>NC_047089.1:204398784-204701815 GCF_902459505.1 Geotrypetes seraphini
TAGCTGGATCCAAGTGAACAGGAGCCTTTCCTACCCATTTGAATGTTGATTCCCCCCCTACCCAAAAAAAATAATAATAATAATTGTGTTTTGTATTTTTTTCCATGCAAAACCTATTTCAATATGTTTTTTTAATTGCGTCTTGTGTAGTAGTAAATTTTCATACAAAAATTTATTCAAATTCCTCAATAATGAACTACTGCAATGTAAATCCATTCAAAGCAGCTTATTAATAACTTTGCAAACCATGTTTTGCAAGAAAAAAACTACAACTCAGAAATGTTTAAAGCTGCAGCATCAGCACCCTGAGGTTGTGGGTTCAAATCCATGCTGCTCCTTTTGACCCTGGGCAAGTCACATAATCCCTAGATAGATTGTGAGCCCACCAGGACAGACAGGAAAAAATTCTTGAGTAACCGAATAAATTCATGTAAACCATTCTAATCTCCCTTGGGAGAATGGTATAGAAAATTGAATGAATAAATGAAAATTGAATGAATAAAGCACAATTTGTACATTGATGGCAGCCATAAATATAAGGGATCATTGGATCTAATTCAGAAGTTTGCCTCAGGTAAGGAATTTCATGTCTTCAGGGCTCAGAGCATCCAACAGCGTTCTCCCCTAAAAATGTATCTGATGTTCTTTGGAGGCCTTGCTTCTTTGGTAGACCAACTCAGATTCAGGGCTCAATGTAGAAAAATGAGGATCCTCTCCTACTAGCACCACCTACTTTCTATAAGCCCCACCCTTTCAAAAAATAATCCCCTTAATTCCCCTTCCCTCTCTTGGAGCTCTGATTCATCCCCACTCTTCAATTGCATGGATTTTTTGTTAAAATCTTAGTGTCTGAAGAACACAACATCTATTTTCCCCTGATGTAGCTACGTGAGTGCTGCGAAACAGGAGTACTTTCTGTCGGGAGGACTCTGTACATGGCTTTTGAAGGAGTAATCATTTTCGGCCATGGATTCAGATAAGTGTTATTTTCATGCTGCTTATATGCTTGTTAAAACAGTGGACTTTAAATTTGACTGTGATTTCCTCAGCTGTAGCTGTGAACTGGAAGTTTTTTTTACAGTGAACACATTGATTCATTTAATTTTGAAAGCAAAGGTTTTGAATGCATGAAAATTTACAATACTGTATATTTATGTGTGGAGCTTTTTCAGATCTTTGATGATACGGACTGCTTAGGGTACAGTGGAGTCCCAGCAGTCTGTGTACGAGGTCTGTTTTTCTCAACTTTTTGTGCTTATTATTTTGTGATGTGTCTTGTTATGATTGAATGACTGCGTGATCCTGCAAGAACTAATTCAACAGTACTTATATTTATTTTTTTATTTTTTTGTGATGAAATAGGAACAGACATTTATGTGCTAGAATATAAATGGTTGTGTCAGCCATTTTAGAAACAAAGGGGTATACAAGGGGAGGGTGTTGAAAAGTTCTCAGTCCAACCGAGAAGAGAATGACATGGATATGGCTCAATCTATGATCTGAAACAATGTCAAAAACACAGAATTTTGTTTCTGCACATTGGCACTTAAGATAACTCTCTTTTCTGCTGCAGAGGCAAAATAATGCTCAGAATTTAGGAAGCTGGTGGGTTAGGCTAAGAACTTTACAGCACCCGCTCATATATTCAAAATGGGTTAACCGGTTAAAAGAGGTTTTTATCCAGTTAACTCACATTGACCAAGCCCCAAGGGAATGTTCAGCAGCACTTATCTGGATGGTGCCACTGAATATCCCTCAGACAATTAAAGCTGAAATCACGCATAGTGTGGGTTAGGGTTACCAGATGTCTGGGAAAACCCAGACATGTCCTCTTTTAAGAGGACTGTCCAGGTGTCCAGATGGATTTCCAAACCACAGAAGTTTGTCTGGCTTTTAGAAGAACCCAAGCTCTATACTATGATATAGATACTGATATGATACTGTGCTGTTTGGCATGTCAATGAGGGCTAAGAGCCAAATATCATCTAAAATAATAAAACGCTAGCCGCGCATGCGCACTCAACTGCGTGCTTCTGTAATCCCTGTTCAGTGAGATGTAGGTCCGTGGCTTTGCAGGAGTGCGCATGCGCGAGTCCCCAGCCTTACTTAAGTTTCCAGCACCTACCACTCGCCGCTAGCGCTGGACTTCCTGCTCTCCGTGTTGGCTCCTCTCACCCTACCTCAGACTTAAACTGCTGTTGTGAATGTCAGGCGGGGATCGACAGAGGAGCCGCGGCACCTTTTCAAACCCTCCCCAGCACTGCCGCCATCGTTGCTAAGTTTTTAAAGTCCTGAAAAGCCGTCGGCCGTGAAGTATGCAGGTGGCATACTTCACGGTCGATGGCTTTTCAAACCACCCCCCCCCCCCGCAACACCGCCATCGTTGGTAAGTTTTTTTTGTTGTTTTTTTTAATCTGGTAGTCCAGCGGTATCCCTACCTCGCTCTCGCGGCTGCCAATGCTGGAGGGAGCTTTGTTGTTAAGGCCTGGCTTCTTCGGGCAGCAGCAACATTTAAAATTCGCTGCTGTTGCCGACTTCAGGCCTTACTCTCTGGCGGGTCCTGCCTATTTCCTGTTTTCACGAAGACAGGACCGGCCAGAGAGGAAGACCTGAAGCCTGGCAACAGCAATGAATTATGAATGCTGCTGCTGCCCGATGAAGTTCAAGGAGGAAAGGGAGCAGAGGGGGAGAGAATGGCTTAGAGGGAAGAAGACATGGCAGGGCATGCAGGGAAGGAGGAAGGTATGCCACACCAAGTGAAAAGGAAGGGGGAAAGGAAGGAGGAGATGCCATATGGAACACAGAGAGACAGAAGGCGGACACTGGATGGAAAGAGAAGAGAGGGCAGTGAATGGAAGGGGAAAATCAAGAAAGTGAACAGTAGATAAAAGGGGTGAGAGAGGGAGACAGATACTGAATGGAAGTGTGGGGGAGAGGAGGGACAGCCGCTGAATGGAAGTCTGAGGGACAGTGGGAGCAGACGTTGGAAAGAAGTGGGGAGAGAAAGAAAGACAGATAGTGGGAGGGAGGGAGACAGAAAGGAAAGAAAAAAGAGACAGGGGCAGGGAGAGAGAGAGAGACAGAAAGAAAGAAAGACAGCAGCAGAGAGAGACAGAAATAAAGAAAGACAGACAAACATATATTCTAGCACCCGTTAATGTAATGGGCTTAAAGACTAGTCTAAGAATAACAGGCTTCTACTTATTATGACAGGGGTTCCCATAGAACAGATTACGAGTAATTGGAAAAACTGGGAGAGACTTAATTACAGTTTCTGGTGGAACTCTTTATGTCACATTTATAAAATGGAAAGGACAATAGCCACACAGCAGGGGAATTTTGCAAAATTTCAGGAGATTTGGGAGCCATTAACAAAATAGTGTAATGATTGAATATTATTTTTCCCCTTAAAAATGCACATCCGGGAGGGGGGGAAGGGTTTTTTGATTTGACTATTATATAAGGTATATAGGAATGGGGTTTATGGTAGGTTTTCTTGAATTTAAAGAATGTAATTGATTAGGGGGGAGGGGGGATATAATTCTGATATAGATTTTAACAGAATATTAAGTGTTGTATTTGAGTTTAAAATGTTATAAATGCTGTTACACTTATGGTAAATTTTTTTAAAATGAATAAAGAATTGGAAAAAAAAAAAAAAAGAAGAACCCGAGCTTGGGGCCACGTCTGGAGGCATTCGTGCATGTATGTGGCATCACTGTGTCGCATCTGCTCATGCTTGGAGGCCCTCCAGACATGGCCTAGGCTTAGGGATGGGATGGGATGGGATGGGGGCATAATGGAGCGACACTGGGACTGTGAGAGGGCCTCTTTTTTTCATTAAGAAATCTGGTAACCCTAGTGTGGGCAGTCCAGGGATGGAGTCAAGGCAGAGTCAGCACTGAACCAGAGAAATACTGATATTTCACGTTAAAAAAAAATTAACTGGCCAATTAGGACCACATAAATAGTAGTCTTATCTTTTTCCAATTAACTTTAATCACTTAATAATCAATATTGGATATTTAATGCCAGTATCTGAACATGGCCCTGCATTGACGATCTGGGCATAGTATTAGAGGCAGCAGTCAGCATTTAGAAACTGACTGACACCATCAGATGAATACTGCCCCCCTAGATGTCTATTTCTCTCAAAACGGTCAAGAGTCCAGTACACCTTGACAGTTTTACTTTGCTACTATTTGGGTTTTTGCCAGGTACTAGTGACTGGGATTGGCCACCATGAGGATGGGCTACTGGACTAGATGGCCACTGGTCTGACCCAGTAAGGCTTCTTATGCTCTTGTGTGTGGGGTCGGGGAGGGACAGCAGCCACTGGGGAATGAAGGGGATGATCCCCCCCACCTAGTTCCTCCAGTGCAGCAACGCTCAACAGGAACACTTTCCCTAAATCCTGATGACTCAGCAGTTCAAACTCCCAATGTCCATCTTATGGGATTTGTTTCCCTTCTGAAATGGAGAATAAACATCTATTTTTTTGGGGGGCCATCCAAAATATGGCAATGGCCCCTCATCATTTCCATGTTTTTTTCAGTTTTAGATGTCCATCGCCCAGCTTTGTAAAATAGGAACTTAGACAGCTATGCGTGATTGATGTCTAAGTGCTGGTTTATGATGTCCAAAACATGAATGGCACTTCTGAAATAAGCGACATACTGTGCCAGTCATTTAGGGATCCTTTCACTAAGCTGCGATAGCGGTTTTAGCACGCGCTTAGCGCATGCTGAATTGCCGCATGCGCCAGACCTTAACGCCAGCATTGAGTTGGCATTAGTTCTAGCCACGTAGCGCGGCTTTAGCGTGCGCTAAAATCCTGCATGCGCTAAAAACGCTGTTGCAGCTTAGTAAAAGGAGCCCTTAATCTTTTCTAGGGGGTTTTAATGGAACGATTGTTCTTTATGTTATGGTTTTAGTCATTTCCAAGATACCAAGGGCACATGCTCCATTTTGAATGCTGTTATAAACTGGATTGTTTAAAAGCATTTACACTTGCTTAGAAGGTTCGGGAGCAGAGAGGTGGCTTTCTTTCACAGCTAACAAAGTTTGATAATTCAGGGCACATATAATCGGACAAAGGAATGGAAAATAAATGCAGTCCTTCACTCAAAATGGAAAGAGAACGAAACACAAAAGGAGATTAGAGAAAAGAAGAACTGTAGTCTTATAAAAGTCAATACAATTAACATGGAAGCATGCATGGGCAAAGGAGGCCAAATAGGATTAAAAAAAATCAATTGT
This sequence comes from Geotrypetes seraphini, assembly GCF_902459505.1. Classification (NCBI taxonomy): domain Eukaryota; kingdom Metazoa; phylum Chordata; class Amphibia; order Gymnophiona; family Dermophiidae; genus Geotrypetes; species Geotrypetes seraphini. The sequence continues at coordinate 204,404,044 of NC_047089.1, forward strand.
TCTTCTGACTACCACCTAAGATACAGATGCCTTCAGATGCGAGAAAGATATTTCCTCTGTTGCTTGTTTGGATGCCTGGAGTATCATCATTGCCAGCGCTTTTTTCTTTTATTTCCAAGAAAAAAAGAGGTGCAACTGTTCGTAGGCCGAGCAGAGCCTGCATGGGATGAGTATCCATGGTCCCGTCCCCACACCTTTTGCAGCCAGCCACAGAACTGGTGAAATAGCAGCAATGCAAGTATTATACTAATCCCCAGAACATCAACACATCTCTTACTGGGAAATGAGAGCAAGCATAATTGCAATAGACTTCTACACATAAAGTATACATGAGCAAAGTATCTTACCTTATTCACAGTCATCAAATACAAAATAATTCAGCAGAGGGGAGATATGATAGAGACGTTTAAATACCTACATGGTGTAAATGTGCATGAGACAAGTCTGTTTCATTTGAAAGGAAGCCCTGGAATGAGAGGGCATAGGATGAAGTTAAGAGGTGATAGGCTCAGGAGTAATCTAAGGAAATACTTTTTTAACAGAAAGAGTGGTAGATGCGTGGAACAGTTTCCCAGACGAGGTACTGGAGGCAGAGACTGTGTCTGAATTCAAGAAGACGTGGGATAGGCAAGTGGGATCTCTTAGAGAGAGGAAGAGATAATGGTTACTGTGGATGGGCCATTTGGCCTTTATCTGCCATCATGTTTCTATGTTTCTAAATTATAAATAGAAATGTGAAGCCAAAAACTGAATTCCTAAAGCTGACACATTTGAAACAATAAACCTACATGACCCTCTCTCCACTCCCTATCTCTATTCATGCATACAATGGATGATGAAAAATCAAAACCCCAGTTAATTCTCCTTTCACAAAAACATAAAATGAGTGAAGAGTCCAACCTATGACCCACCCAAACACAAAACATGGTGGAAGATTGGTGACTCCCTAATGTAAGATCTATCCCTCTACTCACAAAATAGTGATGGAAGGATAAGACATCCCACACATAAAAGGAAAACACTAGGTGTCAATGATCCAATCATTACACCTTCCTACCCCCTTACACTAATCTCACCACCCATCCACCTCCCAATTGGTAAGCTGAATCCCCTCTATCTTTCCATGAGGGGCCAGCATCAGCTCTCATCTCTTCCCTATGGGAAATCATAGGGATTCAGCCAGCCTGCAGAGAGGAGGGGAACAGGAACAGACAGAATGGAGTCCTCTCTGTCCCTCACCTCCTTCACCAAGTATGCAGGCTGAATTCCTTCCCTCTCTAACTCAAGTAGCCTAGCATCAGCCATCTTCTCTCTCCTAGAGTTGATGCTGCCTCTTATGCCCTCATCCCTGCAGGTAGCATGAACCACTTCTTTCCACAGGGGACTGGTATCAGCTGCTGGACCCCTGTGGGAAAATAGTATGCTCTCTTTGAGAAGAGTGTGCTCTGTTTACATTGCTCCTGAAATAATAAAAATAAAAAGATAAGAAATGAAGAGGTTGAATATCAAAGTGTTTTAACAGGTTCCTTTATAGATTTCCAGTATTTGTTAAAGGTTTTCTGCTAGTTCACAAAAAGGGTATTACAAGCAGAAATAACCTTTCATAAACTTTTTGGGCCAGGTTCATTAAATGGTGTTCACATTTACGAGGGGCTGCTGAAAAGTTCTCAGCCCAACCAACCAACAAAGACACTCTTACTAAAGTAAGTTACTTTTTGATGTATGTGAGTAGTGGAGTCCCTCAGGGTTCAGTCCTGAGGCTGATCCTGTTCAATATGTTTGTGAGTGACATTGCTGAAGGGTTATAAGGAAAAGTTTGCCTTTTTGCGGATGATACCAAGATTTGTAACAGAGTAGACACTGAAGAGGGAGTGGAAAATATGAAAAAGGATCTGCAAAAGTTAGAGGAATGGTCTAATGCCTGGCAACTAAAATTCAATGCAGAGTAATGCATTTGGGGATTAATAATCAGAAGGAACCGTATATGCTGGGAGGTGAGAAGCTGATATGCATGGACGGGGAGAGGGACCTTGGGGTGATAGTGGCCAAAGATCTAAAGGTGAAAAAACAGTGTGACAAGGTGGTGGCTGCTGCCAGAAGGATGCTGGGCTAGATAAAGAGAGGTATAGTCAGTAGAAGTAAGAAGGTGTTGATGCCCCTGTACAGGTCGTTGGTGAGGCCCCACTTGGAGTATTGTGTTCAGTTTTGGAGACCATATCTGGCGAAGGATGTAAGAACACTTGAAGTGGTCCAGAGGAGGGCGACAAAAATTATAGGAGGTTTGTGCCAGAAGAAGTATGAGGAGAAACTGGAAGCCCTGAATATGTATACCCTAGAGGAAAGGAGGGACAGGGGAGATATGATTCAGATATTCAAATACTTGAAGGGTATTAACATAGAACAATATCTTTTCCAGAGAAAGGAAAATGGTAAAACCAGAGGACATAATTTGAGGTTGAGGGGTGGTAGATTCAAGAGCAATGTTAGTAAATTCCACTTTATGGAGAGGGTGGTGGATGCCTGGAATGCACTCCTGAGAGAGGTGGTGGAGGGGAAAACTGTGACGGAGTCCAAAGAAGCATGGGATGAACACAGAGGATCAAGAATCAGAAATAACAGTAAATATTGAACTAAGGTCAGTACTGGAAAGACTTGCACAGTATGTGTCTGTATATGGCCTTTTGGTTGAGGATGGGCTGGGGAGGGCTTCAATGGCTGGGAGGGTGTAGATGGGCTGGAATGTGATTTGACAGAGACTTCGGCAGTTGGAACCCAATCACAGTACTAGGTAGAGCTTTGGATTCTTGCCCAGAAATAGCTAAGAAGAAAAAATAAAAAAATTTTTAATCGAATCAGGTTGGATAGACTGGATGAACCATTCGGGTCTTTATCTGCCGTCATCTACTATGTTACTATGTGAGGATCTTGCTTTCCTTGCTTCTGGTTTAAGCGCTCAGTGACGTACACAACATTAGATGTAGAATGCAGACATGGGTGTAAAAAGGGCATGACATGGTTAAATCAGAACCTAGGCAGTTGTAACAGTTAGTGTATAAGTCTGTGCCACACGCTAGGAATCACAATGCTAATAGTACTGCTTAATTTACTGTAATCTTGAAGAGACAGAAAGTGTAGTCATTCTACCAGATTGGCCACATCTTGAACTGCACACAGTTCTCTCTTTACGCCAATCCTTCTCTACCCTAATCTGATCTCCTCTCTCTGTTTTTCTCACCCCTCGATCTGATCCTCCAATTCCTACCTCCAGCCAAGCTTTTCTCATGAAGTAGAGCCCCTCCTACCTATCGCCAACCACCTCTGAGACTTACCTGGAGGGAAGGCCTGATGAGCCAATGTCAAGGAGCAGGAGAACACCCTCTCTGTTCCCATTCCAACTAGATGCAAAATGTCATCTTTGAACTCTAGTGGTAGTCTTATGACACTGCCACTAAGGGTCAACCTTCTATATTTTACATGAGTTTATTCAGGTACTCAAACAGTTTTCCCTCTTTGTCCCGGCGGGCTCGCAATCTATCTAATGTACCTAGGGAAATGAGGAGATTAAGTGACTTGCTTAGGGTCACAAGGAGCAGCATGGGTTTGAACCCACAACCTCAGGGTGCTGAGGCTGTAGTTTTAACCACTGCACCACACTCTCTCAATATATAAGGGTAATTGCCAAAATTCTTTAAATGGAAAACTTACTCTCAAGTAGTAATATGACAAGACTATTGATAGTGGTCAACAATGCCATTTTGAACCTGGTGCTGAATGGAGGATTGTTCCCACTTCTTGCCAATAGACCACCAGGCCTTACCTCCAGGTAAGTCTTGGAGGTGGGTGTGGGGAAAAAATGTTGTCCAAGATGTGGGGGATGGTTGTTTAGGGATAGGTAGAAAGATCTTCACTTCATTGGATAGGCTTGGTGGGGGTGGGAGATTGGAATGGGGATCTGATTAGGATATGGGGAATTGGAACAGTGAATGCATAGGGGATTGATCAAAAGATTGGAAGGTAGCACAGTGGAACTGATTGGGGGATGACCAATGGGGAGGGGGAGCATAAACAGGTGGCACCTCCTTGGGTTGCTGTCATGTTGACATTTAGCACCCGGGTTTTATTACATGCATAGACCGATAGTGCATGAGCCCCATGCTACTGGCCCAGACATGTAAAACCTTGCTGTGGGAAAAATGTAGGACAGATGCAGTGCATGCCCTATACATCTATTGCACAGGCTTTGCACTTTCTGCATGTTAGTTTTTGCTGTTAGTGTGGTAAGTGAAAAATCCTACCATACTTGAGTAAAAGAGCCCCTAAATGTGTAAAATGAACTGGAAAAAATAAATCCTAAAATCATGAAAATGATCAAAAAATGGTAATATCTAGTTCAAATGTTTGATCGCTTGTACCTGTTTTCTGCACAGCGTGATGGAATAAAGAGCATATCTCCATCATATAAGAGCTCTAACAACCACAGAAAGATCTGAAGAACTCCCTAATTCATTTGGGATCATTTGCATTATTTCATAATCTTCTGCAAATAATAATTTAGTAATAAGCCATGTCAGACAACATGTTATCCAGTGATAATCATAGCCCTGGAGTCTTGAAGCTGTCCTAAGTCTCTAATCCCCATGAATGTAATTACAACTGTATCATAAGTAAGTTTCTCTGTCCAATCAGCAAGCTGAATACCACTTATCTCCCTCATTACCAAGTCTCATTAAGCCCAACTGGTGGTGATCCTAAGAGTCGATAAACCAGCAGCTTTTAATAACCTCATTCTGATTTGCTGAGAGCAGCAGAAGAAAGAGGTTGAGGAATACTGTATGGTTAAAAATATATACAAGAAAAATGGACATTTATATTTCAACAAATGGCATTTTACTTCAAGAATCCAAACACTGTAGCATCTTGTCTCTCTGTGATAAAGGCTCCTGTGGTGTTAAATGCCTTCTGTCCTGTGGCCTTCGGGTTTATGAGGATGGAAGTTGTTTATTGTGTTGTACATGGCCCATTACTTTAGGGTTATTGCTTAAATAAGCATACTCTTCCAGCTGCTTTAGTGATATTGTGGATTTATGGATGTTTTCTTATCAGTTGTATACCACTGGTCTTTTTTTTTTTTGTATGAGAAAAAGTTCTGTGTTATATTTTATATTGGAAAGATGGTCTTAAAATTTTCACCTAAGAACAGAAGGTGCATAGATGCATAGTATAACATAATAGGATACTTTTCAAAGTTATCTATGCAGAAAAAAAAAAAGCTTTCCCTTGCATTGGCCATTTCTCACTCTATGGTACGGCGGCTGCTCCTCAAATACTGTGTGCAATTCTGGTCATCGTATCTCAAAAAACATATAGCAGAATTAGAAAAGGTACAGAAAATGGCAACAAAAATGATAAAAGAAATGGGATGGCTTCCCTATAAGGAAAGGCTAGGGTTCTTCAGCTTGGAGAAGAGACAACTCAGGGGTGATATGATAGAGGTCTAAAAAAATACTGAGTGGAGAGGAAAGGGTAGATGTGAATCACTTGTTTACTCTTTCCAAAAATACTAGGACTAGGGGCATGCGATGAATCTACTAAGTAGTAGACTTAAAAAAAACCAGAGAAAATATTTCTTCATACAACATGTAATTAAACTCTGGAATTTGTTGCTAGAGAATGTGGTGAAATCAGTTAGCTTAGCAGAGTTAAAAAAGGTGTGGATAATTTCCTAAAAGAGAAGTCCATCAGCCATTATTGAGATGGCATAGGGAAAATCCACTGCTTATTCCTAGGACAATCAGCCATTGTGACATCAATGATGAGTTTGGCTATTAGGCATTGGTGGAATGAGTCTTTATGATATCACAATATCAGCTCTAGAATGTTGCTAATATTTGGGTTTCTGTAAACAAAGGAGAAGGGGTATAAAGGATAATTTATAATACTTTCTTTCAACGAGTTCCTTTTATTTACAGTTAATAGTTTACTCTTATTAACCCACTATTCTAGACGTTTGAACAATACCCTGATTTAAAAATAGAACTCATCCCTGAAATCTATAGAGAGGTTGAAGTTGTTGAAGTGTCACGCTTTAACACTGATCGAATATTTAAGGGTAAAATGGATCTCGAGGGGTCTTAGGGTACTGAAAGAATCTCATCTTTATAGAGAGGACACAGAGTTTGTCACAAATTTGAACCGCATTTTAAATAAATGCGGTATGGATTTAATGATTTTGATAGTAGGCTAAGCCCAGAAAACATCTGCCACATTAAAATCTGTGGTCTCAAAATTAGATCAGATGAATCAACAACTTAAAGATTTTAGGGTTTCCCTAAAAACAAAGTTGGAAAAATTTAAGAGGGACGAAAGGGATTACGAACAAAATCGGGTCTATACTTGGACCTGGAATTTCAATATGAGGTCTCCATATTATAAAAAACGGAAGGTAACCTTTGATACTAGCACGAGTGCCTCCAGTGATGAAGACACTCACATCAGTAACACAACTACAGGTCACATTGCTCAAAACAATGCACAAAGTTTTTTAGGTCCAACCACACATATTCAAACCAGACGTGGGTTTCAACAGGTACCGTTCACCACACACCCAGTACCAGAACCAGCACGTCCGGTCACCCGGTCACACCAGAGATGGCAGTAATAAACATATCTTCTAAATCTTTGACACAAACATAAGTTGGTATACTTGAACGGGGATTATCTTTTGTACCAACTACACAAATGGATAAATTCACAATTTGTGAGTCTGAAGCATTTTTTCCGTGTGTTAAGACTGAAGATATTTTTCAAAGAAAACCCCCAACAAATAGATGAATCTAGAGTACAGAGTCCTTCACAATGGTTACCCCCAGGAGCAATAGATCTGTTCATTGGCACATTTTAGAAGTTGGTCATATAGGATGTTCAAATGAATTGTCCTTCTCCTTTAAGAAATCAGAATTTATCTAGATCAGAAAAATTGGCTCTCATTGAATTACAAAGTGATGCATCTTTAATTATTAAAGCAGCAGACAAAGGAGGCTCTGTAGTGGTTATGGATCATGATAAATATGTGCAGAAAGCAGACAACTTTCTGATAGGGCTTTTTATAACCCTTTAGATCATAATCCATCTGCAGAAATAAAGACTGAAATAGACAAGGTATTAGTGGAAGCTCAAGCTGCAGGCTATATTACCAAAAAAGAATTTGCTTTTTTGACAGTTCAACATCCTATAACACCGGTATTATACCTGCTACCTAAGATCCATAAAAACTTACACAACCCACTGGGTCGCCCGATCATCTCATCTATAGGGTCACTACTTGAACCATTATCTAAATATGTGGATACTTTTTTACGTCCTTTTGTACCCCTTACTGCATCCCACATCAGGGATTCTACCGACTTTATGTTGAAGCTAGACTAATGTGATATATCAGATAGGGAACAGATATTATTAGTAACAGCTGACATAGAAGCATTGTATACTAATATCTCGCAGGAGGGAGCTTTACAAGTAATACAACAAGTTCTCGATAAAAGAGTTGCACCAGTTCAACCACCTACTTCCTTTATTTTAACACTACTAGAATTTGTTTTGAAGAAATTTTTTTTTCTGTTTCAACATCAATATTTTCTACAAATAAAGGGAACAGCTATGGGGGCCACGGTGGCCCCAGATGTGGCAAATCTATATGTGGCAGCCTTTGAGGAACAATTTTTGAAATCCACGCCTTGGCAATCAAATATAGTATTGTGGAAACGGTTTATCGATGATGTTTTCATTGTTTGGAGAGGGAACACAACACAACTAGATGAATTTTTCATGTGGAATAATCAGTGTGATAACAATTTGAAATTCACTTTTCAATCACATCCTACTCAGATCTGTTTTTTGGACCTGTTAATTTCTCGTGGCCCTGAAGGCTTTGTTTACACCTTTTTCAGAAAACCGACAGACAGAAATACTCTATTACATTACACCAGTCATCATCCCTTGCATTTACGTCAGAACATCCCAGTTGGACAATTCTTGCGTTTAAAAAGAATTTGTTCCACATTAGACAAATTTGAAACACAAGCAAATATTTTAAAACAGAGGTTTTTAGCATGGGGTTACCCGTGGTCAGTTATTAAAAGAGTGTATAAACGGGCAAGATAGGCTGAGAGATCATATCTGCTACAATCTCAACAACAACCCGTTACTGACCCGTTCACTTGCGTGCTACCATATACGTCTGGTGTACATACAGTTAGAAAGAGTATTTTGAAATTTTGACATATAATGCAACTTCACCATATTTTCCAGGTACCACCACAATTTGTGTACACTAAAGGCAAAAATCTAAAAGAAATTTTATCACCTTCATTCTTACGGACCATATCTGCCTCCACAGACAAAGTTACAACTTTGGGACATTTCCCTTGTGGGCTTTGCAGTCTCTGTAAGATCTCTTTTGCAGGGCATTTTTTACAACTAAACGGAAGGAGGATCACCCTGAATCATAGATCAACATGTGTAACTCCGCAGGTGGTATATGCCATCTGGTGCCCCTGTGATCTAGTTTATATTGGCGAAACAATGCGCATTCTAAAGTTACATCTAATAGAGCACAGATCATGCCTAAAACAGGGTGATATTGCGGCCTCTTTGGTCACACATTGTCTGGAGGCAAACCATAATTTTGAAGATCTCAGGTTCACTGTTCATGAAACAGTGACGCTATCTGAAAGAGGTGGAGACATTAATTCCATCCTCCTGAGAAGAGAAAAGCGGTGGATATTCAATTTAAAAACAGTGACACCTTCAGGACTCAATAGAGAATGGGATTTATAATGTGGGTGATTTTTGATTTTTGTTTTTGCATTTATTTTGTACTTAAATTTGTCTACATCCCTTTAACATGCCCAATAACATCAAAAATCTTTGTATTTTGTGTCTATATAGATCACACAACTTAGAGGTAATGTTTAACGGTAAACGCTAAAATTCTCCGTTTCATGGTATCTGATTCAAACATTAGCACTCTTTTTCACAGTCTATGTTTCACACGTTGTGCCTGTGAATTGTGATCACCTTATGGTGAGTCTCACTTTAATCGTAGTATTATTGCCATTTTGAGTTTTTGGACGTCATGACGCTCCCGCCGTAGTGTCAGCTGTAATATATTTCAGACGCTGTTAAAGCACTTTTTTTCCCTGTTCCCGGCGTTGCTCTTGAAAGGCATGATATCACAACGTTCTCACTAAGCTGCTCGTAATTGAGTTAATTACCTTATGAGGCTGCCATTTCCTATATAGCAACCTCATAGCGAGCCCATTTGCATAGTCAAGAAGTCTTATAAATTTGGAAGGTAAGATAATGCATTTTGGTACGTTAAGTCTGAGGTTTTTGTTAAGTTGTAGATAATGTGAGCGATCTTACAATTTATTCAGAAACGGCCACCTGAATTAGATGACATTATCCAAAAAAGAACATAGGGGCTTTTTGTTTCAGTAATTCATTCATCTGTTTTACTGTTTGTAAACTTGGAATGTGTAGTTCGTTCAGAGATTTTGTATGTGCTTTTGAGTAGGACCGTTTGAACTGAGGGAGTTGTGAATTATTTTAATTTAGTTAACTCATTCATTGAAGGTTCATTTAGATAGGAGGAAATAGAGGGCTAGTTTGGTAAGAGTTTTTAAATTGATAAGTTGTAAGTTAGTGGTAATCATATATTTCTCAGTTATGAATATTGGTAGTTATTTTAAATAGTTTTTTGTTTCTTATTTATATTTTTTTGCAGTGGCACAACAGCAACATTGTCCCCCGGTGAGGGCTATCTGTTAGCTGAAACGCTCTAAGTCTAGTTTGAGTGTCGGGCAGTTCATGGTCCCCCAACGTTGGTTTTGGCTGGAAAGCCACCAAGATAAGTGTTGCTCTTCAATAAAGTACATATCTAGAAGTATACAATTAATAAATGGATGTTAAGCTTTGATAACATAATAATAAATCAAGGTAATAACGTCAAATATTGATTAAAGGATTGTATCCCCAGTTAGCTAGTCAGTTTTTTTAACTGATTAACTAATAAATATTTAATAAATAAATAATCAAACTTGAGGTTAGGAAGGAGGTTTTGAAGTAAATGATTACATCACATGCATTCAGGATGAGGACTTGAAATAACATCTAAGTTATAAGAGGTCTCTTTACTGAGAACAATGCATATTTATGATACTTCAACCTCTCTATAGATTTCGGGGATGAGTTCAATTTTTAAATCAGGGTATTGTTTAAACGTCTAGAATAGTGGTTAATAAGAGTAAACTGTTAACTGTAAATAAAATGAGACACAGATGTGCAAAAGGAAATCGTTGAAAGAAAGTATTATAAATTATCCTTTATACCCCCATCTCCTTTGTTTACGGATATTTAGTTGTGGGTTGGATAATCTATAAATTGATCCGTGTGTGTAGTCTAAGTTTCACTATTTGGGTTTCTGCCAGGTACTTGGGACCTAGGTTGGCACTGTTGGAAACAGGATACTGGGCTTGATGGACCTTCAGTCTGTCCCAGTATGGCAACTCTTATGATCTTAATGTAGCCACAAGCCTGCATTTGTTTCATAACATGTATAAGTGTAAAGGGCCATAAATTTGATATACGTCCAAAACAGTTTACATGTAATATATGTATTTACTTTTTCTGTCCCTAGTGGGTACACAATCTAAGTTTTGTACCTGGGTCAATGGATAGTTAAGTGACTTACCATGGCTACAAGGAGATCCAGTAGGAACTGAGCCTAGTTCCCCAGCTCTCAGCCCACTGCGCTAATCATTAGGCTATACCTCCACTCTGTTGTTGTCAATTGTAATGAGATAAGGCATTCCCAGGGCCTTATATAGGTCAAGGTTAGGAATATAGAGTGAAAGAGTAGTGTATTTTGGACTAACAACCAAGGAAATCTGGTTCCAAACCTACTACTGCTCCTTGGAATCTTGAATAAGTCCCTTAACTTTCTGTTGCCTCAGGTACAAATTAGAATGTAGGCCCTCTGAGGACAAGAAAATACCTAGTGTACCTGAATATAACTTGCCTTGGAAATAGCATTTTCATATCTCTGCATATGTGTTTCTACCCAAAATCTACTCTGCATCAAAAAAAATTGCTGCAATTGAAAATCAATTTAAATCCAAAAATCTATAGGGTCGATATTCAACATGGTTTAAGCAAGCAAGAGAGTCTCTTACCCACTTACCAGTAAATCATGCTGTGAATGCCAGCCGCCGATACTGTGCATGCCAAATCATGAACAGGGCTTTTAAAATAGCAATTTAAAAGTTTGAATTAATGCAATTAGAGAAAATGTCTTGAAATTACTACAAGGTTTTTATTTTTATGGATCAGCCCTTAGGAAATAATAGGAGGACATTAAGGGTTGTATTCATGAGCAAAGTAATTCTTTGCTTCATCCTAGCTACTCCAATCCTACCTCTTTCCCTTCCTGATCTCTGTAGGTTGCTCCCTTGGATCGGATGAGCTATACAGAGAAGAAAGCTGAGAACACATCTCTGCAGGACCTTTGTTAATAGTGATATGATGCCTATCTTGATAGATGCTCCAGGGAGAATACCGAACAGTGTTGGAACATTGTAATAAACTCTTATTACTATTATTTTTTTAAATTTTTGTTATCAATTTTCACTGCAGTTTTATAAATGAGTCGCCTAGCTGTGTGACAGAAAGGTGTACACATTATGGGGCTCGTAATCAAAAAGGAAAGACGTCAAAAAACTGTCATAAGTTGGCACTTGGACATCCTAATTGCTGGGATGTCCAAGTGCTGATTTTCAAAGCCGATGATTTTCTGGATGTCTTGCAAGGCATTTTGCCTGCTGTGTATCCAGAGTACCAAGAGGTATGTTTGGAGGTGCGTTATGGGCAGGCTTCGGGCAGGTTAGACTTAGATGTCTTGCAGTGATAATCAAACCTTTCCTAGGATGTCCTAGACGGAACTTAGATGTTTGGGGATAGACCTATTTTAGAAGCATCTAAGTGCCACAAAGTTACCCAAACTTACCAGATGACCATTAGAGGGATTAGGTAATGACTTCCCCAGTGATCACTAACCCCCTCCCACCCCACAAAGATCTCAGTGAAAGAGTACATACCTGTCTCCAGAATAGCAGCACTTGCTATGGAAAAGCCTAATAGAGCATCACACAGGTATCTTAAATAACCTGGTGAGTGGGCTAGTGAACCATAGAGAGGAGGACCCAGGCCCGTAAGCCACTCTGAGCACTACATTTATGGTGGAAAGTATGAGGACACCAAAACCCTACTCTATTGCTATATAGGTGCCACCTGTAGCCATAAGGGCTATTGGGGTGGTAAACAGGTGGATATAGTAGGTTTGGGGGGGCTAAGCATAAATCATAATGGGGTTAAGGTGAGTTGTACACCTGGCAACCTTTATATGAAGGCTTTTTTTTAATTAGGATTTTATATACCGCCTATCAAGGTTATCTAAGCGGTTTTACAATCAGGTACTCAAGCATTTTCCTTATCTGTCCCGGTGGGCTCACAATCTATCTAACGTACCTGGGGCTACAGAGGACTGAGTGACTTGCCCAGGGTCACAAGGAGCAGCACGGGGTTTGAACCCATAACCCCAGGGTGCTGAGGCTGTAGCTTCAACCACTGCACCACACACAGTGCCTTCGAAGGTGTCTCACTACTCTGTCCGCATGTTTATGTGGTCAGTTCAGTAGCATAGCGAAGGTAGAAGGTACCAAGGGTGGTGGCAACCTCTGTGCCTTCCTTTTCACCCCTCTCCTTCTCCTTCCCCCCCTGCGCCCTACTCACCGCTCTCACTCCTTCCATACCACACTCGCGCCCTCCCCTTCCACCCTAGTACCTCTTAAAATCTTCACCAGTGTGAACATCTTCTCAAGCCTTCTGTTCACACTGGCTTTCCCTCTGATGTTACTTCCTGGCCCTGCAACCCAGAAGTGATTTCAGAGGGGACAGACCACTACGAGAGGCAGGCTAGAGTAGTTGCTCAGGTTGACAAAGATTTTAAAGTGGCACGGGGAGGGCAGGGAAGGCAGGGCATAAGCGTGGCATGGGGAGCAGAGAGGTGCTAGGGCAGTCTGCCCCCAGTTCCGCCTTTCTATGCCATTGGGTCAGTCCATTACAACAGTGACCCCTCCCACATCCAAATGTTTTGGACTTGGATGTTTCTGTGGTTGAAAATGTGGTATAAAGTTAGGGCGTCCAAAGATTGGACATCCTTTAGACGTCCTGTCAGTCAAGAATATCCAAGTAGGCAATTTTCAAAAAAAATCTTTGGGACATCTAGCATTTCACATTTCAAAAAATGGACTTGTGTGCCTCCAAATTTGGACATCTTGCAGGCTCTTCTCTTCTATTTTGTCAAGGGAACTTATGAAAAAAGGAGATGGATTTCCTCTCATATGAGGAAAGGCTAAAGAGATTAGGGCTCCTTTTACAAAGGCACGCTAGTGGTTTTAGCGTGCGCTTAGCACGTGCTAAAATGGCACGCGCACTTACCGCTACCGCTTCATTATAAGCAGGCGGTAATTTTTTGGCTAGCAATCCTGTGTGAGCGCTAATAACGCTAGCGAACCTTTGTAAAAGGAGCCCTAGGTTTCTTCCGTTTGGAAGAGAGACAGCTGAGGGGGATATTTTTTCACTCAACAAAATGATTTTTGTCCTGAACAGTATGCTGTCTAAGGGTATAGAAAGACATAAAATAGATGCACACTTACGTCATTTATGAAGTACGTGCTTATGTCAATGCATAAACAAATGTCATTGCTATAAAAATGAGATACATGAACACCAAGACCAGCCAACAAGCAGCGTATAGACCTGTTTATTGAATTAGCATAATACATCTAACGACTGACTTGTCCCCAGTGGATGCAGAAAAGCAAATGACCTGAAAATGGTTTTAGGACTCTTTTCTTCTTTAACAACAGTTAATGTCCCTTTAGTCTTTATGTTTCATTGAAATATGCCAGGCAGCTGTAGGCTGTAATTCTGCAAGTCACATATTGAAAACCCTAACATCTCATGTGCGATTTTTATGCTATAGTGCTATAAACCTATCATTTGTATCCTGTCATTTTACAAAAAGCATGTGTAAGTTGGTAGCAAATGAAAGCCTCCTCCCCGTTATGTATGCATTTATTTAAAATTCTTATTTCCTGGCTATCTAAAGTACTAGGCAGCTTGCAGTTTAGCACTGTCTTTGAAAGGTAGTAATCTACAAACAAATTTCTTCCAGTGACAAAGAAGCTGTAAAACTGGAAGGCATGAATTGAGGATGCAGAAAGATAAACTTAGGAGCAAAGTCAGGAAATACTTTTTCCACAGAGAGGGTAGTGGATGCCTGGAATGCCCTCCTGGTAGAGATGCTGGAGACAAAAAATGGTGAGGGAATTCAAAAAAACATGGGATGAAAACAGAAAGAAGATGGAATGAATCAAAACATATGAACATATGAACATAAGCATTGCCTTTGCCGGGTCAGACCAGGGATCCATCGTGCCCAGCAGTCCGCTCCCGTGGCGGCCCCCCAGGTCCTTAACCTTTAAGTTCCCACCACCTACATTGTTTATGCCCTAATCCTGAAGTACCCTGTATAGTAACCCTCTATCTATACCCTGTAATCCCTTTCTCCTTCAAGAAGTCATCCAAGCCCTTTTTGTCCTATCACCTCTCTTGGAAGCGCATTCCAGGTAGAGGTCTGCATGGGAACGGGGATTGCGGGAATCCCGCGGGTTCCGCGGGGGTCCCACAAGAATCCCCCCTAATCCATGGGACTCCCATGGGGACCCCCCCCTCTGGCCAACGGGACTCCCACGGGGATGGAAGGCTTTGGAAGCAGGGTTCATCCATATAATATAATGGACATGTCAGCCTTAGTAAAAGAGGGGGTTTATAAGTTAATTATCTGAACAGAAAACAAAAAAAGGGTTCCACCAAAGAGATTCCACAAGGAAAAGAGCAGTGCAAACACAAAACAAACTGTGGAATTGATGATCCTGTCAGAAGTAATTGCTGCTTTTTATGGGGATGGGCGGGGATGGAGGTAATTCCTTGCGGGGATGGGTGGGGATGGAGAGGATCCTGACGGGGACGGGTGGGGACGGAGAGGATCCTGGCGGAAACAAGTGGGGACGGAGAGGATCCTGGTAGGGATGGGCGGGGATGGGTGAGATTTCTGTCCCCGCTCAACTCTCTAATTCCAGGTGTCCACCACCCTCTGAGTGAAGAAGAACTTCTTTGCATTCGTCTTGAATCTGTCTCCTTTCAGTTTTTCTGAATGACCTCTTGTTTTTGATGTCCCCGCTAGCCTGAAGAATCTGTCCCTCTCCACCTTCTCTATGCCTTTCATTATTTTATAAGTATCTATCATGTCCCCTCTAAGTCTCTGCTTTTCCAGGGTAAAGAGCCCAACTTCTCTAGCCTTTCGGTATATGCAAGGTTATCCATGCCCTTAATCATCTTTGTTGCTCTTCTCTGGACTCTCTCGAGCATTGTCATATCCTTCTTAAGGTGCGGCGACCAGTATTGGACGCAGTACTCCAGATGCGGGTGCACCATCGCTCTAAACAGCGGCAGGATAACTTCTTTCATTCTGGTAGTGATACCTTTTTTGATAATGCCCAACATTCTGTTCGCCTTTTTTGAGGCCGCTGCACATTGTGCCGCTGGCTTCATCGTAGTATCCACCAATACCCCCAAGTCCTTTTCTAGGTTGCCTTCCCCCAGTACCCTCCCTCCCATCGTATAGCTGTACACCGGGTTCCCTTTCCCTTTGTGCAAGACTTTACATTTATCTACATTGAAGCTCATCTGCCATCTTTTTGCCCACTCACCCAGCTTATTCAGGTCACTTTGTAGCTCTTTGCATTCCTCAACAGTTCTGACCCTACTGGAGAGTTTTGTGTCGTCTGCGAATTTTATTACTTCGCATTTCGTCCCCGTTTACAGGTCATTAATGAATATATTGAACAGCAACGGTCCCAGTACTGACCCCTGTGGGACACCACTCATGACCCCTTTCCAGTCAAAGTAGTGTCCCTTTACTCCTACCCTCTGCTTCTTGTCCACCAGCCAACATTTGACCCATCTGTGCACGTCCCCTTCCACCCCGTTGCTCCACAGCTTCTTTAGTAGGCGCTCGTTGGGTACTTTGTCGAAAGCTTTTTAGAAGTCCAGATATACAATGTCTATAGGGTCTCCTTTGTCCAGTTGTTTGCTTATCCCCTCAAAGAAATGCAGTAGGTTCGTTTGGCATGATCTTCCTTTACAGAAACCATGCTGGCTTGTTCTCAACAGATTATTTTTTTCTATGTGCTCGCTGATACTTTCCTTGATCAATGATTCGGCCATCATCGCCGGAACTCAGGTTAAGCTCACCGGTCTGTAGTTCCCCGGGTCGCCTCTCGGGCAAGAAAGTCAGTGCTGGAAATTTCTATGGGTGGTGTCCCACAAATGGCAAAAATGGATGAAAAACAAGTATGTCACTTTAATCTCATATGCTACAAGTGAAGGTACTTTGCTTCTCAAGGCAAAAGGAAGACATCTTAGCACATTAGATATTGTTAATAATACTTGTAGATTAAACATATAGAGGGACATTTTCAATAGGACGTCTAAGTCTGAGTTTGGACATTTTGGGAAACGTGTCCAAAAATCCTGTAGAGAAAATGACCATATTCAAAACAGCAAAATGTCTATCTTTTATTTTTGATTGAAAGTGACCATTTCCAGATGTTCTTGAGCTCGTTTAGAATAATTTTCGAAAAAGAAATGTCCGAATGAAAACCACATAAAAATAAGCTATTGAGATGTCCAAGCTGGCCACAAAGAAATCTGAGCAGAGCAGAGGGGCATTATACAGGGTACTACAATGAATGTCACATTAAAAAGTCCCAAGTACACAGCTCACCATAACCTGCTTATATTGTATGGTGATCCCTCCAAAATCCACCCAAAACTTACTGTACCCACCTATATATCACAAGAACAGTCCTTATGCCTGCAGGTGTCATCTTTATGTAGGTACAGTAGATTTTGGGTGGGTTTTGGAGGGCTCATCACACAATATAAGCAGATTATGGTGAGATGTGTACCTGGGACTTTTTAATGTGATATTCACTACATTACCTTCTAGAGTGCCCCTCTGCTATACTCAGATGTGTCTGTGTGACCATCTGAAGCTGTCATACACGGTAGAATGTATTGGGGGGGTTTTCACATCTGGGTGGTGGAAGTGGGTTGGTAACCATTGGGGGGGAGTAAGGGGGTCATGTCTTAATCCCTTCAGTGGTCATCTGGTCTGTATGGGCATCTTTTAGCCCTTATTTTTTTTTTAAGACAGGTCTAGCCCCAAATGTGTAAATGATGTCCTGGACATTTTGTTAAATGTTTATTGCTGCAAAACATCCAAGTCCTAAGCCTGCCCAAAGCACACCTTCAACACACCCCTTGGAATTTAGATGACCAGCCTAGAAAAATGTCTAAAATATGGGTTTTGAAAATTGTGATTTGGACGTTTTAGCATGAAAAATGTCCAAATGCCACTTCATGTCATTTTTTGGATTTTTTTTTTTTTTTCCCTCTTTTGAAAATGATCCCCATATTTTTCTACGTCTGTATCATGTAAAGGTGGTTAGTCAATGCTATAATTCTGGTGATAATACACTCGTGTCTAGGGGTGAACTGCCACTTATGTCCAAGCTTTTGCTTGGCTATCCGCTTATAAGCAATGACAACACTGCCGATGGAAAAGCCATTGTCTTTATTATGTTGTTAGCCCCACAGTTAATAATTGTGCCTGTATACAAGGGAATGCACAGTTTAGTTAAATGCATGCATATGTCCATATTCATAGAGGAACACCGTAACACTGAACCATGGTGCACAAATAATTAATTCTTTGGGATGCAGACTACACATAAAAAACTTGATTACTAGTGAAGGAAAACACAGCTAGGCGTATCTAAATAAATACTGTTGCATAAACCAGTGGTAGCTACCGGTGTACCCTCAGCACCAGAACTAAATATATAGCACACCGCTATAAAATAAGATCTCCTAGACCAGGGGTAGGGAACTCCAGTCCTCGAGAGCCATATTCCAGTCGGGTTTTCAGAATATGCATTGAAAGCAGTGCATACAAATAGATCTCATGCAGATTCATTGGGGAAATCCTGAAAACCCGACTGGAATACGGCTCTCGAGGACAGGAGTTCCCTACCCCTGTCCTAGACAGATAAACAGCTACATTTCCCATATGGCTAAATCACTGACAAAGTCCCGTCACCTTCCTTCCACATGCACAAAAGTCAATTCTAAACTAAACTCCTCGTGAACTATAAAAGGAAATATCGGCTCACCATTTCATTCCCAGGCTGCAATCCAGGACAACGAGCCAGGAGGGTACCCCAGTTCATTGGACAGTTGCAGAATTTCAGCACATGATAATCCTTCACAGGACTTATGGTAGGATCAGCCTGGGCTGTCAGCTGATATCAGTCTGAGACAAGTCGGGGAAAAAGTTCACAAGTCCAGGTAAAGACTGGTATCCTCTTACAAGGAGCAGCCCTAGGGAACTCTTCTCTACAATCTTAGGTATAGGTATGGCACATGTCGTCACTCCAGCTTCTGTCCAGTGAGTTTCCAGTTTTTTGAAAGCTATTTTCCTAAGATATGAAAAAAATGGAAGCTCACTGGACTAAGGGCTCCTTTTACTAAGCTGCGATAGCGTTTCTAGTGCACGCAGAATTTCAGCACGCGCTAAACCCGTGCTACGCGGTGAGAATTAACGCCAGATCAATGCTGGCATTAGCGTCTAGCATGCATGGCAATTCAGCACGCGCTATGCATGCGCTAAAACCGCTATCGCAGCTTAGTAAAAGGAGCCCTAAGTGTATAGCCTTCAATGGAGACTACGTTGTTCATCTTGCTTTTTTACCAAACTTTTCAAACTACTGTGGTATTCTGCACAAAGTGTCAGATGTGGCTATGGCTGCATTGATTAACAGAGTGGATCGACTGTGTATTTCTTTATCTGCCTTCATTTAGCATTTGTTGCTGTTACTCCTTTTTAAAGGACTCAAATGGCAAGACCAAAAGATCTTAGCATCAAGTTTGGTTTCCACTCAGGGCATATATTGCAAATACATAACACAACATAAAATGTTAAATACCACTATACAGTATACCTGGTAGTTCAATGCAGTTGTAAAGGAAGTGGGAACGGACAATGAACACTCCACTGAAGATCACTGATGTAAAAACCAACTTGTTGATTTCATAAAAGGACACAAGCAGAAGCTGTGGACCCGACACTGCTTTTCAATGATTTTGGTTACTCTGGCATGTTAGTTGGACCGAGTTTTGTTTTAATCCCAGACCTGCCATCTGTGAACTTATACGCTACAGGTTTGGTTTCAATTTTAATGACCCCTGATGCAGATGTTCCTCAAACGCCGAAACAAAGTGCTGTGTCGGGTCCACAGCTTCTGCTTGTGTCCTTTTATGAAATAAACAAGTTGGTTTTACATCAGTGATCTTCAGTGGAGTGTTCATTGTCCGTTTCCACTTCCTTTTGTACTGTTTTATACCCATGGGTTCTCTGTCCTGTTGGACTTTTTGGTGTTTACTTAGTTCAATGCAGTTAACAGAATTACCTAAAGGGTGAACAAAACCAGCACATAGTACAAGAACAGTGATCTAAAGACTGGGCAGAGTCGGAGAAGTATATGGATACATAGATCAACGTTCTGTCACAAACTTATTATACAAATGGATTTCTAGGTTGTGTCTGAATTGCATGTGATGGCCCCCAACAGAGACTAAGGGCTCCTTTTACAAAGATGTGTTAGGGCCTTAACGCGTGGAATAGCGCATGCTAAAATGCCATGCGTTCTAGCCGCTACTGCCTCCTCTTGAGCAGGCAGTAGTTTTTCGGTTAGTGCGCGCTATAGCGCACGCTAATCCGGTGCGTGTGCTAAAAACGCTAGCGCACCTTTGTAAAAGGAGCCCTAAGTGAAGAGGGGCCCCCTCTCAGAAAATATATACATTATGAAAGATTTATGAGAGCAGGATTTTGCTTTACTGTGAAATGTTAGAATAGAATTTTTGTTGTAGAATCATATTTTGGGGGAATGTTATGTTTGACTGTCCCTGAGAATGTTTTCAGTTTCATTCCTCTGTGCTCTGATAAGAAAAGTAGAACTGCTTGTTTATGAATTACACATCCTTGGCATTTGTAAGAAATAAAGAGAGCAAAGGTAATTAGTTATTAAGCAGTATAGAAAGACAGAGAATTAAGATTTGCCTTTCGTCATAGAGGCCTTTAGAAACAGAAGGACACAGCCTTTAGATGCAAGATGAAATATGCTTTGTTATGTAATGTATTAGTGATGGCTTTTTCACAACGTCATCACATCTGATCGCGTCTAAATTCCGGTGCCTATGTTTTGTTTTTGTCCTCTATGGTAATGGGTTTTTGTTGACATGAAAATGGCCTGACTAAAGGCAATGAGCATTAATGATGTATTATATCAGGTCCATAAACTGACCATGTGGTCCAAAAGTATCCTCAACACAATATCACACAATATCCCCCACTGGTATTAAATCATGAAGCTCAACGACCCAAATCTGTATCTACCTATTCAGATTCCACAGCAAAAAGATCTAACTTTGAATTAGTTAGCATTGAATATACATATACTGCTTGTGGGGTAAAAAAAAAAAAAAGCCTCAGAATATGGAGCTATTATACCCAATTTGGGTTTTGATTGTGAACGAATCATGTCACAGGCAACAAAAAAAACCCCATAAATTTATTTTATTTATTTTATTTTACATATTTTTTTTCCCTTTTAAAACTCTTGTTTTGAGCAGAGTATTTTTTATCATTTGCAGCAATATATCCTCAATGCAACAAAATATCAACAATTTGTGCCTTCGGTGTCGATAAACTTGGCCTCAAGAGCTGCCCATGATATACAAAACTATCAACTTTGTAATTCTTCAGAGAGATTCTACCATTTAAATCGATTTTCTAAAAGCATGAAGCATGGTACTTATCTTAAAGGGTTCTTCGATGGTTTCCTCAATAGTTTTTGCGGTGCTTTCTTTTATTTATTTTTTTGCTTTCAACTGACAGCTCACTTTGAATATGTCGCTACTGCTTAGCAATGTCATCGACCGACGTGACCTGCGTTTCGCGGCGATCCCTTCACTCCCGCTGCATCAGGGAAATTATCTGGCAGCGATGCTTTCTTCTCTTGCACTTGCTTTAATCTTTCTCTTTGAAGGTTTTCTCTTGCCGGTATTGTATCAGGTGACATATTGTGTCAGATGACATGTTGATTGATAACTGCTTGTTCAATTTTGATCTAAATTCTAATAAAAAGGCACAAGGCTTGCAGAGAATCTTTGAGTCATGCCTAAATTTATTTGTGGTTCCTGGGTATTAATAGAATAATACTTTTTTCAGCAATTACTTTTTTTTGGGGGGGAGACATATATAAAATTTAGCCCTTACAACCTAAATGTGGGCAATTGTTTTTTAAGTGAACAAGATCTTTAAGGCATATGGTCACTCTGAGTCCCCTTCCGACTCTTCTTAGCAATCATGCCTTTGCTGCTGTGAATACTTGATTGAGACATGATTAGCATGCAGCCTAGGGGCAAAGAAAGGTTTAGTTTTTATGCTTTGCAGGAAACAGCAGTTCAAAGTGGCAAGCAGTTTGGAGTCCAGCACTGGTGATCAAAAATACCTACTGGTTTATTTCTCCTTTCTCCATACCCCCCACACACACCCTGACTGCTCTCCATGTCTGAAAGAGCAGACGTTAATAATAATGATAGCCTGTTCTCTGGCAAAAAGCTGTAATAATGAAGACTCCAAAATAATACATTGCATTGTTATTCGACTGTAGCAATATGCTGGAAAATTTAACTGTACTACAAAGCCTATCACTTCATGAAGGGTTTTTTTGTGGGGGTTTTGTTTTTAGCTTTTATTATGATTACATGTAACCTTTTAGTAGAGCATAAAATTACATATTCTTCCCCACAGGACCATCAATTGGTGCACTTAGGTCGATTAATATCAGTACAATGTTTTCCAACTGGGTTTAACAATTGTTCCCTAAGAGCCAGCTTCCTCTTCAATAGACCTTAGAGATGTGTTGGCTCCAGCAACTAGGGTTTCAATTGCAGTATCAGAAACCAATTAATGAAATACATTGAGGTCTGCCAAAAGGTGTTTTTCTTATGTTTAAAGAGAGGGGTATATTAGCTGTGCCCACCAAACTTCTATTAATACTTTGAGCAACATGTACGCCCTCATACTTAAGTGGCCCAAAAAGAATACATAGCAAGCAGAGAACAGCCATCCGTAGAATGGCACAGTAGATAATTAGCAGTTTTTCAAAGCACTGGAATATTTCAAAGTATTAAACTGATGCCAGCATAAGAACAGCTGCTGCAGGGTCCATTGCGCCCAGCAGTCCGCTCACGCAGCGGCCACCAGGTCAAAGACCAGTGCCCTAACTGAGACCATCCCTACCTGCGTTCGTTCTGGTTCATGCAACTTTTTGTTTCTCTGACTGACAACAGGTGCAGATGGTTAAATCTTGCATGTGCTCTTGGTAGATTGCACTGAGTTTGTGGGCATCTGTTAGCAACCATAAGCATTTTGTAAGTTTCCACATATGAAGGTGGTGCTGATAATAGGTTGTATTTAGGAAGCTATAGTATCTTTGTGATCTGTGCTACAGACATTGTCTTCTTTTATTTTCAACTAACATAGCCTCAAACCAGTGATTTGGTCTGAATAATGGTGGATCTCTCCACTGCAGATATTATACCCTTCTGAGAGAAGCTATGCCTAAAACAAATACTGTATCCATTCCCCTTTATATGTAAGCGGATGAATACAAACTCCTCTTACTAACTTACAAGTGCATTCACTCTGCAGCCACCCCCCCCCCCCATATCTTTCCTCACTTATCTCCCCCTAAGCTTTCTCCCTTGAACTTCATTCATCAGGTAAGTCCCTCTTATCAGTAGAAACATAGAAAACATAGAAAAAAGCAGCAGAAAAGGGCTATAGCCCACCAAGTCTGCCCATTCCAAGTATCCCCTCCCCTGAATTTACTCCCTTAAAGATCCCACGTGAGTATCCCATTTTCTCTTAAAATCTGTCACGCTGCTGGCCTTTATCTGTTCCAATGATCCACTACTCTTTCGGTGAAGAAGTACTTCCTGGAGTCGCCATGAAACTTCCCTCCCCTGATTTTCAGCGGATGCCCTCTGGTGGTCGAGGGTCCCATGAGCCAGAAGATATCATCTTCTGACTCAATGCGTCCCATGATGTACTTATATGTTTCAATCATATCTCCCCGTTCTCTTCTTGAGGAAAGAAGAGAACGGGGAGATATGATTGAAACATATAAGTACATCACGTGAGTGAATACATCTAGCATTATTCAAATCCAAGCTAAAAGTACATTTTTTGTAGACTGCTTTCAACTCCTAACTACTGTAAGATAACTATGTCCATCCTATCATTCTTTCTGCAATCCCTATATGTCCTGTCTATCCAAATTAGATTATAAGCTCATCTGAGCAGGGACCGTCTATTTCATATTAAATATACAGCGTTGTGTATGCATTTCAGCGCAACAGAAATAAGTAGTAGTAGTAGTAGTAGCTGTTATTATTTCAGAATCCTTGACTCTGGTAAGATAGTTGTATAAAAAGGATTATCTTTACAGGAGGGGAAGGTGAGCAGTGGAGTCCTTCAGGAATCAGTGCTGGGGCTGATCCTGTTCAATATGTTTGTGAGCGACATTGGCGAAGGGTTAGAAGGAAAAGTTTGCCTTTTTGCGGATGATACCAAGATTTGTAACAGAGCAGAGGGAGTGGAAAACATGAAAAAGGATCTGCAAAAGTTAGAGAAATGATCTAATATCTGGCAACTAAAATTCAATATACTTGAATGGTTTTAACATAGAAGAAATTCTTTTCCAGAGAAAGGAAAACGGTAAAACCAGAGGGCATAATTTGAGGTTAAGGGGTGGTAGACTCAAGAGTAATGTTAGGAAATTCTTCTTTACGAAGCGGGTGGTAGATGTGTGGAATGCGCTCCCCTGGGAGATGGTGGAGAAGAAAACAGTAACATAGTTCAAACAAGCATGGGATGAACACATAGGATTTCTAATCAGAAAATAATGGGTATACATTGAAGGAACTAAGACCAGTACTGGGCAGGCTTACACGGTCTGTGTCCCGTATATGGACATTCAGTTGAGGACGGGCTGGGGAAG
Organism: Geotrypetes seraphini; assembly: GCF_902459505.1. NCBI lineage: Eukaryota > Metazoa > Chordata > Amphibia > Gymnophiona > Dermophiidae > Geotrypetes > Geotrypetes seraphini. Next base: position 204,428,415 of record NC_047089.1, read on the forward strand.
GCTTCGATGGCTGGGATGGTTAAGATGGGCTGGAGTGGAGGAAGTGTCGTCACTCGCCCGAATGGCAGGGTAAAACTTGAGCTCCGATGGGGCCTTGTTGAAAAAGTGCAAAGAAAAGCTTCCCGCGAGTGGAACCGATCGTACTTGACAGTGTGCGGTCAGTTGGAGTATATGGCGAGTCGTCGGAGGCTGGAGAAGTTTCGTTTTAGCGAGACAGTAAACGGGACATGAACTGTAAAATCGCCGGCGTCTCCAATTGTGAAATCTAAGATGGCACAGACACCGGACCAGATGCCGCAAGCTCCTGCTTTGGCTCTGCCCGCAGATGATGCGGCAGCCTTAAAACAAACGCTGGAAGTCTGGTTTCAAGATTTAAAGGCAGAGATGAAGGGGGTTCGCGACGATGTTAAAACGCGATGGCCGAGCTGCGGGCGGAAGTTGGAGATCCAGGGGGCCGGGTTGAGGCCTCGGAACAACGTGTCTCGCAAGTGTCAGCGGAAATAGCGGAGACTAAAACAGCAGTGGCACAACAGGTCAAGGAGTTGGCGGACTTGCAGGCTCAGGTTGAGGACCTAGAGAACAGGTCTCGCAGGAGCAATTTGAGGTTTAAGGGGATTCCTGTGACTGACTGTTATAAAGATTGCAAGCAAGTGATTCAGGATTATTGTAGCCAGCTGCTGGGGCCTACGGACCAGGTAGACTCGGCATCCATAGTTTTGCTGAGGGCCCATCGTAGTTTGGGAGCTGGAAGACCGGGTACACCAAAGGATATTATTGCTTGTTTTGGGGACTATCTGCTTAAGGAAAAAATCTTAAGATGGGCTGGAGTGAGCTTTGACTGAGACTCCAGTAGACAGAACCTAAGCACACTTCCAGGCAGGGCTCTCAGTTTCTGGCCCTGAAATATCTAAGAAAAAGGACCATTTAAATTAAATGATTAATTTATGGAGCATGAATGGTTGGGCAGACTGGATGTAGTGGTGTTGATACTCAAATACCAGGCCATTCTTCAGGAGTGAGGTACTGTAATCACTGAAGAGCCCACCAAACAGTAGACCAAGCCCCCTGCAACAAGCCAAAGAATCCTTGAAAAGGCAGCACTGAGTGTTCAGAACCTCATCTCTTTTGTTAATACTTGGGGCTCATGGGGCATTTTTATCAAGCAATGGAAAAGATGCCAGTACTCAGTACCTCTGAGTACCCCCTCAAAAAAAGCCTTGGATAGATATACTATACATGTGTATGTATGTGCGTATATGCATCCATATAATAGATATTATGTAATATTTTTTGCAGTTCATGAATATGTGTTATTTCTGATTATATTTCAGAATCATAAGCTTTACTGCCATCTACAGTGCACCATCTTTTGTTCTTTCTGCTAAAGAGAAAACATTCAGACTTTTAGCTGTCTATCTCCCCAATGTTAGAATGGAAAAATGCACAAGAAGTCAAACATCAAACATGGAGATATACTCAGACTACAACCTTTCTGTTTGTTTCTACTGTAGGAAAGTTTTATTCAAAATTTTCTATGTAGAATACTTTTAAAATGCACATTCATGGCTCCAAGGGCAACAATTTGAAGAAGACAAGTCTGGGAAATGCATGGATAGGGTACCTATGCCCATCTGCAGGACAGGGATAGAAAGACATGAGTGTGTTTCTTTAAATTATTTTTAATTTAATCTAAATGAGTTTGTTTCTTATTGCTGTAAAATAAACATGAACAAAGTGTCAGGTTTGTTAGTGGCCCCCACAATATATGGTTGGTGGGGTCACTTGAGAGGCGCCCTGACAAACGCCTGGTCCCAGGTTCAGTTCCCTCACTGAAGACTCACCAGGAAGTAGAATCAAAGAGGCACAGCCAGAGGTGATTGCATAAAGAATATATTATAGAAATAGTCTTACAGAAAAGCAATATTCTGAAGCATTACAATAATTAAGCATTACAATTAATGAGAGAGCAAAGCAGCTTCCCTGCCTTACATAGTTCAGAGACAAAGAGACAGAGAGTCTGAAGTTCTAGGGAGAGCCAGAGAGAGAGAGAAAGAGAGCCAAGACCCAAGAGCCCAGAGATAGATAGATAGATTGATAGATATGCAGAGAGGAGGCTTTTATAGCTTGGAATCTTATTCTGAATATAGAAACTATTGTATGTCCCAGTATCTTTCTGTTTAGAATTTGTAAACTGTTTGAAACAATGGTTAATTTAATTGCTAAGGAGGGTGTGATACTTGCAAGCATGGTGGATGGGATTAGTCTCTGGCTTCTTTGTCCCATTCAAGCAGCCTATGTTCTTGATCTGTGCACCTGGACCCATTGTCCTAAGCACCCTCTTAATCAGACATTAACACCTTTTAGCTAGTCTTGATTCAATCAGGGCTACTTAAAACATATCAATCAGGGCTACTTAAAACCATCTCCCTGCCCTCAGGGTCTATCTGCATTCCCATGCCAGAGTCAGATTGATATAATTTCCCATAGGCCTTCGCTGACATAAGTAATGCCAACTGAAAATGCTGAATGGTAGCGATAGCTAGGCTGACACAAAGGTCAAGGTGCATTTAAATGCAGATGCTAGCAGGCAGACTGCAAAGTTGGCCATCAGTGTGGGATGAACACAGAGGATTAGAATCAGAAAATAATAGTAAATATTGAAGAACTAAGGGCAGTACTGGGCAGACTTGCACGTAATGTGTCTGTATATGGCCTTTAGGTTGAGGATGGGCTGGTGAGGGCTTCAATGGCTGGGAGGGTGTGTATGGGCTGGAGTGAGCTTTGATGGAGACTTCAGCTGTTGGAGCCCAAGCATAGAACCGGGTAGAGGTTTGGATTCTTGCCCAAAAATAGCTAAGAAGAAGAAAAAAAAAAAATTTAATTGAATAGGGTTGGGCAGACTGGATGGACCATTCAGGTCCTTATCTGCCGTCATCTACTATGTTACTATGTAACAGTATCAGCCGGGGCTCACTTATCAAAAGTCAGCAAGAACAGTGCAGAGAATGCCCTAGTTCTTGTGGCAAATTCAGACCATGTGTTTCTTCCATTTTTTATTTTTATTTTTTTTTACGTTTACCCTTCTGGAGTTCTAGGGTGGAAGTTAAAAGAAGGATTTGTATTACTTTTCATAAGGAGCTTAGGGTCGGATTCCATAAATGGCGCTAAGAAGTCCCAGGAAAAATCTGCTCCTCGTCAGGCTGAACACTCTTTATAGAATAGTGTTTAGTTAGTATTCTGATGCCTAACTTTTTGGTAGAAAAACTACACTAACTGAAACCTGGTATAATCCCTGGCATGTAACTTGGCCACAAACCCTCCAAATTCTGAAACACTGTGTGTAATTTAGAGCTGTTGCTGGTGGCCTGCTTGGAGCCTCTCTTCTGACACAAACCATTCCTCTAACACAGGGGTAGGGAACTCCAGTCCTCGAGAGCCGTATTCCAGTTGGGTTTTCAGGATTTCCCCAATGAATATACAGGAGATCTATTAGCATGGGTGTCAGGTCAAAACCGCGGAAGACAAAGGCGCGCGCCGACAACTGAGCACAGCGCGGAGGCGCGCACCGAAGAAAATAACTGTTTTTAGGGGCTCCGACGGGGGTGTGTGGGGGTAACCCCACCACTTTACTTTATACAGATCGCGCCACATTGTGGGGGGTTTGGGGGGTTGTAACCCCCCACATTTTACTGAAAACTTCACTTTTTCCCTAAAAACAGGGAAAAAGTTAAGTTTACAGTATAATGAGGGGGATTACAAACCCCCAAACCACCCACAACATCGCCGCGATCTGTATTAAGTAAAGTGGGGGGGGCTCCCCAACAAAAACCCCTGTCGGAGCCCCTAAAAACTGTCATTTTCTTCAGCGCGCGCCTCCGTCTTGCGCTCAGTTGTCGGCGTGCGCCTTTGTCTTCCGCGGTTTTGTCTATAAACCATTAGCATGCACTGCTTTTAATGCATATTCATTGGGGAAATTCTGAAAACCCGACTGGAATATGGCTCTCGAGGACCGGAGTTCCCTACCCCTGCTCTAACATAACCTCCAGTTTACATGGGGTGGTTCATGTCAGAAGAGAGGCTCCAAGCAGCCCCCAGCAACAGCTCTAAATTACTGCTACTGCAAGGGACCTCCTCAGAGGTACCATTTAAGGTAGACTGGAGGGATACTGAATCGTGGAAAAGGGAGAAATAGAATGGCCTCAGTTAAAAGGGGATAGATTCTGTACAAACGTAAGGAAATTCTTCTTCACCCAGAGAGTGGTGGAAAACTGGAATGCTTTTCCGGAGGTTGTTATGGGGAAAACACCCTCCAGGGATTCAAGACAAGGTTGGACAAGTTCCTGCTGAACCGGAATGTACACAGGTAGGGTTGATCTCAGTTAGGGCTCTGGTCTTTGACCTAAGAGACGCCGCGGGAGCGGACGCTAGGCGCGATGGACCACTGGTCTGACCCAGCAGTGGCAATTCTTATGTTCTTATGTTCTGACAGTAGTGACAGGAGAAGCAGCCTCCTGTTACTGCTGTCAGGGCTTCTGCTGTCTGTTTGTTGTTTTTCTTTTTCATTTTTTTAAATGGGCTGCTAAATATCAGGCCTATTAAAAAAAATATTTAAAAAGCTTTCCGACCAGCACGGCCCCCTCCCCGACCGGCACGGCCCAACACTCCGTTAAAAGTTGGGAGCAGGAGGGGAGTACAGTCCCTCCTGTTCCGTAGGCCTCCCTCCCTCCTGCGATTGGCATGGCCCCCTCCCCCAGCACGGCAGGCCTTCCCCTGGCATGACACTCAAACCCTCCCCTCCCCGGCACAGCACTCAGTTACCGACAGGTCTGCAGCAGCCGGGTTTGCCAATAGTAAAACCCGATTCAAAATAGCCAAGCAATTGTTCGTGAATCAGTTGGTTGGCTATGTTGCATGGGGTTTTACTAATTTGCATGGGAGGATCGGGATCGGACCGCAGATTGAAGGGAAATTGGGTCAAAAAGGGCTCGCAAATCGATCGGTACACGATCAGTTTGCTTAGTGAATATAGGACTATATGTAGAATTAGGATGTATATGTATAAGTCCCTTTGAAAACTGGCCCACATAATTTTAAATGCTTTTCTTTTCCTTCAACCGATGCACATGCTTGAATCTGTTAATTTTAAAAGCTCTCCAGTTAATTCCTAGGCACAGGGAGAATTTACAGTAAGTAGAGCGTTCATTATTGATGGAACATGAGTTTTACGTTTTATGTGAAATGGTCACCACTGGCAAAAATAACAGGGTTGTAAAGTCTGTAACAGTGTAGCAGTGTAGTGGATGACTATAATGCTTGTATTCAAGTTGATTTATTTTTTTTTTTTTAAATTATTTCTCTCTCGTTCATCGGTTGGGTTAGCATCTGTCTCATCTTTAGTGGTCAAGAACAAAAAAAAGGAAAAGGAAACAGACATACAGAAAGAAATAATATTTTTTTTAAAAATCAACTTAAATACAAGCATTATAGTCATCCACTACACTGCCCCCTCTCCGACTGGCATGGCCCAACACCCTGCTATATGTTGGGATCAGAAGGGGTGCTCAGTCCCTCCTGCTCCGTAGGCCTCCCTCCCTCCTGCAACCGGCACGGCCCTTCCCCAGCACGGCAGGCCCACCCCCGGTATGACACTCAACCCCCCCCAGCATGGCACTATCGTAGTGGTTGACGTGCCTTAATTTGCAGATTTTCAAGCTAATGCTCTTTCGTAAAAGAACACCCAAGTTTCATGCTTAGGTATAACACACATGATTGGAGAAAACCTCACACATACTAAATGTATGTAGTGCTGTGCACAAAACACATACGAGGCAGTCTCTGCTCAACGGAGTTTACAATCTATTTGAGAAAACAATTAGGACAAATAAGGAATTAGGGAGTTATTATGGGAATGATTAAAACATAGGTACTGTACAGGTGAATAGGACTTGGAGTTAAAAGCAGCCTCAAAAAGGTGGGCTTTTAGCCTAGAGTTGAATACGGCCACAGATGGAGCTTGATGTACAATCGACAATTTGTAAATCTGGTTAAAAATCAGCTGATTTGCATCGCAAGAAAGCCAAACTCAGTTGACACTGTACTGAGATATCACATGATGACAACAAAACATAGTAAGCTGCATAGAACATGATATTATGTCAAAGCAAGATTGTTGTGTATTCTTAATGTGCTTTATTGTCATCACATGATATCGCAGTACAGTGCCAACTGAGTTTGGCTTTCTTTCGATGCAGATCAGCTGATTTTAAGCAGATTGATAAATCGATCCACTTGTACCCGCTCTACTCCACTCAGGATTTTTGTAGACTTCAATCATATCTCCCCCTCAGCTGTCTCTTTTCCAAGCTGAAGAGCCCTAACCTTTTTAGTCTTTCCTCATACGAGAGGTGTTCCATCCTCTTTATCATCTTGGTCGCTCTTCTTTGAAGCTTTTATAATGACGCTGTATCTTTCTTGAGATAAGGAGACCAGAATTGAACGCAATACTCTAGGTGAGTTCACACTATGGAGCGATGCAGGTGCATTATAACATTCTTAGTCTTGTTAGCCATCCTTCTGGATTCAGTTTGGTACAGTTTGGGTTACATGTTTTCAGTATCTAGTTCATTAATAATGATGTCTTGTAGAATTAGTTATATAGATTAGCAAGAATTAATTTTAAGGTACACACACACTTCACATTGTATCACATATTCTTTTAATCCTTGGATCAATCTTGCTCCCCATAAGATAAAAAGTGCATTTTCCAGGAAGCATCTTATGAGCTATAATTAAATCACATCCTCACACATTTTGGAAGAGACCAGCAAAGTGAAACTGCATTTAAAATAATGTTAATTAAATACACTCAGACAAAGTAATTATGCTTTTGGTGTTTGCCAACAATACGATTACTTTAAAATGTAATTTAGTATGATAAATATGTATGCAAATCACACTTGCAAATTTTTGGACTATATTACAATTGACAAGCCTTTAGCTGCTATTTTAAAAAGTACTGAGCAATTGATTCATCTGCACTTAAGTTCCAGCAGAGCCTAATGTGAGACCTGCAATTCCTGTACCATACTGATCAGTTTTTTCTCACCGATGACCTACTGATGTTTGCTACTCAGCTATAACCTATTTAAAATTCATCCCATAATTTAGATAAGGCCCTAGTGATATGGTACTTATATGAAAATAGCCTTGATATTCAGGAATGTTGGCTAAGAAGTGGGAAAACAAACAAATCCCAAACTGGGGAAAGAGAAGAGAGTAGCAGTTGTTTGCAATTAGAAATGAAAATACCAAGAGACTCACTTAATGATTGATAGTTGCAGCCCATGGCAATGATTTACAGATGAGAAGGTTCACAGTAAGCACAGAAAAAATTGGTATATCAGACATCTGTAGCTTCTGTACTCTTCTTGTAGCAAGTCTAATGACTAAATTCTACGTATACATGGTGCTTAAAACTTAGGTGTCAAGTACTGTGGCACTTAGGCGCGATTCTATAGAATTTATAGAATTGCACCTAACATCAACTAAAGTGGGTTTAAGCATTGATAGGTGCCCTAACGTTGGGTGCAACATATTTATGCCTGAGTTTTCTTGGCATAAACACTGGCACCTAAGTCCATAACAGGCACCTACATGTAAAACATGCTCACGATCTGCCCCTTAACCATACCTACTTTCTGATAGGCGGCTACTAAGTTTGGAACCTAACATCCAATTAAGTGCAATTAACATCACTTACATAGAAATATGATGGCAGATAAAGGCCAAATGGTCCATCTAGTCTTCCCATCTGCAGCATCCACTATCTTCTCCTCTCCCTAAGAAATCTCATGTGCCTGACCCACACTTTCTTGAATTTGACCAGAGAATTGTATAGAGGATTTATACTAGATGTGGTGTATTTAGATTTTAGCAAAGCCTTTGACAGTGTTCCACACAGACGTTTAATAAATAAACTGAATGCCCTTGGGATGGGTCCCAAAGTGATGAGCTGGGTCAAGAACTGGTTGAGTGGAAGGCGACAGAGGGTAGTGATCGATAGAGATTGCTGTGAGGAAAGGGATGTTAGAAGTGGTGTGCCTCAAGGTTCTGTTCTTGGACTGTTCTTTTTAACATTTTTATAAACGATATTGCTGAAGGGTTGTCGGGCAAGATTTGCCTCTTTGCGGATGATATCAAAATCTGCAATAGAGTAGACATGCCGGATGGTGAATAATATGAAGAAAGACCTGGAGAAGCTTGAAGAATGGTCTGAAATTTGGCAGCTAAAATGTAATGCTAAGAAATGCAATGTCATGCATTTGGGCTGCATAAACCCAAATGAACGGTACAGTTTAGGGGGTAAAGAACTTATGTGCATGACAGAAAAGTGGGACTTAGGTGTGATTGTATGTGATGATCTTAAGGTAGACAAACAGGTTGAAAAGGTGACAGTGAAAGCTAGAAGGATGCTAGGTTGCAAAGGAAGAGGTATGGTCAGTAGGAAAAAGGAGGTATTGATGCCCCTATATAAGACTTTGGTGAGACCTGATTTAGAATATTGTGTACAATTCTAGAGGCCACACCTTCAAAAAGATATAAAAAGGATGGAGTAGGTCCAGAGGAAGGCTATTAAAATGCTAAAATGGCATGTGGTCTTCATCATAAGGCGTATGGGGACAGACTTAAAGATCTCAATTTGTATACTTTGGAGGAAAGGCGGGAGAAGGGGAGATATAATAGAGACGTTTAAATACCTATGAAATGTAAATGCGCATGAGTCGAGTCTCTTTCATTTGAGAGGGCATAGGATGAAATTAAGAGGTGATAGGCTCCGGAGTAATCTAAGGAAATACTTTTTTACAGAAAGGGTGGTAGATGCATGGAATAGTCTCCCAGAAGAGGTGGTGGAGACAGAGACTGTGTCTGAATTCAAGAAAGCCTGGGATAGGCACGTGGGATCTCTCAGAGAAAGAAAGAGATAATGGTTACTGTGGATGGGACTGGATGGGCCATTTGGCCTTTATCAGCCATCATGTTTCTATGTCTTTGTTTCCACCACCTCTACCTGGAGACTATTCCATGCTAATTGTTAATTGTCAATTATCAGTGCTGATTAAGCTTTTTAAATAAGTTAGGCGCCTAACTTTTGGTCTCATTTATAGAATCAAGGCCAAAATGTTTATACTAAAAGGCACAAATGTGTAGCCCTGGGCAAATAGTCACTAAAGTAAGGAATTAAAGGGGTGCATCTATTTCCCAGAGCTGCAAGCTTACAGTTTTAACATTAACAGTGTTGTAAGCTATGTGCTGGAGTTTGCAGGGCAGCTCTGACCTGTAGAGTTGCACAGGCAGTTTGGCAGTTGGAGTACTATCTAAGAAAAAGGACCATTTAAATTAAATGATTAATTTATAGAGCGTGTACAGTTAGGCAGACTGGATGGATCGTTCGAGTCTTTATCTGCCGTCATTTACTATGGGCTCCTTTTACGAAGGTGCGCTAGCGGTTTTAGCGCACGCACCGGATTAGCATGCGATATAGCGCACACTAGCTGAAAATCTACCGCCTGCTCAAAAGGTGGCGGTAGCGGCTAGTGAGCACGGCAATTTAACGCGCACTATTCTGCGCGTTATGGGCCCTAGCGTACCTTCGTAAAAGGAGCCCTATGTTAATTCAAGCCACTCATGCATAATCCCAGGCCTGGCCCCAGTTAGGACACTCAGGTCTATGCCTTCACGAATAAAGAAATGTACTCTACCGTTGCAGTCTTCTATTTAGTCTCTTTACCCCAGGTGGATACCTTGGAAATAGGACCACACCTTGCTTCCCTGGGTCTCCCCTACAGGTACTGCAGCCCAGCAAATACCTCGGGAGGATTCCTTCACTCACAGTCCTCCTCCAGGTCTTTATCTGTCTTCATTGTTCTCTGTTTCTATGACATACTGAATTTAATAAGGAGGTGCTAACATCAAGTCCTCCAGTGAGTGAGTTTTGTGGTAACCAGTATATAGAAATGAATCAGGTTCTTCCCGATGAATACAAAACATGGACATAGAGAGGAATTTCCCTAAGGGGGGGAGGGGAAGCAAAGTCAATTTGGCATTATCTAACAGAGTGTTTTGGGTGAAAGTTGTGATTTTTTTGTTCCAATCTCTTTACTAATATCTTTTCACAATTTACAAACACCTTCACAAACAAATATTGGCATCAGCGGTGCAGAGTCTAAAACCTGTACTTCTACATTCATTCCACAAATGCATCACTTCTTTGTGTTCTTTCAGCTCCGACTCCTTCATATTTATGCATAAGACAGACAGTGTTCCACCACTGATGCATAGTAAAGGCTGTTGTATCCTTCCAATTCACAGCTCTAAGTTTGACAGCAGTAGCTAATACAAAATCAAATAAAATGCATATCTACTTTAGAAACTGGGGCATGCAAACCCATCATTTTCCAAATAATAATCTAGTGTGTGAGCGATTCATGAATACCTAAATTATTTGAGATTCGTGTTCAGATATCTGCTCAATAAAACTCAAGATGTCCACATTCAAAATGAATATGTAACAGGGTATCTATCTGTGTCATGCGTGTTCAGCACATATGCCTAATATCTAACTTTAGCTGGCCAGTCACACAGAACATAGTTAGCCTCTCACCAAATGAAAAATAAAAGATCAGAAAATGAAAATAGAAATATTGAGATACAAATTTAACTGAAGCACCAAGAAGTTGCATGCTTAGGAATGCCAGCTGGCAGCCAGCCTTGCCAGTTTTTGAAAGGTCAGGACAGCTGCTGGCAGACCCAACCAGCAAATGAAAAGTCACTTTTTAAAAATTCAGCCTTTGCGGCACAGAATGTACAGCAGAGGCATACTGAAGCGGGGGGGGGGGGGTGGGGCGGTGCATTCTCATTCTTCCTACCTTGGAGAGGGTGAACAACCTGTCTTTATCTACTAAGTCTATTCCCTTCAGTATCGTGAATATTTCTATCATGTCCCCTCTCAGACTCCTCTTTTCAAGGGAGAAGAGGCCCAGTTTCTCTAATCTCTCGCTGTACGGCAACTCCTCCAGCCCCTTAACCATTTTAGTCGCTCTTCTCTGGACCCTTTCGAGAAGTACTGTGTCCTTCTTCATGTACGGTGACCAGTGCTGGACGCAGTATTCCAGATGAGGGTGTACCATGGCCCGGTACAGAGGCATGATAACCTTCTCCGATCTGTTTGTGATCCCCTTCTTAATCATTCCTAGCATTCTGTTTGTCCTCTTCACCGCTGCCGCACATTGTGCGGATGGCTTCATTGACTTGTTGACCAGTACTCCGAAGTCTCTTTCCTGGGGGGTCTCTCCAAGTACCGCCCCTGACATCCTGTATTCTTGTATAAGATTTTTGTTACCAACATGCATCACCTTATATTTATCCACGTTAAACCTCATTTGCCATGTTGTGGCCCATTTCTCGAGCGTGTTTATGTCCTGTTGCAGGTCTTCGCAATCCTTCTGCGTCTTCACTACTCTGAATAGCTTCATATCGTCTGCAAATTTAATCACTTCACTCGTCATACCAATTTCCAGGTCGTTTATAAATATGTTGAAGAGCACGGGTCCAAGCACCGAACCCTGCGGCAATCCACTCGTGATGCTTTACCAGTCCGAGTATTGTCCATTTACCCCCCACTCTCTGTTTCCTTTCTGCCAACCAGTTTTTTATCCACATGAGTATGTCATCCTCGATTCCATGGCTTGCAATTTTTCATAGTAGTCGTTCATGCAGGACCTTGTCAAATGCCTTCTGAAAATCCAGATATACAATGTTGACCGGCTCGCCCTTGTCTATCTGCCTGTTTACTCCTTCGAAGAAGTGCAACAAGTTTGTCAAGCAAGATCTCGCCTTGCTGAAGCTGTGCTGGCTGGTCCTCATTAGACTGTGTCCGTTAAAGTGATCAATAATGCGGTCCTTTATCAGCACCTCTACCATCTTTCCTGGTACCGAGCTCAGACTCACCGGTATCTAGTTTCCCAGATCTCCCAGATTATTAAGGGACTAAACCTCTATAAGTACGTCCCAAATTAATGCTAAGCACTAATCTATAAACAGGGCTCAGAGTGGGGCACTGTTTATAGAATAATATTTGGTGTCAGAATCTGTGCTTAATTTTGGGCACGAGGATTTACACTAATTGAAAAGTGGTATAAATTCTTGCACCTAAATTATACATAGATCTATCTTACTTTGTAACAGTGCAAAAAAATTCCAGGAATATCTCTGAATCACCCATGCCCCTTTCATGACTGTGTCACCCTTTTCTTATCCATGAGTACTTTTTACGTGCAGATTTTGATGCCTAAGGATACATACATAAAGGTAAATTAAAGACAATTAGCACTGATCATTGATTATTAGCACCTAATATAAGCAGTAATTGGCTCATTTGTCAATTAAATTGTACGTGCAAATTGGGTGTGCACCCAAATTTGCATGCAAAATTTTAAACTCTATGGGCTAGATTCACTAATCCCCGAGTCTGTCACTGATCCATTCCCGATTGCATGCAGGCAGAAGAATGTGGAGGTATGTTGGGAGGATGTGGGGGATATCGGGAGGATGTGGGGGATGTCAACGTGAGGTCTGGGATATTGGGAGGATTTCAGGGATTTTGGGAGGATATGGGGGATATCAGTGGGAGGTCCTGGATGTTGGAGAGATGTGGGGGATGTCAAGAGATGTCGGGGGAGGGGTGTAGGGCTCCTCAGCTCAGCTGATTCTGGCAGGGGGAATCCCCATCAGCTGAGCCACCAGGAATCTCCGAAACCAGCTCAGCTGAAGGGGATTCTTCCTGCTGCAAACAGACAAGGTAGTTGGTGGGTACGTCTACAAAATTTGCTTTTGTACATTTTTCGCGTGGATGTTTTTATTTTTCAAAATGGGCAAAAATGGTAGACGTCTTAAGGACCAAAACTTATACCTAGCTCATTTTCAAAAATAAAAGATAGACATTTGGCAGCTTTGAAAATGGACATTTTTCCTACTGGGTTTGTGGACATCTTGAACAAAATGTCCAAACTCAGACTTAGGCACATTTTTGATTCTGCCCCTCCACCTATCTCAAAACGTAAGTTTTGAATAGTTTTGAGAAGAGCCACTGAGGTCTTTGAAAATTAATTTGCATGTTTAAATGTTCTAAAAGCTATATCTAAGATGAAAAAATGTTCAATGGTGAAGTGTTTTGAAATTTAGTAAATATCACCATGTCTCAAACACTTTTTAAAACCCATTTCCAACTTTCACTTTACATGTTATCATAGCTCACTTTTTTTAAATCCACTTCAAAGGAGGTTATTGTCATCCTGCAATCCTCAGTCATTCTCTCTTTCTTTCGTGCCCCCCCCCCCCCCTTCTGATTTAGAACTCTTCATGTCATCTTGTCCAGAAAGTCAACCATACAACATGTGTGTAAATTCTTAGAGATTAGGAAAAAAAATCACTGAATTACAGACTTGATGCTTGTTTTATTTCTGCCACTCAATCTCCACCTTCTAAAGTAGCTCCTGAAAAGTCATTTAAAAACTGTCATTCGAGGGTGTTGTAAAGACTGTTCTCATACAAATAGGTCAGCTCTTGGAAGAAAGAGACACTTAGCAAAGAATAACAGTTTTACATGAGTCTTGCAGTTTCATTCTTGACAATATATTACTTCACATAAGGAAGCGAGTAACGCAGTGGGGTAAGAAGTGCTGGATAGGCAAATAGATACACTGGTTTCTCCAAAGTGCAAAATGACAATATGTAGGGCCAGATTTAAGTGTGGGTAAAACCAATGTTAAAATATATAAGCTTTAAAAAACTGAAATTCAATTTGTTTGCATGAATTAAAAAAAATAGTTGGGCATTTTGGGGAGACTACCAGAAAAATACTCACGAGATACCGACATTGTATTGGAAAGTGAAACCTAAGGTACATGTCGACTGCTGTCGTGCTCGTTCAGAAAAGAACACATCCTGAGCCTTCTCATCTGTTTCCACCGTAGAGTATATTTAAGAGAACTGAAAGTTTTGTTCTAGGTTTAACTTTCTTATTTGGGTTAGGGACAAACAGAAACAAATATTTTAAAAGCCCCTGGTATATATATTTTTTTTTTTATTAGCCCAAACATATGTCTTGCATTTGTGTTCTTATCCAGTAAAGCAAACTGATATGGACATGAACTAAGCATCAAAAGTAGTGCAGCACTTAAACAAGTCTACGAAGTAAAGTGGGTTTATGACCTCCTATTCAAATGGTGATCTGAGACTAGTTTTATTCCGGTGAAAATAAAAAAAAAAAATTATGCAATAAAAAAAAAAAAAAATCAGGATGAGTAAGTGCATTTGGGGGCAGGAAAAGATAGGGGTAGAAGCCAGTTTTGAATACTTTGGTCCCTTAATATGGAGCACCTATGGGGTCCTTAAGGCGTGCTAACTGATTTAGCGTGCACTAAAGATTAGCACACACTGAATGCTAAGGCATCCATTATATTCTATGGGCAACTTATCATTTAGCGTGTGCTAAATCGGGTAGCGCACCTTAATAAAAGGACCTCAAAGTCTTATTCCTATTTAAGAAATTACAGACCTTTCGAAATGTAGCAGCTAAGTTGATTTTTACAGTTCAGAGATTTGATAGGGCAACTCTATTGCTTGTTAAGCTTCACTGGTTACCAGTAGAAGCCAGAGTCTATTTTAAAGTTTGTATATTTGTATTCAGAATTTTATATGGTAAAGTCCCTCTCTATATGACCCTCTCAATTCTATATTATTAGGGAAGCGTGATTTGGATTATGGCAACAGATGTTATTAAAGTTCTCATCGCTTTTATCGGGTTAAGGATAAGAAGCCCCTTCTAGCTTTTTTTCTTATCAAACAGTAATAATGTGGAACTCACTTCCTTCTGAAATAAGAAGAATACAAGATTACGGATTGTTAAGGAAGGTCTTAAAAACCTTTTTATTAGAGAAATTTGTATTGAATTAGGGTGGGGTTTTTTTTTCATATCTGATTACTTGTACTTCCTTGGTAATGTCCAAATTTCTTTTAGGTTGTTATTCACATTAAGGGCTCCTCTTACAAAGCTGCGGTAGCAAGTCAAGGACTGTTAGAGAATGACCCGGGGACAAATTTTCCCCTTCCCTGCAGGATCTCTCTATCCCGTCCCATCCCCGCAAACTCTGTTCCTGTCCTTGCCCCATTTCTGCAAACTCTGTCCTCATGAAATATAGCCCATAGGAATTGAATGGGCTGCATCACATCTTCCATGTGAGATACTGTATAAGACCCTGATAAGTTGTGTGTGATTTTTGTTTTTGGAGGTAAGCTGTAAGGTAAAGGGGATAGATGGTCATTTAAAATACCAAGAACCATGGGAAAAATGGGCATAAAATATTTGTTCCTGTGAGATAAATTTTAATACTGATGCATAGAATGTCTGCTTCAAGCATATCAAAATTTTTAGCTGCTTGTAGCATGTCTTTCTAAGCTTCTTAAACCACTGAGCATTCTGTTTTTCTCATTCAAAGTACATGGGAATAGCAGGGGAAAAAAAAACACCAAACCTGGTTTACTGATTATAATTCCTCCTTATATTTAGAAGAAGATTATATTTATTCA
Source organism: Geotrypetes seraphini (assembly GCF_902459505.1). NCBI lineage: Eukaryota > Metazoa > Chordata > Amphibia > Gymnophiona > Dermophiidae > Geotrypetes > Geotrypetes seraphini. The sequence continues at coordinate 204,444,060 of NC_047089.1, forward strand.
GCTACAGGTTTGTCCCTACCTCACGGAGATTGAATTAATTTTTGAGTAGTTTCACAGTTCCTCTAAAAATTATTTTGAGCTGGAGTTGCTTGGTAGTAATTATAAAGGTAGAAAATCCAATTACAGAAGCTGAACAGGCAGTATTTACATTTTTAATAGAACATTTCATTATTATATCTTGTGATCTGCCTTGCCCAGATTATGGTTAGGGCAGAATATTCAATTTGACAGAATAAATAAAAAATAAGTTGAGGCCTCCCATATTAAAAAAAACTAAAACAAAAAGCATTTTCCTTAGTACCCCGTGATATGTGACAATAGCTAGGGGGACGCATGTTAAAAAAAAAAAAAAGTCATTTTTGTTTTTCACTTGTGCCATTTAAATCATTATGTTGCTCATTTTATGTTGTTTATGCTATTATAACCACCAAAAGGGTAACCTTCTGACAATGTGAGATGCTCAGTGAGTACGTCGGCTTCCTGTAGGCCTTCTCACTCTCAAGAGTTGCCTTTCCACAGTAGGCACACTTGGTCATAGCAGAAGAATATTGGTGGCAGAATCTTGGTGTTGCCCTACTGGTTCAAGAAGTGGCATACCATGTCCCTGAGGCTGAAGCAATACTAGTCATGAGTTTTGAAATTTCTTTTTCTGGACAAACTGGAACCACAGATGCTGCAATGGAACAGTCACTGCATGGTAACCAAAGCTGACCTGTACTCACTGCTACAACACTGGCATAGCTCGTGACAATGGTGGAAGTTTATTGGGCAGGCCACACATAAGCAGCACCAGTATCATCTTCTTGTGTGACCTGTAGAAGGTATTAGAACAGTGAGATGTGTCCTCACAGATCCAAGCTCAGGGTGCTGCAACCATAATCTAAAGTGCCTATCATTCTTGCTGGCTCTGCAAATCCAGAGAAACACACATTTGATGGCCAGGGAGTTAGTGATCACTCTGCTAGAAACAGGGGAGGGGGCAGTGTAAATTGACCTGAGAGGTGGCTTACTCTTAGAAGACATAATCTGAGGTTGAGGGGGGTGGTAGATTTAGGAGTAATGTTAGGAAGTTCTTTTTCATGGAGAGGGTGGTGGATGCCTGGAATGCTCTCCTGAGGGAGGTGGTGGAGAGCAAAACGGTGACGGAATTCAAAAAAGCATGGGTTGAACACAGAGGATCTCTAACTAGAATATGAATGGGCTATCTTTCATGGACTGAATCTTGCAAAGGAGATGGTTTGGATAGGCTGGAGTAAGCTTCAACGACAACTCCAGTAGTTGGATTCTAAGGACAGTACCAGGTGGACGTCTAAAAAGGTGGACTTCTAAGAAGAAACAAAGAAAAAATAAAGGCAATTCAATCATGAGATTGTAATGCATGTAGTTACAGGGCAGACTGGATGGACTTTAGAGGTCTTTATCTTCCATCGCTTACTATGTTACATAGTAAAACAGTTCATAAGAACATAAGAAATGCCTCCGCTGGGTCAGACCTGAGGTCCATCGCGCCCAGCAGTCCGCTCACGCGGCGGCCCACCAGGTCCAGGACCTGTGCAGTAATCCTCTATCTATACCCCTCTATCCCCTTTTCCAGCAGGAAATTGTCCAATCCTTTCTTAAACCCCAGTATCGTACGCTACCCTATAACGTCCTCTGGAAGCGCATTCCAGGTGTCCACCACACGTTGGGTAAAGAAGAACTTCCTAGCATTTGTTTTGAATCTGTCCCCTTTCAACTTTTCCGAATGCCCTCTTGTTTTTTTATTTTCTGAAAGTTTGAAGAATCTTTCCCTCTCTACTCTCTCTATGCCCTTCATGATCCTGTAAGTCTCTATCATATCCCCTCTAAGTCTCCTCTTCTCCAGGGAAAAGAGACCCAGTTTCTCCAATCTCTCAGCGTATGAAAGGCTTTCCATCCCCTTAATCAGTCGTGTCGCTCTCCTCTGAACTCTCTCGAGTAACGTCATATCTCGAGTAACTGCATACTGTATTCTTGTTGAACTGGAATTAGGAGCATTGATTACTAACATTAACTGCCCTTGCCTCCTTCCTTCTCCTGGTGCTTTTTCATTTTGAAATGAACAGTAGAGTATATGAACCTGTGGTAGAAGAACAACATTGCTGACCATGGCACAAATCTTATTGCAGAAATGCCATTGAGTTATTAACATCTGTGCTCCAGGAAAGCATATGCTAATTTTTGTCCCTGTCAAACCATGGCAAAGGATCAGGAAATAGATTGCAAGCACACTCTGTTCCTTGGCAGATATTATTACTGTTCTGGTGCCTAATGGGAAGACTTTTGATGATTTTGGCAATGTTGTCGACAACTATGGCACACTGTGGGTTGCCAGCACTTTTTTTGCTTCCTCTTCACTTAGCTCTTGCTGCTTAGGGAATTCAAAATGCCGAGTTTGATGCTAAGTTAAGTTGTACTAAAAATCATCATTTTTACCCAAATCTATATATATAAAATCGGAGGTATGTATGTGTGTATGTGTGTGTGTATGTGTGTATGTGCCGCGATCACGCAAAAACGGCTTGACCGATTTGAACGAAACTTGGTATGCAGATCCCTCACCACCTGCACACGTGGGCGGAGCTACAAACAGAAAATCAGATTTCACCCATTCATGTCAATGGAAAAAATGTAAAAAGCTGCCAACGCAAAAACGGCTTGCCCGATTTGAACGAAACTTGGTATTCTGATCCCTCACTACCTGGGGTGATATATTCTGTGGGTCTCGCGGCCCACCTGCACACGTGGGCGGAGCTACAAACAGAAAATCAGATTTCACCCATTCAAATCAATGGAAAAAATGTAAAAAGCTGTGGGACCGATTTGAACGAAACTTGGTATGCAGATCCCTCACTACCTGGGGTGATATGTTCTGGGGGTCTCGCTGCCCACCTGCACACGTGGGCGGAGCTAAAACAGAAAATCAGATTTCACCCATTCAAGTCAATGGAAAAAATGTAAAAAGCTGTGGAACCGATTTGAACGAAACTTGGTATGCAGATCCCTCACTACCTGGGGTGATATGTTCTGGGGGTCTCGTGGCCCACCTGCACACATGGGCGGAGCTACAAACAGAAAATCTGATTTCACCCATTCAAGTCAATGGAAAAAATGTAAAAAGTTGTGGGACCGATTTGAACGAAACTTGGTATGCAGATCCCTCACTACCTGGGGTGATATGTTCTGGGGGTCTCGCGGACCACCTGCACACATGGGCGGAGCTACAAACAGAAAATTATATTTCACCCATTCAAGTCAATGCAAAAAATGTAAAAAGCTGTGGGACCGATTTGAACGCAAATTGGTATGCAGATCCCTCACTACCTGGGGTGATAAGTTCTGGGGGTCTCGCAGCCCACCTGCACACATGGGCGGAGCTACAAACAGAAAATCAGATTTCACCCATTCACGTCAATGGAAAAAATGTAAAAAGCTGTGGGACCGATTTGAACGAAACTTGGTATGCAGATCCCTCACTACCTGGGGTGATATGTTCTGGGGGTCTCGCTGCCCACCTGCACACGTGGGCGGAGCTACAAACAGAAAATCAGATTTCACACATTCAAGTCAATGGAAAAAATGTAAAAAGCTGTGGGACCGATTTGAACGAAACTTGGTATGCAGATCCCTCACTACCTGGGGTGATATGTTCTGGGGGTCTCACGGCCCACCTGCACACGTGGGCAGAGCTACAAACAGAAAATCAGATTTCACCCATTCACGTCAATGGAAAAAATGTAAAAAGCTGTGGGACCGATTTGAACGAAACTTGGTATGCAGATCCCTCACTACCTGGGGTGATATGTTCTGGGGGTCTCGCTGCCCACCTGCACACGTGGGCGGAGCTACAAACAGAAAATCAGATTTCACCCATTCAAGTCAATGGAAAAAATGTAAAAAGCTGTGGGACCGATTTGACCGAAACTTGGTATGCAGATCCCTCACTACCTGGGGTGATATGTTCTGGGGGTCTCGCAGCCCACCTGCACACGTGGGCGGAGCTACAAACAGAAAATCTGATTTCACCCATTCAAGTCAATGGAAAAAATGTAAAAAACTGTGGGACCGATTTGAACGAAACTTGATATGCAGATCCCTCACTACCTGGGGTGATATGTTCTGGGGGTCTTGCGGCCCACCTGCACACGTGGGCGGAGCTACAAACAGAAAATCAGATTTCACCCATTCAAGTCAATGGAAAAAATGTAAAAAGCTGTGGGACCGATTTGAACGAAACTTGGTATGCAGATCCCTCACTACCTGGGGTGATATGTTCTGGGGGTCTCGCGGCCCACCTGCACACATGGGCGGAGCTACAAACAGAAAATCAGATTTCACCCATTCAAGTCAATGGGAAAAATGTAAAATGCTGTGGGACCGATTTGAACGAAACTTGATATGCAGATCCCTCACTACCTGGGGTGATATGTTCTGGGGGTCTCACAGCCCACCTGCACACGTTGGCGGAGCTACAAACATAAAATCATATTTCACCCATTCATCTCAATGGAAAAAATGTAAAAAGCTGTGGGATCTCCAGTTATTTTACTTAGCAACCTTGACCCACCAAAACTTTGCAATGGCACAAGGCTTTGTGTAAAGAGGTTACTGTCCAATGTAATTGAAGCGACTATCTTAACCGGAAAGGGACAAGGTCAAACCGTATTTATCCCGCGGATACTACTTATTCCAACAGATCTTCCTTTTCAGTTTAAGAGATTGCAAATTCCAGTGAGACTTGCATTCTCTATCACAATCAACAAATCACAAGGACAGACTATTACATACTGTGGAGTGGATTTAAGATCCCCCTGTTTTTCCTATGGACAACTCTATGTTGCTTGCTCAAGGGTGGGTTCATCCAAGAATGTATATGTTCTTGCTCCTGGAGGTGAAACTAAAAATGTTGTTTATAATCAAGTTTTGTGTTAGTAATATTTCACATTATTATTTTAATATTGTACTTTTTATAAAGCTGTAAAAAAATAATTTATTTCACCACTATAAAGTATCTTTTTTTGAATCCATTTACAGTGTTATTGCTATAATTAAATACCCGTGCAACGCCGGGGCATCAGCTAGTGTGATATATTTAACAAGTAAGCTGTTTTGTGTTATGCACTTTTCCCCCTAGAATTCTTTCCTTTCAGAAGTTCCTACATTTTAAATCCTTGGGCAGCAGATGACTTTTTTGACAGCTGTGTAGGCTACCTTATCGGTAGAATGGTTTTCACTTTCATTGTCATTGTACATTTATTTCATACTCTTGTTGCCACAGAGGCGAAGCGAGCACGCATCCCATTTAAGAAGTCTTACAAATGTTGAAATGATTTCATGACTGCAGAATACATAGAGTTATTGTAAAAGACACTCAGCTCACTGGGCAGGTGTTTCCAATGGTTTATGTTAAAGGTAGAAGGTGTTGCAGGTATTAACAACAGAGATTAAAGGGCTAGATTCACAAAGCAAACCAATCATGTACTGATTGGTTTGTGACCCCTTTGTGACCAGATTTCCCTCCGGTCCGATTCACTAACGTCTCCTGTGATCCACTTCCAATCTGTGCATGCAAATGAGGGGAAACACATGCAAAGTAGACAGGGACGTAATTCATCAACAAAATTTTTAAAACCAGCTGGGCTGGCTGATCAACCCAAGAAGTGACTGATGGTCCCCAGTCACAAACGTCTTTATGACTCTCCAGCTCCATTGAAGCCCTGCTCTGTGCCCTGCTCTCTACACACCCTGCTCTCTGCTGCCCCGAATCTCTACTGCCTGCTCTGCCCCAAATTGCTGCTCTGCTCTTTCCCGATCTCTCCTGCCTGCTCTGCCCTAAATCGCAGCCCTGCTCTCTTCTGAATCGCTGCCCTGCTCGTCCCCAGATCTCTCCTGCCTGCCGCCCCAAATCTCTCCTGCTCTTCCCCACACTGCAATCCTGTTGTTTTAACCCGTGGGTTTAAAGCGGGTTAAAACCATGGGCTCGCTGGTCTAAAAAGTTAAAAAAATTAAAAGTTTTTTTTTTTAAAAGTCGCAGCTCGGACGGGCATGCGCAGACCTTCTACAGATGGTCTGCGCATGCGTCAGGATCACACACCAGCGATCCGTGCCAGCAGATGGGGGCATTCCTCCGATCGCCCATATCTGCATATTGGATGTTGAAGAATCCATTGGACCTGTCCGGTTCGGACACGGATCGGTCCTGATCAGGCAGGTTCATGAATCTAGCTCAAAGTACACTCCACAAACACATCCTGGCCATAATTAAATCACTTATCACCACTTAAGTGGTGATAGCGTCACTTAACTAGACAGTGTTACATAAAATAACATAAAAACTCACTTCTATACCACAAATACCGCTAAGTTCTATGCGGTTCACAAAAGATAGAGAATACAAAAATGAATACAGTAACAAAATATATCTAATTTCCGAATGATTCAATAAAGAGATGCGTTTTTAAAACATGTCAAAACTGTTGGTAAGAGTTAATTAACTAATTCAAATCCTTACCCCATAATGCTACTTGAAAGGACAACAGACGCTGCTGTTGATATTTTTTTAATTTATAACCCTTGGCAGATGGAAAAGAGAATAATGCATGAGATTTCCTAGAGTGTTTGGAGTTGGTGATTACAAAGGATTCCATTAGATATTCTGGAATTAGGCCTGTCAGTACCTTGAAACAGAATCCAAACTTGAATTTAATCCACGCCTCCACAAGCAACCAATGCAATTGATGATAGCAAGGAGTCACATGATCATACTTCTTTAAGTTATAGATCGTTCAAACCACTGCATTCTGTATAATGCACAGTCTTTGAAGATTTTATTGGACTCCAGCAAGATGCACAATATTGCAGTAATCAAGCTGGCTGAGAACCAGGGATTACACTAACAATTAAAAAGAATTTATATCAAAATATGCACCGATGGTTCTTAGTTTCCACAACATGTAGAAACCCTTACGGACCATTGAGTCAACCTGGTTTTTCATAGTAAGATTTTGATCCAAGATTACTCCAAGTATCTTTATGGATGGTTGGATAATGTAAGTTTTAGCATTTAAAACGATAGATGTGACATCTTCCTTCAAATTCAGAGATGCAAAAAAAAAAAAATTTGGTCTTATCTATGTTGATTTTTAATTTGAATTCTGCCATCCAGGATTCGATAGCCAACAGAATATCTATAACAGTTAGATTGATCTGAGAAAAAAGAAGTAGAAATGGGGATTAGAACAGTGATGTCATCTGTATAACTAAATAATTTAATCTTGAAATGAGACAGTCTGTCTCCCAAAGATGCTAAATAGATATTAAAAAATAAAGAGGACAAAGGGTAAACCTTGAGGTACTCCACAAGGGTTACTCTAACTATTGGAGTTTTCATTGTTAAACCTTACTTGATATGTTTGCTACTATAGGAAACTTCAAACCATTTAAAGACCTTATGATGCACACCAATAGCATCCAACAAAAAAGTGGGCAGGTCAGATATAGTACCTGGGGTGGCATTGGAAAGGAGCCGGAGGTTATGCCAGGATTATTTAGTGCTGGGACCCATATAGCTATGCAGGCCCCAGCACTGAATATCAGTCATGACCCTCAAAACTGGGTTTTAATTTCTAAGTGCTGCTGATTCCCCTCCTAGACCCTGAAAAAGACTTCTCGTTCTTACCCCCTCCCTCCTAGTCCACAACACTCACAATCCTCCTCTCCCCTCACCCCCAATATGCCTCAATCCTACAAGATAGGCCCCTCCCTTCGAGCCTAGTTCTAGTTAGAGTGATAGGGGGAGGAGCTCCTGCCCCTTGCTACTACCATTAGAAAATGGTTGCTGCAACCTCCCATGGTAGCTTGTGGTAATTGAGCCTTCAAGGACAGATGGGAAATCCTTTTATTTTGGAATAAAGACTCCACATGTATAGAAACAAAAATGTGCTCGTGTTTGATTATTGGGCTAAAACTTTGGGACTACATTCTTTGTTTTACAAGAGCATATACATATGGCACTTCAGGTATAGCAATGCTCAGATGTGCCCTATTTAAATTCCTATTTGTGGTTCCTGCTGAAAATACAGAGCGGTGGAGTTTCAGGTAATATTCCGTCTAAGCAACTCTAAGCCGCGCTGGAGTCCTCTTCTATACATCTTGATGGTAGGGGTAATGCTTTAATATTGCACTTTTAATTGCCTTTCCTTTGCGGTTAAAAGCACACTACAGAATTATCACCCTCTATCAACTAGAAGGCCAGTAGAGGACTTCCACACAGCTTAGAAATGCTTCAAGGGAATGCTGGTTTTGGGTTCTCTGAACACCCTTCCAGTTCCTCAGACATCCTTAATTCTGGTAGCTCTCTTAACCCTCCAAGAAGTCCAAATAGACTAGAATACCACTTACTGAACAGACTTCAGTATCCCAGTAAGCATGGAAGAATCATAGATGTTTAATGGTTCAGATAATAAATTTAATTGATGATAAAGGGACCTTGCATCTAAAACTGCTCCTAAATGTCCATGAGAAAAAATGATAATATTAAATATGAATGTATTCCCAACAGCATCAAGCAATAAAAACCACTGTATTTTATGATTTATCATGTATTGTTTAACAGTCCTTTGATATACTGCTTAAATGAGAGTTGCACAAGACAGTTTACATTCTTTTAGGCTTCTGCAATTGGCATCATGATTGTTGCAGTTGTCTGGGTCTTGCCGCATCTGAGTAGGTAGAACCGACGTTTCAGGCATCATGCTATGGCTTTCTTCAGGATATGCTATAAGGTCTGCAATTTGTCTTTATATACAGAATAGTGGGTCCTCTAACATGATTGGCTGGGGTTTGAGGCAGGAAAATCCTCTGATCGTGAATATGAATTTTGGCGGGAAAGTTCATTGGTACACAAATTTTAATTGTGACAGGAAAGTCCGTTGGTCATAGATTTGAATTTTTGAATTTTGGTGGAAAGTTTGTTAGTATACAATTCAAATCATACAAAACAAATAATGAGAAAGTTCAGATTTGTGTACAAATGAACTTTCCCTTCAAAATTCAAAAATTCTGGGATGCATTGGGGAGGGGCTAAAGCTCCCATTCAGCCAACCAGAATCTTAGGCCTCCTTCCCAGTGTATCCTGGGATGCAGTGGAAGTAGCCTAAGACTCTGATTGGCCAAATATTCCAATTGGCCAGGTGGGAGGGGCCTTACCTTTTAAATGACTCCCACTACATCCCAGGATGCAATGGGAAGGAGGCCTAAGACTCTAATTGGCCCAGGTATCTAAGGCCCCTCCTATGGGAGGGACTTTAGGCATCTGGGTCAATCAGAGTCTTGGGTCCCTCCCCAGTGCATCTCAGAGTGCACCGGGAAGGGGAAGGGTATATGTATCCCTTCAGCTAGATTTTCACCTTATAAGTTATGGGGGTATGGGGATGCTGGGGGGTCTATATGTGGGGGACTCTGGAAGGGGGTGTTGCCAGGTGGTGGAAGTTCCAGGAGTGGTGAAAAGAGGTAGTGGGCATCTCTTCTGCCAGGGGATTTGTTGGGAGTTTGGGGGTGGCGACATGAGGGAGTGGATATCCCTCCTGCCGCGGACATTCAAGGGGATTCAGGGGTGGCAGTGGGAGGGAGTGGGCATCCCTCCTGCTGTGGACATTCATGGAGGGTTCTGTAGCGGTGGCAGGAGGGAGTAGGCATCTCTCCTGCTGTGGACATTCGCAGAGGGTTTAGGGGTTGCAGCAGGAAGGACTGGGCATCCCTCCTGCCAGATGATTTCACAGTGGGGAGGGGTCTCTGCCATGACTGCTCAGCTGATCGTGGCAGGGAGATTTCTGTGCTACGATCAGCTCAGTGGCCGCATCTATTTGAAATGTAGGCCAGAATTTTGCTGGCTTCCTTTGAGGCATCTATCACGTCCCTAGGGACATGCCTAGAGCCGCTTATAGTCACCCAGTCACCCAGTCACTTCCGGGCAAAACCACACCCACACCCAGCCTTGGGTAAGCTTATGTGTCCCAACGCTTCGCCTTGCACTTGTAACAGACACCTACAGTATAGGCTGCCTGCCTCGGGGTTGTTGTTTTTTTTTTAAAGAAAGCATGTGTCCCGATTGGCTGGTGAAACAGTGGTAGGACACCTAGTGTTGCCTACAATCGGGACACCATTTATATAATTTTCCCAATGAGCAGACCACAAGACTGGCCCAAGACAAGTGGTCCAAACCAGGAGACTAATTTAAGACGAAGTTCCATATATTTTCTGGAATAAGAATACAAAATCCCATGAAAAAGCATACTAAAACAAGCTCCCATCCTGTTTAGGGGGGAGGCGCGGCCAAATCAGCCGAAGCCATTGCTGGGGGGTGGGAAGGAGGGATAGGTGAGAATAGAGTAGAAGAAAGGAGCGGCAGAGAGGGGCAGACAAGGCAAGGATAGGGGAGGGGCAGGTTAGGAGGGCCAATCAAGGAAGAGAGGGACAGGAAGGGGGAAAAGGATAGCGGAGGGTGAGAGGGAAAATCAGTCTTTTAGCTCCAGCAGGTGGCAGTAGCGACTTCCCTCCCGCCCACTCGCAGTACTGTCGCAGCCAGAATGTCGGGGAGGGTATCAGATAGGGGTCATAGGCACAGCATATGAATAACAGAGAAACACCTTTACATATGTTAGGGAATAGGGGCATGTCTCCTTGCTTGGATGCCAGGGAGGCCAGGCCATTGTATTCACAGCAAAGTACATCATATGGAAAGGACCCATCCTTGAACGGGCTGGGTCAGGGTGAGGAGTGGGAAGCTTGTACGGCACCCCACAATGTGAGCTGATGGAGAGGCATATGCTGTGCACTTGATCATGTGGGTGTTACGTTGCATAGTAGTAATAAGTGATATGTATATATGTTCATATGTTCAGTCTTGATGTTAAACTGATTACTGTTCATGATTTGTTGTATTGTGTAGTTATGGCTGCGGCCAAAATAAATTCCACATTTGTTGACGAACATTGGAATATTGTAATGTGATTGATGGTGGGATGGGGGCTAGAACAACAAGTGCTGAGTGCCTGATTTGCTATCCTTTGGGCTTAAATTTCCATCTTGCATATTTCCATTGGATTCTCAGTGGTGCTTTGAATTAATTTGAAATTTCTCATTACTTGTTTTCTATGATTTCTCATGGTCTTACTTGCTGGAACCTCTGATTTGTGATCTTCACTTCTTCTTCCATAGCCTCTCTTTGCCAATAAATCAAAATTCGCCTGGTATTAATTAAAATTAAGTGATAAATCACACACAATTCTAGGCTATTTCTGTCAGCATTTCTTCACTTTGTCACCATGTCATGCTGATGAAGTTTTACATCAGTGGACTGTCATTTGATATAGAGTGTTCCTCCGGTCATTCGTGGTTCGTGGTCCCTGTCATTCATAGTATTCTCCGACTGGGACTTCCTGTGCTAAAGTCGGGCTTCACCAATCAGGAGCTGCGTGTCAAAGCAGCTCCTGATTGGTGAAGCCTGACTTTAGTGCAGGAAGAGGTGGTTGGAGCATACCGTGAGTGATTTCCTTCACTCGCCAGTGCTCCAGCTGCCCTATCTTATCCTATCCTATCCTACAAGCGAAGATAGAAGGAATTGATTTCTATGATCACTGGATGAAAACTAGCATATCCATTTTAGATAAAATTGCCCCTAAACAAAAGAGTAAAAGCTGCTCAAATAAATAAAACAAATGGTTCGACATTGAACTACTAACAATGAAACAATCAGTAAGACGTTTAGAAAGAATCTGGAAAAAAATGGGAAAACAGTCAGACCGAAACAACTGCAGATCCAACATAAAACTCTACAAACAACAGATAAAAGTAAAACACAAAACATTTTACTCATCCAAAATTAACTCATCTAACACTAGCTCAAAAGGAGCTAATACAAAAGAACTGTTCAACATAGTTACAAATTTATTTGACACCACACGCCACACTTAACCCATGCATAATATCAAGCTACCCTCAGCAAATGATCTAGCACAACATTTCGATTCAAAAATTAAAAACCTAAGAAATAACCACTCGACAATTGTCGCATGCGAACATCAATCAACTGATATACATGGAAATGAAATACCAGCAGACATGATTTGGAGTTCCTTCCACAATTTCAAATGGAATAACTATATCAAGTTATATAACAAATATTCTAAATCATACTGTGTCCTGGACTCATGTCTACCAGAAATTATGAAAACAGCTCCATTAGACTTTAAACTATCACTGTTGAATTATTTAACCAATAGCCTAACCAATGGAAAATTCCTCACTAATAATGGTCATATCATAATAACCCCAATTCCAAAAAATCGTAAAGAATCATCAACATCAGTAACCAACTATAGACCAGTAGCATCCATTCCATTCATTGTGAAAATCACGGAAGGATTGGTACACACCCAACTGATGGAATATCTCGACCAATTCTCTCTTTTGCATGAAACTCAATCAGGTTTCAGGCCTCTGTTTAGCACTGAGATAGTAATTGCGGCTATCCTGGATAATTTGCGCTACTTGTTTAGTAAGGGCCTCAACACCCTAATCATGCAATTTGACATGAGCTCTGCCTTTGACTTGGTGGACCATGGGAAACTGTTACAATGCCTAGATGCAATTGGAATTAGAGGAGAGGTATTAAACTGGTTTCGAGGTTTCCTCATATCCCGTACCTACCAAGTCCGTTTCAATTATGATACATGAAGCAATTCATCTGGCGTGCCACAGAGGTCACCATTATACCCTCTGCTCTTCAATGTTTATATGTCATCATTGGGTACGCAACTATCCCAGCTGGGGATAAAACTATTTAGCTACGCTGATGACTTCACGATAATTATCCCATTCAATACCTCTATCTCAGAAGTCACCCCATAGCAAAAGAGGTACTAAATCGGATGGAGCAATGGATGACTGAGTTCAGACTAAATCTAAACCCAGAGAAAACAAATTTTTTTATAGCAATACCACACCCACTTGACACTAAAGCATCACTGTGCATCAGTAACCTTAGTCATCCCATTCAACCCACTATGAAGGTATTGGGAGTAACACTGGACCAGAGTCTGACCATGAAAGACCAGATAGACTCCTTGATTAGAAAGATCTTTTTCACCCTCTGGAAGTTTCGGTCCATCAGAGCTTACTTCAATGTCTCATCAGTTAGAATTCTGGTACAATCCCTCATACTGAGTCAACTCGATTATTGTAGCATCGCCTACTTGGCACTCTCCCAGAAAAATATGTGGCAATTGCAACTGGTACATAATGCAGCCGTTAGGCTACTTTGTGGACTGAAGAAGTTTGATCTTGTAACACCTTACTATCGACTTCTATACTGGCTGCCGATGGAGACATGTGTGATGTTCAAGTTTGGTTGTTTTTGCTTCAAGGTACTTTATGGCTTAGCCCCTAAATATATAACAGACCTTTTGTCTTTTACAACCAACAGACATAGGAGAAGTTCACATCCGAACTTTGTTTCTCCACCGGTTAGAGATTGTAAATTTAAAAGTCATCACCAACATCTTTTCTCACATCAAGCAGCATTATGGGGTAAAGACCTGGAACAACTGCTTGTGTCTACTACTTATAGGGAATTCAGGAAATGCCTAAAAACACATCTGTTCCTGAAGTACTTAGGTAACTGACCTATACAATCTTAGTCCTCAACAAATGATCTTCACTAACTCTGAACTTTGTTTATGCCATTCAATCTGTAATACCTTTTAATCATTGTAAACCGCATAGAACTTCACGGTCCTGCAGTATATAAACTATTATTATTATTATTATTATCCTGCCTCTCCAGCTGCCCTCTCCTGCCTCCCCAGGCGAAAAACCGTATTCATGATTTTTCGATAATCATGGAGGTTCCTGGAATGGAACCCCTGCGAATATCAGGGGGAGTACTGTATTCTTACATTATTTATTTATTTAAAAATTTATACACCGCAATCAACTATGCGGTTTCAAAATGACTTACATAGAATCTTGTTTCCCTCCGATTGTCACATGTAACAGACATATCAAGACAGCATCATTAATCATCCCTGTTTTAATAGGGATAGAGCACAAATTCGATCAGTTCAGAAGTCCAAACAAGCCTTAAATATTACTCCGATGTCAGAAAAAATCTAGAAGGTAATTATCAACTGAAATACATCTTAGCATAAGAAAGCACTAGCAAACAATTGGGTTTTCAGCATTTTCTTAAAATTGGCGTGATGCAGACACAAGCGTACCTGGTGCTTCTATTGTATGAAGGGGTACAAAAGCTACCACTGAAGAAGGAAAAGAAGCCTGAAATATAAAGGTTAGTGCATAATTCCTAAAGTGGGATTTTCATCTCAAATCTCTAATAAAATTATCTGGACAGTAAACAGTACAAGATCTGCCTTATTTTGACATTGCTACTCAATGACAAATGTGGTTGTGTCCCTGTAACAATGACTTTTGCCTGTTTGTCTACCATGGCAAAATTTCATTCATCCTTTCCTTTGATTTCCTGCATCATTGGATTATGTTTTTATTTCAGGCAGAGCTCTGCTGTTCTGCATCTTACTGTCAATCACAGAGAAGGAACTGTGCTATATCAGCTCTCTATCCACTTCTTATTGAAGCATGAGGCCAGCGGTTTCATTAATTCATTCATTGTTTTGGCCGAAAACAAAGTGGTCAGGTCATGTGTTAATGTTAAATCACATGAAATGAATTAAGATACTTAAAATACAGTTCCTGTTCCGTGACCATCTCTGTGTTTAAAAGAGATCATGCTAGCAAAGAAAAAAAAAAGGTTTCTTGGCATTTAGTCAGCTGATAATCCGGTTCTCTCACAATTGTATTGTTTATTGAAAGCTTTTATATCGCTACTAATGACTGGGGAGTCAATTCAGAGCAGTTTTCAAAATCTTCTGTAATGGTGTTACAATACATGGTAATGTCAGATAGATGGTACTCACTGATGGTTTCCCTATATATACACAGTAGGGTATACTATATTCACACTGTCATTTTTTATATATATTAGGAATACTATATTCACATTATCTTTCCCTATATATATATACACACACACACTATGGAATACTATATTCACCCTATATATACATTCATCAACATATTTATACCATAGAACATTCTACATTACATTAGTGATTTCTATTACGCCATTACCTTGCGGTTCAAGGCGGATTACATAGGAAGTTATCTGGCCATTTCCAGAGGAAGTGTAGAGTAGAGCAGCTTGTTTCCGGGTATTGAGATGTTCTCTGTGGTGATTAGTTTGTTTTCAAGTATTTCTTGAATAGCAGGGTTTTTATTTCTTTTCGGAAAGTTTTATAGTCTGGGGTTGTGATCAGTAAATTGGAGAGTTGGCGGTCTAGTTTTGCCGCCTGTGTGACTAGTAGGTTACCGTACAGTCTTTTTCGTTTGACGTCTCTGATTGGAGGGTGGGTGAATGGTGTGTGGGTTCTCCTGTGTCTGGTTGTGGTAGTTTGGATTAGTTCAAGTAGGCTGGGCTGTCTCCATTTATGGTTTTAAATAGCAGACAGTAGAATTTGAATAGTATTCTTGCTTGCATTGGGAGCCAGTGTGAGTCGAGATATTGCTGTGGTGATGTGGTTGTGTTTCCTCAGTGAATAAATAAGTCTCAGTGCTGTGTTTTGTACTGTTTATAGTTGCTTCTTCATGGTTGCGGGGCAGGGAAGATAGAGGATGTTACAGTAGTCATTTTCAAATCTGTGCATGGTAACCGCACACTAAATTAATTTTTTTTTTTTTCTTGGAGGGGGCATGTTTGGGGGTGGAAAGTAGGCATTGGAAAAAAAAAACGATATAGAAATTTTATAAATAAATAAATAATCAGTCTGCACTAACTGATTAGTGCACGATTAGCAAACCTTACTGCTTACAAAATAGGTGTTGTTAAAAGCTCATGCACTAAATTATTTTAATGGCCACACACTAATGACAACATTAGCGCATGATCATTAATTAAAAAAATGGAAAGTCGTCCATTTTACAGCTGTGTTAAAAATGACCTTAGTGCAGGGCTGCCCAAGTCCGGTCCTCGAGATCTACTGGCAACAGACACCTACAGTATTGGCTGCCTGCCTCGGGTTTTCTGGATATCCGCAATGAATATGCATGAGAGAAATTTGCCTGCACTGCTTTCTTGGTATGCAAATCTCTCTCATGCATGTTCCTGGTGGATATCCAGAAAATCTGGCCTGCCAGTAGATCTCGAGGACCGGACTTGGGCAGCCCTGCCTTAGTGCATGGGGAAAAAGCCATGTAAGAGTGCACCAAGGCCACTTTTTACCACAGCTTAGTAAAAGGATCCCTTAACCTGTTATTTAGTATCCATAGCTTTCCTACTTTATCTGTGCCTATTTTGTAATGCATTTAAGCACTAACTTTTACTTATTACAGGTATAAGAACATTGGCAACATGACTTCTAAGGCTGGAAAGCCAAACTTCAATGAGGAGGCAGTCCTCCTTGTTCAGCTAATGGCAGGAGAGGCAGGAGAGGCAGCAGTGTCTATTTCCACTCACTGACTAGAGGAGAGACTAGTCCTTCATGTCCCTGGCCTGGTCACTTCTATGTTGCACTACATGTGGTAGAGAGGCAAAGTCCAACAAAGACAAGGAAAAGGGTGCTAAGGGGCAGTGGTGTACCTAGGATATGTGACACCCGGGGCTGATCATTTTTTAACAGTATCCCATATAAAAAGAATCAGAGGAGCATCCCCTCCCCCAGGAGCTGCACCTGGGGTAGTCTGCCCCCACTTCCCTCCCACTTGGTACGCCACTGCCTAAGGAAGGGGATTTTGGTGTCCAAAAGTTAGTAAAAAATGTATTAAAATTATTCCAATAAAAAATAATACCTTATTTCCATTTTCTGTTTATAAATGTTTATCAATACAACTACAATACTACTTTATTCTAAAGCAGGGTTAGGGAACTCCAGTCCTCGAAAGCCGTATTCCAATCGGGTTTTCAGGATTTCCCCAATGAATATGCATGAGATATGTCATATTTATAAAATTGTCAAAGTACAATTAAAGAAAAGTGGACTACAGCTTTTAAAACATAAATGCTACTTCTCAAGGGGAACCACACTTAATTTTTTTTCTTAGAGTCACAGGAATCATTGCCACCTTAAAAAATCAGTCTCTTTGCATTACCCATTACGTGGCCGATTTTCACAAATCTGCCATCTTTCTCATGGTCACGGTTCATAGACAACAACGCAGAAGTCAAAGGCGCGCGCCGACAACTGAGCGCAAGATGGAGGTGCGCGCTGAAGAAAATTACTGTTTTTAGGGGCTCCGACGGGGTTTTTTGTTGAGGAGCACCCCCAGTTTACTTAATACAAATCGTGCCGGCGTTGTGGGGGGTTTGGGGGGTTGTAACCCCCCACATTTTACTGTAAACTTAACTTTTTCCTTAAAAACAGGGAAAAAGTGACGTTTTCAGTAAAATGTGGGGGTTATAACCCCCCAAACCCCCACAACGCCCCCACAACGCGGCGCGATCTCTATTAAGTAAAGTGGGGGGGTTCCCTCCCACGCCCCCCCCCCCGTCGGAGCCCCAAAACAGTAATTTTCTTCAGCGCGCGCCTCCACACTGCGCTCAATTGTCTGCTCGCGCCTTTGCCCGGCGCGCTTTTGACCTGACACCCATGGTCACCTGTATCCATTCCATAGCTTTCCACCTTCCTGTTCCTGCTATTTTTCCTTCTATATGGGTATCTGCCCATTTTGGGTCTTTCTGTATATAAACTGGACCTAAGAAAATAATAGGGTATATAAGATTAAAATACATTTTCAAGCCTGTGGTCTGCTGATTTCTCCTCTACCACTTCACTATCAAAAATACACTCTTAATCTAAAACGCATATCTTGTTATATATTATATAAACTGCCAATGGCCATTCCGGTACGATATAGAGCATCCAATTTGTTTTCAGAATGGATCACAAAGCATAATATATTTTTTCCAGCATTGTATTTTATTGATTTCCAAAATGTCATGCATATAATGCACACAAGTGCTGACACAAACTCCAGCAGCTGCTCTTCTAAACAGAATTTATTCTTTCCACTTTATTACTTAAAGAAAAATTAAGAGCAGGGGTGCACATCTTTGCCCATGATATACAGCATTAAGGATTAGCAAACCAAAAAGATCCAAGTGTTTGCCCTTTGCTGAATGTACAACTATAGCCCTTGGCAAAATTTAGCATACAGTAGAATAACCCATTAATTCTGCATTGAGTGATGATGAAGCTATGCATCTTTTGGTTGCAAATTGCAATAATATTCTCAGATTTTGCTAAACACGGGTACAAATCACACCAAATTATTTGTACTGGGCTTAGAAAAACCACCACTATAAATAAGAAATATAGTTAATGGGCAGTCATCTAAAATCTTTTAATAGAATATGACATTTTTAGTTTAACAAAATTGTTTAAAACTTCCTTTTTTCACAAAGAAAATGTATAAAACTTCTTGGATGGGCTCTGTTTTGAATTGTTTATTTTGGGTTTTGTATGAATAATTTTAAAATGGTTTTTAAAAAGATATAAATGTATATGGTGTTAACAATATTTTTTTGCAGCTTTTTGAAGAGAAAATACACACACCGCATGAGAACTTAAGAGTTGCCATACTGGTTTCAGATCAAAGGTCCATCAAGCCCAGCATCCTGCTTCCAACAGTGGGCAATCCAAGTCAAAGCAGGCAAAGTATCTGACAAGATGCCCAAATTTGTATATATTTGTACTTATGAATATCGGGCCTGATTCTCGAAATGCGCGTCCTACTGCTCTCTGGCAGCCAAACGGGACATACATTTTTAGTAGGAAGCCTGCATTATAGGCATCTACAGTATAGTGTGCCTATGGAGATGCGTAGGGATGCTTAAACATGCCCAAGGCGAGGCATGGTTTCACCTGGATGTGGCCTTGGGCGTGCTTAAGCATCCCTATGTGTCTCCGTAGGCATGAGATAGATGCCTAAAATATAGACTTGCAAAATCTTGGCATATATTTAAGGCAACTGTTCAGCAATGTAGATGTGATTCTCTTTAGGAAGCCGATGCGTGGTTGACACAATGATCAGCGGCCGTCCTGTAGAGAACCAGGCCCATTCTGTACGCCTGGGCTTTAACCAATTCACAAAAGAGAATAAATAGAAGATCCTTAGAAATCTGTTGAGTGCAGATAAAATTTCAGCTCTAGGGACCCTTTTACTAAGTTATGCTAAAATGTGGCCTGTGCTATTTTTTTAGCACATGGATTTCTCACATGCTAAAGCTACTTTTAGTGTAGCTGTAAAATGGCCACATTTCCCATATTTCCTATTAATAGCCATGCGCTAATTTCATCTACCAGCACTGATTGAACCAAGTAGATCGGTTAGGCGTACAGCAATAGGTGTCTAATGGCAGGCACTTTTTATAGAATCAGGGCCAAAGTGTACAGTGAGCTTTTTTTTATTAATATTTGGGGACCATGGGTTATTTTTATCAAACCATGGAAAAGGTGCTGGTACAGAGCACAGCTGAGTACGTCCTCAAAAAAAAGATAAAGGTTACTGCAGATGGGCTGACTAGATGGGCCCATGTTTCTATGTTTCTCTGGAGATATCATTTTATATCATAAAAAGCACATGTTTATTTTTCCCCTTTGTGGGCTTTGGTGAATTTTCAAAGTAAAAGTAAGTTCTTTTTTCCAATTATAATTATTAGCAATTGCAAAAGGTAACATACAACCAAAAGTGAGTCAAATAGTAACAGTGCAAAACAGCAAGGTTCCACTTTGAAAATTATCTCTAGGAATTTATGGAGGTAAATTTTATAACATAGGCCCTTAATGCATGAAAACATTTAGAATAATTCACACCAATGCAAAATCCCAGAGGGTAAACAATCAATAAAATACTAACAATCCCTCTATTCCAATTTAGAATGGCAGGCAACAAGATTGTATAGCCAAAAGGGGGTCAAATAACCTCTGTTAACCTAAAAAATTAATTTATTGTGTAGATGTACCCTCAGTGCAAAAGTAGAAGCTATTGGGATTCAGGAAAACCTGAGTTCCAGAGTTCCTGTGCTTGTCCCTGGCTTGTCCTGTGCTTGTCCCTGGCTCTACTGTACCCAGTTTCAGGATAATTCCCTTCTTCAGGAGCCTTCTCTTCAGGGTCTGTTTTGATTGTGCCTCAACAGGACAAATGAGGAAGAAATGCCTCAGAGAAAATCTTTGGCGCCGCAAGCGGGCCAGCAGACAAGCACAGGGAAAAATCGCCATATGAACTTGAGGAATGCCTGAGATAAGTACTATGAAATCGCTAGTTTGGGCACCTATTTAGTTTGATGGATTTCAATTTTGTACGGTCAATTAATGGTCACTGACACACTTATTAGTGGGTTCACAATTATTATTTGAAAGCACAAGATGTGCGTCTGTGATGGTGCTAAAGAGGCTTAAGATAGGGCCTCTAATAAATAAGGTTTAAGCCTGGAACTCTGGTTTTCCTGAGTCCCGATAGCTTCTACTTTTGCACTGAGGGTACATCTACACAATAAACTGATTTTTTTAGGTTAAGATGTAGGGGTTATTTGACCCCCTTGTGGCTATACAATCTTGTTACCCACCATTCTAAATTGGAATAGAGGGATTGTTAGTATTTTATATTAACATTTAGAATAATGGCATTTAATACACATACACTTAGGGTTACCAGATTTTCCATTTGGAAAATCCGGACCCCTAGACCCGCCACCAGGCTCGCCCAGTTGCACCCATCCCTTCCCTGTCACACCCCAGCCCTTCCCCCAACCCCAGCCTCACCCCCGCTGCTTGCTCTCGTCGGGCAGGAGGACATCAGCGCATGCACGGATGCCCTCATGCCTGACGCGATGCGGAGGAAAGCTTTTCAAAACCCGGACAAAGTGCCGGGCTTTGAAAAGCCGTCTGGACCCCCACAAAAGGAGGACATGTCCAGAGAAATCTGAACGTCTGGTAATCCTACATATACTCATACTTTCTATAGTCTCATCTAAGCATTATTCTGTAAATAACTGCTCAATTTATATAGTACCTTTTTGCATGAGGTATGAACACAAGGGTAAAGCTTTGATGAAGCATAGGCAGGGCTCAAATTTACATGCACAACTTACAAAATTCTGTAAATTATGTGTGTATCTGCAGCAATTTATCAAGCTTGGAAGCCACTGAATTAGCACATCTTAGAAGGCCCAGCCTAAACAACTGGTCATAAGAACATAAGAGTTGCCAGACCGAAGGTTCATTAAGAAACAGTGGCCAGCCAGGTCACAAGTACCTGGCAAGATCGCAAAGAGTAAAACAGATTTTATGCTACTTATCCCAGGAATAAGCAGTGGATATCCCCAAGCCATCTCAATAATGGTTTATGGACTTTTGTTTAAAGAAATTAGCCAAACCATTTTTAAACCCTGCTAAGCTAACTGCTTTCACCACATTTTCCAGCAATGAATTTCAAAATTTGTCTATGCCTTAATCCTGTGCTGTCTACTGGTATCTCCAGTATGCAATGGAAGTAGTTTGGGCAAAGTAAGCTATATGGTCTTTATCTGCCTTCATATTCACTGTATTTTATTGTCAAGCTACAGAGAGCATCAGTAAATTGGCCTTGGTTATCATGCATCCATTTGAAATCTAAAATGGCTTCTAGTTTGCCAAGCAGAAGAATACACAAATCCCTGAGTCATAAAGAAGAAAATAGTCAACTCCCTTGAAGTTCAGAAAATAACTTTCAGGGGAAAAAAGAAGTGGTACCCTTATGCTCTCTACCTCCACCCTGTATTTTCATCAGTGACTCTTATCTCTCTGTGTCAGTCACCAATGATAGTATAGTATGGATTTAAACTGATAGCAGATGCATGTGTAGACTGTGATTCTGCACTATCTGAACTTGTTTGCCATTGATTTATGCAAATTGAAATCAATATAAATGCTTCAGCAACTCCTGGAATGGAAGGAAACTTCAATATAAAAAGAACAGCATTCGGCCAGGCAAACGTAATACTGATCCCAACTAATGAAAAACAATGCATCGTTTTATTATTGTTCTCTGCTGCCTCTGAGGAGGTAGCTCGAGAGATTGCTGCCTAATGCAATATAAGGGATTAAAGGCAAAACTGCTGTGCGTAACTAGACTATTAACTCTGTTGAAGAACTCTGGGAAATACAGCAGAGCACAAAACGGAGGGTCAAGTATTCTGAGATGTCACTAGTGGTTTGGCATGGAATTTATTGCTTTTTTATGAGGTGTTTCTTGAATGCAATAAAAAAGAAGACTATTTATTGTCCAAGCAGAGGACCTGAGAATTTCAGGAAAGTCAGGAAAAATGGACCCTGAAAGCTTGCCACACATTATTCATGTGATGTAGGAATGAACACACAAAATATTTGAAGTCTGCTTTCAGATTGGTTTACTTTTTCGTTCATTTTTAGATAAGCTTGTTTATTTGTCTCATTCATTTCCGTTTGGATGTTCTAGCCAAATGGCATCAGCAACTGAGACAACAGCTGATTCCCTCCCCCCCCCCCCCAAGACAGCAAGAAAGGCATGAACACTCCACAGCTCCAGAATAAGGGTAAAGGACATCAACAGTGGTATCAACACAAGCCACCATGACAGGAACAAAGCAGCGCAAATAGTCACATGAAGAACCATTAGAGGGACAAAGCAGCACAAAAAGTTCAATAATAACCCCAAGGCACCAAAATGGAGTAAACCAGTGGTCCCCAACCCTGTCCTGGAGGACCACCAGCCCGATCGGGTATTCAGAATATCCCTAATGAATATGCATGGAGCGGATTTGCATGCCTGTCACTTCCATTATATGCAAATCTCTCTCATGCATATTTGTTAGGGCTAGCCTGAAAACTCAATTGGCCCAGTGGTCCTCCAGGACAGGGCTGGGTACCACTGGAGTAAAGGACACGATAACAGGCATAGGCACTAGGAAAAGGGCAAACACAGTGACGGCAGTGGCAAGAACATCCCTAAGGTCTATGAAAGGAGTCAAGTAGTTTCAGCAACCAGAGGATCACCATTCCCCTGAGTTCCAAGACAGGCAAAAAGCTGCACCAACAGTGTCGGGAAGAAGAGATAGGGCTACCATAGGACGAATTGAGACGTGGAAGTAAAGCCCAGATGACTCAGTCCATCCTCCTTTTTGGGGGGAGCCATATGGTAACCCTAAGAAGAGAAGCATCAAGACCACAATACACTAAAGAGGCAATGCTATAAAGTGGGAATAAACCTTGATATGTTGCTGAAGGTGAACTTATCAATGTGGCCTGCTATTTTCGTACGGGTTCCATTTTATGCAATGAAACCTAGTTACTAATAACCAGGTTTAACCTGTATTAACGGTAGCCCACACTGATAATCCCCCATGGAGGGGCATAATAAAAAAAACGTCTAAGTCCCCTTTTGGCCTAAGGCCTTAAATGTTGAAAGTAGAAACAGGGAAAATGTCCGTTATCCAAAAAAAACATCCAAAAGGAGGATTTTTTTGATAATGGCCTGTCTCTACGTTCAGCCTAAGGCTACTGGGCTTATTCCGGTTGGCCCAGGAGCTTCAGGCCCCCACCTGTGGGTGGAGTTTGAGCCGCCTGGGCCAATCAGGCCCTAAGGACAGCCATTCAATGGATGGCTGGCCTGCTGGATGGATGGGCTTGGCACCCGTCCGTCCGGCCAACAAATTTAAGGTATGGGGAGGGGGATTGGGGGGGGTCAAGGGGTAGAGGGGTCAGCGGGGTCTCGTGGGTCAGCAGGAGGGGGCCAATTAGGGATTTGGGGGGGGTGTTTGTGAGAGGGGGTGCATCGAGGGCAGGAGGGCCTGGGATCCCTCCTGCCCATATCTTAGTGGGGGTGGGGGTTAGGGGGTTCACCTGGGCAGGAGGGCTTGGGCTCCCTCCTGTCCAATCGTAATCAGCGGGGGGGGTTTGGGGTTCCGCTGGGCAAGAGGGCTTGGGCTCCCTCTTGCCCCGATCTTAGTCGGGGGTTGAGCAGTCGGATCAGCCGGGTGGGGTTTCAGCAGGGCAGGAGGGCTTGGGCTCCCTCCTCCCTGATTGTTGATGGGCAGGGGGGGAGGCTTTTGGCGGCACTTGGTAGTATCGCTATCGCGGCAGGGGAAATGAGCCATCTCTCCTGCCACGATCATTCCTGTAGGGGGTAGGCAGGTTGCTGGGGCCGTTGAGTTGATCGCAGCAGCCGCGATCAGCTCAACGGCCCCTTTTTGGCACTTATACCTGTTTTGACTTGGTCTAAGTCAAAACGTATAAGTGCTGAGTAGGCAACCTGCCTAAAGTTTTGGTTATACCTGCTGCATGCCTAGGTCTAGGTCGGCCCACCTCCCGCCTTTTCCCCTCTTCTAAAAATGCCTCTTTTCGCTCTATGCATTTAGAGGCAGGGGAAAGGCCTAAGCTGGTTTTAGATACGTCTAAAACCAGCTTTGATTATGGGTACTTGGACTATCAGGCTTTTTGATCGTCCAAGTAGCCATTTAGGCCACTTTTTAGACATTTGGGTTTTTTTTTATTATGAGCCCCTTAGTGTTTTAACTGCCCAAAATTTGCTTAAATGTTATTCTGTAGATACAGAGATATCTTGCATAGGTGTATTTTTGACAGGTGTATAGAAATAGAAAGAACCTGGAAAAGTGTCTCAGTTATGTGTGTAACTTATAGTATATCATAAAGTACACACGTATCTCTGGCATTTGGGCACAAACACATGCACCAGGTCTATGGCTGGCAAGAGTGTATACACCTAAATTATACCCGCGTATCTAACTTGCTATGCTAGTAGTCTATAAAGGGGGAAAGGGGGTGGGACTTGATATACCGCCTTTCTGTGGTTACAGTCAAAACAGTGGACATATTATATACAGGCACTTGTTTTGTACTTGGGGCAATGGAGAGTTTAGTGACTTGCCCAGAGCCAAAAGGAATTGCAGTGGGAACTGAACCTGGTTCATAGGCCATTGCACTAACCATTAAGCATACCTCCATGCCTACCTTCCTTTATAGGATAAGTGTCACATAGGTGCTCTCTAGGTACCTAAATATCGGTGCACTTTTATAGATTTGTCATCTGAGTGCAGAGGAGCAAAGTACGTAGCATGAGAAGTGGCCTTTTCTGCATGTAAGCTCATAAAACTGGCTTTATATAAAGAAAAACCTTTACAAAATTATTCCCTCTATGGGGTAATCAGTTCAAGAGCAACAAGGTCTTACATCTGGTCACCAAATTAAATTTTAGAGGTGTACAACCTTAGTCTTCAGGGGCCGCAGTGCAGTTGAGTTTTCAGAATTTCCATTATAAGCAAAAAGATTTCATGCATACAAGCATTGTGGAAATCCCAAAAACCTGACCTGGAGAGGGCAAAGTTTGGGCACCCCTGAAAAAAAAAATGGCTTTGTTATGTTGGCGACACTAGTCGAGAATGCAAACCAGTATTCTAGAATTCCATCAGAGGAAAGATGGTATGGAATGATTATTCACGTCTTTTTGTCATGGAAATTATTTGCATTTCAAAATAAACATAACTGGTGGAGGCAGAACAAGACAATGCGTGTCCTTAATGATGCTGTTTTCTCACTGCCTTTAATTATGCTTGGCTAGCCCAGAATGCCTCCCACTGAACGGCACAGCTCATTTCGTATATCAGTACTCCATTCAACCCTATCTGTGAACAATTCTGCGTAAGCAAATTAATTCATTTCCTTTATTACATAATTACGTTGAACATTTCAGAATGGCATTTGAAAATGTCAGTGGTAAGCAGACATGAGATTAGGGGGAGGAAAAATAAATAAAAGCCAAGAAGCTCTGGGTTAAACCAATTGTGTTCATGTCATTCTAGTTTCCTTGGTAAACAATGTACTATGATTGCAGAACAATACTATGCAAAGCCAATAAAATACAGTATTTATTATTTAATATTTTACAGAAGTGCAAGTCCCTGATATCAGCTGCACTGATATCTGTGGCAGATTTTGGAAGATTCTGTTTATTATAACATATTTGGAAGATAATTTTTTTCCCAGAAGCTAGTTATAACCTGATGAAATAATCCATGTTTAAAATA
This sequence comes from Geotrypetes seraphini, assembly GCF_902459505.1. Classification (NCBI taxonomy): domain Eukaryota; kingdom Metazoa; phylum Chordata; class Amphibia; order Gymnophiona; family Dermophiidae; genus Geotrypetes; species Geotrypetes seraphini. The sequence continues at coordinate 204,470,266 of NC_047089.1, forward strand.
AGAGTGGTAAGTCCAGGGCAAGATACATCATACGAGGGTAAATCAAAAAGTAATGGCAACATGCATTTCATGGCTTTAATAGAAATGACTGTGAGCAATTGAATAGGCGCCCGCATCTGGAATACTGTGTCCAGTACTGGTCGCCGTACCTCAAGAAGGACATGGCAGTACTTGAGGGAGTCCAGAGAAGAGTAACTAAGCTGATAAAGGGTATGGAAAATCTCTCATATACTGACAGACTAAAAAAGTTGGGGCTGTTCTCCCTGGAGAAGCGGAGACTTAGAGGAGACATGATAGAAACCTTCAAGATCCTGAAGGGCATAGAAGAAGTAGACAGGGACAGATTTTTCAAATTATGGGGAACCACAAGTACAAGGGGGCACTCGGAGAAATTGAAAGGGGACAGGTTTAGAACAAACACTAGGAAGTTCTTTTTCACCCAGAGGGTGGTGGATACATGGAACGCGCTTCCGGAGGCTGTGGTAGGCAGGAGCATGTTACAGGGCTTCAAAGAAGTTTGGATAGGTTCCTAGAGGGGTACAGATAGGAGTAGAGGTAGGTTATAGAAATAGTCAGGGACCACTGCTCAGGCAATAGGCCTGATGGGCCGCCGCGGGAGCGGACATCTGGGCGAGATGGACCTCTGGTCTGCCTCAGCGGAGGCAACTTCTTATGTTCTTATGTTCTTATCACTATTCCACATAGTCTCTGTGCAAGATGACGTATTTGTTGTATTGTTCAACTAGCTTCGGCGTTCCTGCAGAGAAGACGTTTTTCGGCTGCTCCCGAAGCCAGGTGAGCACTGCTTCCTTTACTTCACCATGCTTCCGGGTCACAGTGATGCACGCATGACTCATCGCCGGTGACAATTCTCTCCAGAATACTCAGATACCATCTTCATACCATCTCAGGAAATTGATCTCAACCTCCACATGCTGTTGCTTGTGCAGATGAATAAGCTACAGTATTTGGGAATCCACTGTGCGCAGACTTTCCTGTATCACAAATCATCATGCATTAAGGCAAATACAGATCCATAACTGACATTTGAGGAGGATTCCTTTAGACCCCTACCTTGCAGACCCTGAGCATCAGGCTAGAGGACAGAAAGCCGGCCAAGATGAGCTAGATTGGTTTCTCTGTAACTTCAGTTTTAACAGGCCATCTCTCAAACACTTTGAAATGAGATGCTGCTTCTCTGACTTGGCAATTTCCTACATACTGGACTAAGATAAGCAGGCACACAAAAAAACAGAACAATTTGCAAGATGTTGCATGGAAAGAAAGTTATAGCAGACAGGCTGGAGTGGACCAGCCTTGGAATGCAGCTATGGGATGCAGATGTGAGACCCTCCAGCACTGGACCCTAAAATCCCTGTAAAGAATCAGGCATGGTAAAGGAAGGAAAAGCAGGCCAAGCATAAGGACTATGCACAACATGAACTGTGACGCTTGTCTTACTGACAGTTGCCAACTACAGGTAGGGCAATTTCAGAGTAAGCGCTTGGGGACATTTCTACAGCATCCTTGCACATCAGATAACACTTGAGAACAGCACAGACAACTAGAAATAACTGCATCTGCCTTGTCCCATGGAAAACTGGACATCAGCTGACTTGCACATACTCAACCCCAGCACCTGCTCTTCAGAAGAATGCGGAACCAGGAGAGTGTGTGGGCCATTTGGGAAGGGGCATAGGTCATGCTCAGATAACCTTTGTGAAGCCTCAGAGAAAAGGGTGCTGGGCATAGATATGTTAGGTGGTTTCTGGCCACCATAAGTCTAAGAATGACACATGTAAATGCTAATTGCTTTTGCATCAATAAAGGACACAACCAATTACATGTATCTATAACCACTTAATTAATTATGCTAATGACTTTTACCAATCAGAGCAAGCTTAGTAAGACTGTGATGCAAGGCTGAAAAAAGTATATCAGTAGCTGTGAGATAAGGAAGTTTATAGCAGACAGAACAATTCCATACATTGCAGGTGTGGTCTCTCTGCTTGACACTGAATGCTGTTATTGACTTTATAATAAATCTAAATATTGTGGCCGGGCCAGTCTCCGAGTTTCAAGTTTATTTAAATTTGATAAATCGCTTATTACATACTAAGCGAGTAACAATAAAATGTAAGATAGATCTAGAGTTCGTAGTACATCTTTAAAAGGGGTTAAAAAAAAGAAAACAGACTGACAAAACAGACAAACTCAGATACATAAGGGAAGGAAAAAGAAAGAGAAGAAGTTACAAAATTGCTATTATTCAGTTGAGGAGAAAAGGAAAAGCCAAATAGGGGAAGAACATGAGGAGTGGGATTAAGATTATTGAAGTTGAATTGTTTAAAGGTTAAAAGCATCTTTGAAGAGAAAAGTTTTTAAATTAGTTTTAAATCTGCTGAGATCTTTAACTTCTCTTATATATAAAGGTAGGGCATTCCAGGTCAAAGGGGCCATTACGTGTTGTATGGGATTAATAACCGATATATATATATATATATATAGTATGTGGGAAAGCCCGGCTCGGACCACAAGTAAGAATTTTGTTGCGCCCTTTATGTGGTCAGGTGAAGGAAAACCCAGATTCTGGATTTCGGTGAAACTTTCCCAGGTTTATTAGTGTTGAAAAGAAAACATTCTCACTTAGTGCCTATGGCTCCCATATCCTGTTCATGTCATTTTCAGAGTCCCACGGGCTTTAACTTTGAAAGGGGTTGATTCTTTATTTACAAAAACAAAAATCCCCAAAATATTTTCACACAGTAACTCAGTGGCTTTACTGTCCCATATCCCCTGTTGGGGCTCGTTGACTTCTCTGAGCCTCAGCTCCTGGAATCACAGCTGAGCACGGCCAATATCAGCTCTCTCCTAGTTACACCTCTCAGCCAAGAGCAGAATCATGCTGTCCTCCCTGGAGAACATTTACAGCCCTGCCTACCAGGCTGTGTGGGGCAAGCCACCCTTAGTTTAAGGTCTACAGACCCTCCCAAGTATACCCCTTTATCTTCCTTATCTCCTGCTCTCAGGGAGTCTTACCAATGTGTTATTTACACAAGCAATTCCCTTAATGCGGCAGAGCTGCCTTAGCACGGCTCCCAGCCATTCTCTAGCTCAGGTTTAAACAAACAGCTGGCTTCCTTTATAGGATAGGACACAATCCTCATACATTGTACTCTCCTAGGTCCATGTCCTCATCACACACACTTTCCCCGGGGTCACTACACCTTTCCCAGGCAGACTCTGGGTAACCCGAGTTTTCCACTTCCATATTCATTCCAGGCTTTACATCCCATCCCCCTCTCTGCATGTCTGCCAGCTCCCCTGCAGCATTTCCATAAGGGTAACCTCCCTGCTTTTCCCTCTGAGGTAGGGTAGCCAAATCACTGTACCTCCCGGGAATTACACTGCCTCTCCTTGTGGGCTGGCTTCTTGAAACTCGTCCTTGCTGGGGATTAGGCAAAGTGTTGGAGCAAAGCTCTCCGTGGAAAGTTTGACTCCCCCAATCAGAGCCACCTGAGCTTCTCCCCTGCTGCCTCTGCTTGTTTCCCATTTGAGGCTTCCCAGCCTGCAAACTACGGGGTCTGACTCCACCCCTCTCCAAATTGGTCTCAGGTTTCTCCCTGACTCGGGGAAAGGAGTGATAGGGGAAATTATCTGCTTGCAGTGCCCTCCCTGCCTGAATTCAGGACTGGGACACAAGCTGCCTCTTTTCCTTTCTTTCTCCCTGTGCTGGCTTAAGGCTGTCAGCAGGGGGTTCCTGTTTTAATCTTGTGCCTGCAGGTCTGTGGGCTTCACCATGGGCTGGTCCAGCCGTCCTCTGAACTGTGACAGGAACTTCCCTGTCACAATATCTAAAGAACAGCATTCGTGTGAGGTCTGAGTCATTGTGTGGGAAGGGTCCACAGCCGCCCTTTCCACATCTAAATTTGCATCCAACTGAGACACTGTTATCCTTGGTCTTCTCTGATCAAGGCATCTGCGCTGTCAATATGCTCTTGTGTTTGCAATGTTGATGGACAACCAGAATGGCCTTCGTTGGTTACACCTATTCTTCCCACTTTAAACCTTTTTTGCCCACTCATAAACGTTTCATTGATTCATGGTGTTATGTCAATATCGAGGCAATATCTGACAGTGAATTTCCACGGGTTTCACTCCCTCTGCCCAAAGAAGGCACATTACTGCACATTGTTCTTTGATGGTGCAATCTTGCAATGGAGTATCCATGTTTCTGACCTTATGGCTGCCATACAACTAAAGGCTGAGCGCTGCACTGTGCGTGGACAAACTATCCAATAGGCAATGTAGAAGTATATATGTTGCATTTCACTAGCTCTGTTCCAGTTATTGCATAATTTAACAATTGCCTTTAATTTTTTATTTGCCCACGTTGTCATAGAAAACCCCCTGTGAAGGCAAAGGAATCCTTGCAGTGCCCCAGAACTAATAGCCAAAGTAAAGAATTGCCCGAGGAGAAAACAGTAGATAAACCTGAAATTCCTCCTAGGGCACTGCCAAGAAAGAAAATTCCTTTGCATAGCAGTGCACAGAAAGAGGTAGGGACCCCTCATGTCTGTTTACCTTTTTCTAAGCAGCAAATGAAAGCACTTACAAGAAGTCATAGCAGCAAGTGTTTTGAACAGGCCAGGTGGAAAAAAGTGACTGGACTAGGAAGGGCCTAGCCCAGTGTGACATGTGTAGGCCTGAGAGCCTTAAAAGGCTGAAATAGAAGCGAATAGATAGCAACAAGCCAAATAAAGGAAACAAATGGATTGTTTATGTTTGTATGTTGTGCAAGGACTATTGTTTGCTTGTACTTTTGGAACTCATTTTTGAATTGTTACTAATTTGAGTAAAATGCACCAAGTCTGGTGTGAAATAAAGATTTATTTTGTGGCACACAGGTGTTTTGCACTATTTTTGAACTTTATTGCAGTCCTTCCTTCTACCTATACCTTGCTTTCGCTCGGCCGAGGTCTGTGTGACTTAGGGTATTGGCTCCTGGACACGTCCAATCGGCCACGCCCGGTCACAACATATAACAGCATGGTTCAGAGCCAGAGCAAACGAAAAAGATGATTCACCACAGAACTGATGGCTGAGACCCCCACATTTATTTATTATTAAAATTTGCTTCAAGCAGCACATCAAGGCAGTTCAGAATAAAAGTAATATAAAAATATATAAAAGCAATTTATATCAAAAGCTCAGCAGATAGACTACTGTGCTTTCAGAGCACATCCTTGCCCTAAAAGTTGCCCCCAAACGCCATGAAGATATTTATGCATTTCCATTTTCTAAGGCAAGTTACGAGGGTCATTTCATAAATAATGCACACTATTTTCTTAAATTTATATGGGTTTTTTTTCCAAGTATTTCTTTACAATCCTTCAATATAGTCTCCCTGCTTTGCAATGACCGAGTCCCAACATCCAGGAAGCTTCATTATTCCATCCAAGACACCGTTTTAGTTCAGTGGCCGAATGGTTCGGGTACCGGCAGAAGAAAGCTCTTCCAAAGATGCAAAACGACGTCCACGCATAGGTTGTTTCAACTTTGGAAAGAGGTCAAAGACTGGTGGTCTCATGTCTGGACTGTAGGGAGCATGAGGTAACACCTCCCAGCTGTATACACGTGTAGGAATTTGAAAGAACATACAGGATTCCAACAAAGGGGTCCAACCGTTTCTCTGGTCCTAGGCCATTGATCTTCCGTCTTCTGCGGTTCTAACAAGTTATGGAAATTTTGCAGTTTGCCAAGGTCAACAGGAATCTAACTTATAAAGAATCCAAAATATTTATAGTTCCGGATTTTGTGAAAAAAAAAAAGCAAGTTTAAGAAAACAATTCCTGCAGCTAAGACCCCAGTTAAAACAGCTGGGGGCACAATATAGGCTCTTCTATCCTGCAATAATGCGGGTCACGTATCGGAATAAAACCACCCAGTATGAGAATCCTGATAAACTAAAGGAATATATTTCACAGCAATCGGAACCGATGATTTAAACTGGGAAAGAGATTGAAAAAAAGGTACTGTAAATTGTAAATTGTTTTACTTAGATCCATTTTGAATTCCTTTCATGTGACTTCCCTATTTCAACCATTATTACAGCTGACCATTGAAGTATTTGTGGCTTCTATGATTATGAAGAATGATCGACGAGGTGAATATATGAAAGATTTATTTCATATTAACAGGCTGTTGCAAGAGAAAATAATTTTGTAAGGAAAAGGGGGAAAAGAAAGCCAAGTTGAAATCATGGGGGTGATAAGGACTCTGCTGGTATAGAGTGATATCAACAAAAGAGAAAAGAAGATATGGGGGGTAAAAATAAACAAGTGCTATCAGATTTATTCCTATTTTCTGAAGGACTGCGCTGCTATAACTCTAGAAAGGACAGCGGTTTGAATTTCACCCAAGTTTTATATACAGCACGGCACACAGAGCGTATCCACACAGCCTCTGTTTCTGGGTTATGGCATGGCATGGTGCCAAAGCCCTTTAAATCCCTATGAGCTTCAGTGAATTTCACTAACAGGAAGAACTGTTAAAATAAGATTTAAAAAAAATGTATATATAGAATTAGTGCTCAGTCAAAGATTAACACCATCCCACTCATAGTAGTGTAATCTGAACCATCATAGCACCTCCTGCCTACCACCAAGAAATATTAATTAGAGTAAGAATAAATGTTACTTATCTTAACGTATCTTGTAACTTAACAGGCAGGAAGAAATTGGCTTTGGGGGATTTTTTTGACACTTAGGGCTCCTTTTACTAAGGTGCACAAGCGTTTTTAGTGCGCGCTACATTGCCACGTGCGCTAACCCCGCGCTATGCACCAAAAACTAACACCAGCTCAATGGAGGCATTAGCGTCTAGCGTGCACGGCAATTTAGAGCATGCTAAAACCGCTAGCACAGTTTAGTAAAAGGAGCCCTTAGACTTTGCACTTTGCACTCTGAGGATTAAAGACGGCCGGCAGTGTTTCTGATTAAAATAATTTTTTGTTCCCCTTCCAATCTCCTCCTGCCTGTTTTGTTACAAGATACTACCAACCTATATATATATGCGCTGTCACACAAACATATGCACACTATCATAGGATTATTAGAGACTAACAGGGATCTCAAGTGCTCACAGCCAGAGGTCTGAGTTATACTTCAAAGCCAATGACTAATTTGTGAGCTATCATCGGTCCCGTCTGTGTTCTCTATACCTATGCTTAGTGGTTTTAAATATTATTGAATTTGTTTATAAAAGTCTAATTCAATGATTTGCCGTTCTGTGTAATTCAGAACTACTTAGCTTTCTTTCTCTCTCTCTCCCTCTGATTGATTCTACGGAAGATCTCCGTTTCGCACCCATACATTGACAAGGGGCTTCATCAGGAAAAACGCCAAAGGCCACAGTAGAAAAAGCAAACCATCTTTTATCTCCATTTATATTCCATAAAAAGTGACTGTGGCTACAAACTATTGATTTGTTTGACAAACCTACTATTTTGGTCACTTTAGACATAGTGTCGCTGTATACCTCTCTCCCCCAAGATAAATGTTTAAGGGTAGCACGGGTAGCGTTAGAGGCTCGTGCTCGCCCTCATCAAAGCCCTACTATTTTCATTATGGAGTTGCTAGAGTTAGCTTTAACAAAAAAATTTTTCACCGATGGCCAGAAACTTTATTTACAAAGGAAAGGGGTGGCCATGGGGGCCACATGTGCCCCCTCTGTAGCCAATCTCTACATGAAAAATTATGAAGAAACCTTTTTAACATCTCATCAGTGGAACCCGTACATAGCGGGTTGGAAAAGATACATAGATGATGTCTTCATGATATGGCAGGGCACTCAGGATCATCTTTTAGAGTTTGTAGAGTGGCTCAATAGTAGAGATAGTAACATTCAATTCACTTATAATCAATCCGAGTCGGGGATTAATTTTTTAGACACTTGGGTGAGCATAAAAGGGAATCATCTTGAATCCAAGTTGTACATTAAACCTACGGACGTCACAAGTTTGCTTCAGTATGATATCTGTCACCCCACGGTACTGAAGGATAGTTTACCGCTAGCCCAATTTTTACGCTTTAGGCGAGTTTGTACCCATACAGCTGACTTTAAAGCGTCAGCCAATAGGTTAACAAAGAACTTAAAGAATAGAGGGTACCCAGCCAAAGTGATAAAAAAGTCATATCGTAGGGCGAAGTACAATCACCCAGAATGGCTTCTACAACCTTCGAATGTTTCGAGCTCTAGCAATTCCCGAAGTCAAGATAGCTCCAGTGAGCTTAACATCAATGAAGAGGTCCAAACATTTATTCTTAGACATAATGCAGAGTCTGAACATATAGCCAAAATCATCCATAATCATTGGAGGATAGTTCAACGCAGTCCTTGCTTTGAAGATTCTAAGCTGCGGTTAACATACACTAGAGCAAGAAATCTTAGGGAACATCTGAGATTTAGATTAGACCCAGAACAAAGGGCACAAAATAGGCAGGGGTTCCACTCGAAATGTGGTAGATGTCAGATCTGTCTTCTGACTATGGAGGGGAATATTTTTGTAAATCCAATAAATCGTAGACAATATAAACTACGTCATATCACCACATGTAAATCAGACAATGTAGTATATGTCATCATATGTCCATGTCAAAAAATTTACGTAGGGAAGACGATCAGACAATTTAATATTCGGATGGCGGAGCACAAATCCTGTTTAAACCACTGCAGGAAGGAAGCTCCGCTAGTTTCTCATTGCATGCAACATAATCATGAGTTTGACCAATTGAAATGTATGATAATAGATAGAATTGAGGCTTCAGTAAGGGGAGGGAATAGAGGGAAAAAGTTGTTACAAACAGAACAAAGGTGGATTGATCGCTTAGGGAGTTTACAACCCCAAGGGTTAAATGTAGCCATTAACTGGCAGACTTTTTTCTAAAAAAGAAAATATGTGAGTAAGTTGTCGGGTTCCTCTGGGGTGGGGAATATTCTTACATGAAACAGTACTCAGTTTTCCAGCGTACATTACGTTTCGTCAAATATGCAGCTCTAGACGGTTTATGTCTAGTAAGTTGAATGACGTGTCGTCATTAGCAGGTATGCAGGGGATAGGCCGGCTCGTTTCCGGGAGTTTTCGCCAGATGTGAGGTCAGACGCCTTTCTAGCGTTTAAAAGTAGGGAGTCCTAGAGCTCAGTTTATTCTCCGCTCTTGAGGTCCCGGGAGTTCTGAGAGGAAGCAGACTCCCGATTACAATTGCAAATGAATAGCACCGCGCTAAAGACAGTACGAGGTATGGATATACAGTCTGTTTCCTGTTCCATTAGCATGCTGAGTTTTAATTACGGGGTATGCAGACAGTTTGTATTAGAGTTAAGGCATGAGTCAGGATTGGGTGGTCCTCTAACAAAATAAGAATAAAAATAAAAATAAAAACAAAAGTAAAAATAATAGCATATATAAGGTAATAGAATTAAATGAAAAAGAACAAAAAAGAAAAAATAATTACAACATTAAAATTGATTGGTAAGATTATGAATTAATTATATTAGAGAGTATGGAAAACATTTTAAGATAAGATATAAGTCCCCATAAGCTGTACCTTGTATCTTTGTTTAACACAAGTAGTTATAAAGTATATGGAAGTATGTTAGCATTGGTTCTAACTTTTTATGGAATATAAATGGAGATAAAAGATGGTTTGCTTTTTCTACAGTGGCCTTTGGCGTTTTTCCTGATGAAGCCCCTTGTCAATGTATGGGTGCGAAACGGAGATCTTCCGTAGAATCAATCAGAGGGAGAGAGAGAGAAAGAAAGCTAAGTAGTTCTGAAATACACAGAACGGCAAATCATTGAATTAGACTTTTATAAACAAATTCAATAATATTTAAAACCACTAAGCATAGGTATAGAGAACACAGACGGGACCGATGATAGCTCACGAATTAGTCATTGGCTTTGAAGTATAACTCAGACCTCTGGCTGTGAGCACTTGAGATCCCTGTTAGTCTCTAATAATCCTATGATAGTGTGCATATGTTTGTGTGACAGCGCATATATATATAGGTTGGTAGTGTTATTCACAACAGAATTTAAGTGGTTGTTACAAGATACGTCAAGATAAGTACCATTTATTCTTACTCTAATTAATATTTATGAGTGGTAGGCAGGCGGTGCTATGATGGTTCAGATTGATGCCAGTGGGATGGTGTTAATCTTTGACTGAGCACTAATTCTATACAGTACTCCCCTGATATTCGTGGGGGTTCCATTCCAGGAACCCCCACGAATGTTGAAAAACCGCAAATACGTTTTTTATCAGGGGAAACAGGAGAGGGCAGCCGGAGCACCGGCGAGTGAAGGAAATCACTCGCGGTATGCTCCAACCGCCTCTTCCTGTACTAAAGTTGGGCCTCACCAGTCAGGAGCTGTGTGTCCAAACAACTCCTGATTGGTGAGGCCCGACTTTAGTACAGGAAGAGGCGGTCGGAGCGTACCACGAGTGATTGCCTTCACTCGCTGGCGCTCCGACTGTCTTCTCCTGCCTGGTCATTCAAGGTCGGAAAATACCGCGAATGACTAGGACCGTGAATTTGCGGGGGAGCACTGTATATACATTTTTAAAAATTTTATTATAATAGATCTTCCTGTTAGTGACGCTATTTATATTGAAGATCTATAATTGAGTACGATATATTTTATCTCCCGCAACCTTTTTTACTTCAGTGCATTTGCCACACTGGTCCGCACTAATTTGTTTGATAAAAGAAGCCCTTAGTAGGGTGTAGGACAAACAAGAGGAAAGTCTGAAAGAACATTCAGCGTTCCTTTTACAAAGCTGCATTAGCAATGCCACTGCAGTAAATGCACTGAAACCTATTCAATTCTTATGGGCTTTGGTGAATTTACCATGACAGCATTGCTACTGCTGCTTTGTCAAAGGGGCCCTTAGAGAGGGAATAAGAGATCAAACAATCTCATCCTGCTCTGATTTTAAAATCTATTTTATGTTTTTAACTTCCTGCCCTTTCCCCTTTGTCACTTTTCTTCTTTTGTATGTGAAAATCTTAACATGCAGAACAACTACAGGACCTGCTTACACTTGGAAACAACCAGCCCCATATAAACTAAATAAATAGGGCAGACTTGGCACATTCCAAGTGTAAAACTGGGCCGACTCTCATCATCGGGTGACCTGTGATTAGCCCGGACATCAAAAAGTGAATAGCATACCCTATGGATTCCTGTTCATTTTGACCACCGCTGCATGTGCAAAGTGGAGCAAAAAGGAGATGCAGCAGTCAATTTAATAGGAGGTATAAAAATTAAAAATAAAATTCCCCAACACAAGAAATGTATCTTTATTCATTCATAATTAGGTTCTTTTGTTTTTAGAATGCAAGACATGCTGGCTTGTTATACTGCCAGTTATCAATTACAGTACATGCAAAATCTACCCTTGAGTGCCATGAAAGATACATATAAGCTGCAAGACATATGGTGCACCCCATATTATGCATTACAAAAGTAATTTGGGGGACGGCATGTCCTTTTAAATTCTTCCCAACATAATAGCATCAAAACAAGTCTGCTTTCTTTATGTTACATTTTCTGTCCTATTGAGGCATCCTGGGAGATGAGTTATACGCTTGTGCACATTTAATCCTCCATTTGAAGAGTAGAATTTAAAAAAAATGCCATATTAACAAACAAAATGGATTCTCCAGGAGGAGCTGGGAAATCTACAGGGACATTGATCTGTTATGTGATGACTGTGAAAAGAAAAGTTCAATTGATAAACAAAGGATACAACATCTTGTCTTAACTTAGATGTTGTCATTATTGCAAAAAAAAAAAAAGAAGAAAACACATTTTTTCTGCCACTATTATACATCTACTTTTAAACATAAAAGCCGTTTTTCTTTTCTTTGGTTCTAATTGGTGCAGCCCGAATTCTGTTATCTCAGCTAGCCAAGCATATTGTTCTTCTGATCGTGGTCAGAAGAATAGCTATGCGAGAGGGTTGATATTTCCTAGATGCTTAACAGATGCATGGATTTGAAATTTATAGTCAGATCACCATATCCTTTTCATCTTCCCACAGTTCTTCAAGCCTCTTTCACTTTGTTTCTAGATCAGTTCTGAAACCACAGGACACAGAAGAGCTTTTGAGAGCCAAGAGGCCTTTGAGCCCCTCCAGTAAACAGGATAACCAAGGTCAGAATTCTGGTTTTGCCCTGACTCTGGTCCTTAACTCTGACATATAGTGAATGTTTCTGACCTCTATTGCTTGTGGAATGGAAGATGAATAAGCAGACATGTTAGTAGTTGGTTAAAATGCTTTATTGCACAGGTGACATAAAAGGTGCCCGGCATGGCCATGTTTCGCCCAGCAGGGCTGCTTCAGGTGCACTATAATTACTGCTAACACATCAAAACTTAAATTAGTATGAACCTTAAATGATAATAAATATTAACATTCTCTTTTGCAAAACCATAGTGTGATTTTTAGCGCTGGCCCTGGCAGGAACAGCTCTGACACTCATAGAAATCCCATGAGCATCAGAGCTGTTAATGCCACGGCTGGTGCTAAAAACCGCACTACGGTTTTGCAAAAGGGGGGAGGGGGGAGTTAACTAATTGAAGATTAATAAACATATAAAAACCATACAAGTTTGTATCTAAGATCAACTATTGTGTGAAACATATATGTGCATATAGCTGTAAACATAAAGACGTTTCTAGATCAATGTTGTTATGTGCTTCATGCTTCTAAGTTTTTCCACAAAGGGAAAAACCTATGTTCTACTTCAAGGTCAGTATAAAAAACATACTAAACACACATAAATTTGTCATTTGTGTAATATATTCTGACCAATTTAAGGAAGAACAATCAAGCATAAATCACTGAGAGACAAGATCAGTAAAAGAAAAATGATATTGAGGAGTGTTTTAAGATACAAGTCAGTAATCAACTATAAATTCCCATACCCTCATACAGTATTGGAATATTTTTTTTTTTTTTTTTTGGCACAGAGGCATGCCTGGGAGTGGAAAGTAGACATGTTCTGTGCTAATCTGTTAGCGCAGTTACAATACCATGCACTAATACATTAGCACATGACCATTATTGAAAATTTCAGAAAATCAGCCCTTTTACCCCAGCAGCAAAAATGGCCTTAGTGCATGGGAATAATCCATGTAAGGTCAATTTTTACCTCTGTTTGGTAAAATATCAAGGGAGAAGCATGAGGTGCCTTAGCCAATCAGGGCCATAGGCCCCTCCCTGTGCATCATATGATGCACAGGGAGGCACCAGGGCGGGGTTTAAGGTCCAGTGTCGTTGGGGAGGAGCCGGAGCAGGAGGTGCTTTCAGTACCTCCTGCTATCAACTTAAGAGGTATGGGGCGGGGGCCTGGGACAGGGCAGGGGGCCTCTGGTGCCTTTTTCTTCAGAGGGGAGGAGGTATTTGCAGGCAGGATGGAATGGGCATCCCTCCTGCTGTTTTTTTCAGGGGAGGGGGAGGTATTTGTAGGCAGGAGGAGTGGGCATCCCTCCTGTCATCTTTTTGGGGTTCGGGTAGGTGGTGGCAATTGTCAGGAAGAGGAGGGCGCACAATTGTCAGGATAGATATTTTGCATGTGTAATACATGCAAAATATCTGTGCCATTAAAAAAAAAAGAAAAAAAACCCAGCAGATCTATCGGTAACACAGTTACCAATAGGTCTACAGCAGTCAGGTTTTAGGATTGTAAAATACAAGGCAAAATAGCCAAGCAAATGTAAATGAATCAATCGCTTGGCTATTTTACATGGGGTTTTACTGGTCAGATCAGAAAATGGGCAATGGAGGGAAAAAATACATAGTGTGCCATTCTGTGAATTGGGTCGGTTAGCAGCAATCATTGCTGTGAAAACAGGTTTAGCGTCAATCGCTGACTTTAGTGAATTGGGGTCTTAGTCTTTTCTTACTCTCTTTATTTTTGAATGGGATTATGCTGTATACAAATAATGATAAATAGAAACAAAGAGGTGTGATAAAAAAACAAGCAAACAATTGAAACAAAAAAAATCTTCACTAAAATTATCCAAACGTTTGTCACATATTGAATTGTAAATATTGGAAGGAAAAAAGAATCGGAACCCAGCCAGACTGTGCATGTGAAGTTTTTGGTGCTATTTTAAAATGGACAGTCTTCAGAGCAGGGCGACAAAATGAGCAAAGGAATGGGACGACTTCCCTGGGAGGAAAGGCTAAAGTGGTAAGGCTCTTTAGCCTGGAGAAGAGATGGCTCAGGAGAGACATGATAGCGGTCTATAAAATACTGAGTGGAGTGGCATGGATAGAGGTGAATTGCTTGTTTTCTCTTTCCAAAATTATTAGGACTAGGGAGGACACTACTAAGTAGTAAGAACATAAGAATAGCCTAACTGGGTCAGATCAATGGTCCATCTAGCCAATAGCCTGTCTTCACAGAGGCCAATCCAACAAACTGGAGAAAATATTTCTTCACTCAATGTGTAATTAAATTCTAGAATTCATTGCCGGAGGATGTGGTGAAAGCAGTTTGCTTAGCAGGGTTTAAAAAAGGTTTGGATAATTTCCTAAAAGAGAAGTCCATATGCCATTATTAAGATGGCTTGAGGAAATCTCTTACTTATTCCTAGGATAAGCAGCATAAAATCTGTTTTTATCCTTGAGATCTTGCCATTTATTTGGGACCTGGGTTGGCCACTGTTGAAAACAGGATATTAAGCTTGATGCACCTCTGGTCTGTCCCAGTATGGCAACTCTTATGTTCTTATAATCCCTGATGCAGTATCATAGTGACACGCTGGTCACCACCGGTGGAACCTTATTCCAAATTTGAACTCTCAATGCACATTGAGCACAGCACAGATAAGTTTGAAAGTTGTTGTTTTTTTTTTAATTTGCCATGACCAATTATACATAATATATTTGGAAGGTAACTGTCCATAAGGTCAGTCAGCTATTATGACAAGAGTCTGGCTGAGCTCTGAGGCTTTTTTCTTACAATGTTTAAAATTCACTATGTGACAAATATTTTACAAATTACAGTGAAGATAAGCTCGTCGATTGCTATGCCATATACACATGGCTTTACAGAGTGCTTTCTGCCATTGTAATAACTACGGGGAAAACATTTTATACATTGGACCCTATGCACATTTCTTTTACAAACTCAAATCACATACTCTTTCTCTGTTGCACTTTGATGTTAGCAATATGTTTTTCTGTTGCTCTCTCTCTCTAGGGTAGCTATAAGAGTATAAACTACTATGTGTGAACATTGCTTTTTATTACAGTGAGAGCTGTTGGGGAAGCTAGGAATTATGTGAATTCAGTTCATAATAATTATAACCTCAGATGCACGGTAGGCACATTGTCTCTTGAGATGTTATGTACAATGGACATTATCAACACTGGTGTTCTTGCAAAATTGCTGTTTATTCATCTTGCTTGCAGGTTGGCACCCACAGGGTAAAATTAATTAAATTGTAAAACATCAAAAGCTTGCATGAAAGGTAATATCCCTGTGGGCAAGGAGAATAAATCAAAACTATAAGTCACCAAGGAGGATGCTATAACTCCCTAGTTCTACAAAAAAAAAAAAAAAAAAGATTGTCAGTTCTTGCAAAAGAATTACAGAACCTAGATTCTACTTATACCTGCTAACAAATGGATCTGGGCACACCAAAGAGGCTGAATCCATTCTTATTATACAACATCAATAGGGATTTTCCTTGTGTTATTACCATCTTTTCCACAATGTGCAAAACATAGTAAGTTCCAGGAGTTTTGTAAAATTCATAGGAAATCTATGATTTACCCCCTCTTTTACGAAACTGCGATAGTAGTTTCTAGTGTGGGGAGTCATGCTGAATGGCCCGCGCAGCTCCCGACCCTCATAGGAACTCAATAAGCGTCGGGAGCAGCGTGGGCCATTCAGCACGGCTCCCCGTGCTAGAAACTGCTATTACAGTTTCGTAAAAGGAGGCCTTAATTTAATGGATTGTGCCCAGAGAGCACAGAAAACCCGAACCTAAAAAGTAGTTCTCCAAAGTAAAGGGAATCAATGTTCTGTGATTTGATGTGAGCTGACCTGGTGGCTCAAATGGCAATTTCTAAACACTGTTATGCAGAAGACCCTCAGTTTAATTCTTGTGTTAACAGGTCTGAAGAGGTCATGATCATAGCTGAAGGGTGACGCCCAATGTTGGGTTGCCACCTGGCTCCAGAAAAAGGAGCTTTAAATGGAATTAAGACCGAGATGTCTTAATCTTCCATTGTTTTCAATGGAAGTAAAACCCGGGTGTCTTAATCCGTCCTCCTTTTTCTGGAGCCATATGGTAACTCTATGATTTAAGGATTACAAAAGGAGTGCTGGTGGATGTTTTTCAGAACCATCACTGCAATGGGCAAACTAAGGAAGCCTTATACTAAGCTGTGATGGCCATTAATGCATGTTTACTATAGCAAAAAAAAAAAAAAATACCTTTCCGCATGGTGTGCTGAGGCACACTGTGGCAGTTAAGATGTTCACATGCTACCCAATTTACTTTGTGGGTGAGTCTGGGAGCAAAGAGTAGGAGTGTTCTGTTCTAATCAGTTAGCACTGCTAAATTGCCACATATTAATTGATCAGCATAAGGTGAGTACCACCTACAAAATAGATGGAGATAGGGGCTCATAAGCTAATGGGAAAATTAATACAATAGAATCTTCGCTATCTGGCACCCTAGGGGATTGGTGGATACCTAGGGGATGCTGGATACTGGATCTGGTTCATTGAGACTGTGTTAGAATCCTTGTCTAACACAGTTTCAATTTCACCCAAACCCTCCCCCCCCCCCCGCCCCAAAAGCACCAGCACAGCAGCAGTGCTGAACCACAAAGCCCTCCTCCCTTCCTCAAGCCCCTTAGTGGCAGAAGCAAGTGGCGTCCTGAGCCGTGAACCCCCTCGCTGTTGCCCTTCCTTCCTTACCTGAGCACAGCTAGTAAGCAGGAGGCAACCTCAAAACAGGTTGCTAATGGCCAGCCCTGGTATTATTTACTTGAGCTCCACGAAGAAAACCACTAGGAGACTTAAAATGATCCAGAACACTGCGGTCCGCCTCATATTCGGCCTGAAAAAATGGGAACATGTCACCCCTTTCTACCACAAACTTCACTGGCTACCCTTTGAATCCAGAGTCCTATTCAAATTCGCCTGCTTCTGTTATAAAACAGTATTTGGCCTATCCCCAAGCTACTTAAACCCTCACTTCTTCCTGAATCGCATAAACAAGCACTCCCGCAGAATTCAGCTGTTCACCTTCCCCTCCCTAAAATAATGTCACTCCAAAAGATTCCTTGATAAAACTTTCACCTTCCAGGCTGCCAAACTGAACCCATGGCTAGCCCAAATTGTCCTTGAGGCCCCCACCTACCTCGGGTTTAGAAAATCTCTCAAAACTCACCTATTCCATGGACAAGACATCTAACACCTCTCTCCAATGAACAACAATCTCCTCCTGCACCCTTTCACCTTCTCTTTCCTAGCCTACCCACCTCCAACCCCCCCCCCCCCCCAACCTACACTCTCCCCTCTCTCTCTAACCTCAACTACTTCTTGCTCCTAATATTGTTCAACTGTTTCGAACCACTTGTAATTTATTGCTTGCTTCTAATAGTGTTCAATTGTTTTAAACCACTTGTAATTTTTTTTGATAAACAAATGTGAACCGCCTAGAACTCCTTGGGTATGGCGGTATACAAAAATAAAGTTGTTATTATTATTATTATTATTATTATTTCCTCTGATCTGTTGGAAGTGACACATCAGAGGAAAGGCACTGCTAGGGCTGACCACAAACAGTCTGTTTTCAGGCTGCCTCCTGCTGACTGACTGCGCTCGTGTAAGAAAGGGAGAGCGGGAGCAAGGGGGTTCATGGCTTAGGACCGCCGCCTGCTTCTGCCACTAAGGGACTTGAGGTGGGGAGGAGGGCTTTGCGGCTCAGGACCACTGCTGTGCTGATGCTTCGGGGCAGGAAAGAGAGGGATTCCTTTCTCAGCTATTTCAGGGCTTGGGGACTTGAGGGAGGGAGGGGGGATTTGTGACTCAGGCCGCTGCTGCGCTGGTGCTTCAGGTCGGGAGGGAAGTGGGATTCACAGTTTAGGACTACCGCTGCATGTATTTCTTCAGGGCTTGAGGGAGGGAGGGGATTTGCGGCTTACGGGAGTCATTTTTTTTCGCCGGTAGTTTTTATACAGGTTAACCGATACCTGTTTAACTGAGATTCTACTGTATGTGGCCATTAATACTGAAAATAGAAAAATCAGCCATTTTATATCCACAGTATAAATGGCCTTTGTGTGCAGGAATGACCCACATAAGGACATGCTAAGGTCATTCTTTACCATAGTTTGGCAAAAGAACATAATAATAGCTTTACTGGGTCAGACCAATGGTCCATCAAGTCCAGTAGCCTGTTCTCACGTTGGCCAATCCAGGTCACTAGTACCTGGCCAAAACCAAAGGATTAGCAATATTCCATGCTATGGATACAGGGCAAGCAGTGGCTTCCCCCATGTCTTTCTCAATAACAGACTATTGACCTTTCCTCCAGGAACTTGTCCAAACCTTCCTTAAAACGCTATCCGCTCTTACCACATCTTCTGGCAAAGTGTTCCAGAGCTTAACTATTCTCTGAGTAAAAAAAATGTCCTAATTTTGGTTTTAAAAATATTTCCCTGTAACTTCATCGAGTGTCCCCTTGTCTATGTACTTTTTGACGGATTGAAAATTCGATCCACTTGTATCAGTTCTACTCCACTCAGGATTTTGTAGACTTCAATCATATTTCCCCTCAGCCGTCTCTTTTCCAAGCTGAAGAGCCCTAACAGTTTTAGTCTTTCATCATATGAGAGGAGCTCCATCCCCTTTACCATCTTGGTCGATGTTCTTTGAACTTATTCTAACGTCACTACGGTATATTTTTCTTGAGATAAGGAGACCAGAATTGAACGCTATACTCCAGATGAGGTCGCAACATGGAATGATACAGGGGCATTTTAACATTCTTAGCCATCCCTTTTTTAATAATTCCTAGCATCCTGTTTGCTTTTTTGGCCACCGCTGCACATTGGGCGGAAGATTTCACTGTATTGTCTCTATGTATGCTGGAATTGAGGAATATGGGATGGGGTAAAAATTCCTGTGTTGTTGTAAATGAAAGTTTATAGAGCTAGGTGCTAGCCATGGATCTAATTGACCTGGTAGTACATGTGTTACCTCAGTATGCTATGTGAACAATTATTTTAAGTTAAGAAATACTGAGAATAATTTCAGTCTCAAACTGCAACTGGGAACTTTGAGAGCATGTAGGTAAATAAGTGAATATGATTGACTGCAAGATAGTTGTACTGTATCTTCTCCTCATTATTCTACAAATATGGGTGGGACCAGGAGAGGCAGGTAGTGATGAAACTTGTGTGACCTGGCTTCATGTAGAGGAAAATAAGCTGATTATACCATAGCAGCTGGGCTTTGAAGCAAAAATATTGTTTTTTTATTTGCAGCCCTCTCTGCCCTGTACAGTAATGGAACTTGGCTGTTGCTGCCAAAGTGATCAGGATACTCTGGCATCCTCAATTATTTTTCTCTGTTATGACCATGACCAAACAAATAGGGAAATAGTTTAAAAAAAAAAAATCCACTTTTGCTCCCTGCTATCTGTTGATTTCCTTAGATACCATAGGGAACATAAGGTTACTATGGCAACAGCTCTTTAGTTTCATTTTTTTCTATCAATAGATGACTCAGTTGACAGCAAAGATGCTTTACTAGGTGTTATTAAAAAAAGACCAAGTGAATTCTTTTTGCTAAGATTTTAAAACAAACGGAAATTCGCTAAATGTTTACAAGGATAGTTTGTGGCCAAGATGATGAATAACAGTTCATGAATGATTGGGATGGGAAGTTCTGTTGAATACTTATATTTGATATATAAAATCTGATTTTATGAAGTGATTCACCCAAGATGATTTATTAATAATAATAATAATAACAACTTTATTTTTCTATACCACCATAGTCAAACTGACTTCTAGACGGTTCACATAGAAAGAAGGCTGGACAATCAGCGAATTACAAAATGCAAGAAGAAGGAAGTTACATCATGAATTGGAGAAGCATGGGAAAGAATACATGAGAGAAGAAAGATGTCACATAATACAATGGGGTTATAAGGGGAAGAAAAAAAAAAAATACCTGAGAGAGGTCATCTGATTAAGCAAGGAATTTGTCAAATAGAACGGTTTTAATTGATTTTCGGAATGTGTTATAGATCTGTCTGGCTTTATTTATGTGGTTTCCCAGCCAGGATTGCTGTTTGTTTGCTTGGAACATGAAGGTTCTGTCTAGGAAGGATTTGTATTTGCAGCCTGTGATCTTTGGGTATGCAAAGATGTTTTTGTTTCTGGTTGTACGTGTGAGGTTGTGTAGAGTGAAGTGTGTTTGCAGGTAGGAAGATGCTAGGCCCCAGACTTGTTTGAAGCAGATACAAGCAAATTTGAACAGTATTCGCGCCTCCACAGGTAGCTAGTGTAATTTCTTGTAATAGGGGCTAATGTGGTCTTTTTTCTCAGTCCGAAGATCAAGCGAACTACAGTGTTTTGCACTAATCTTAATTTTTGTACTGTTTTTTTTTTTTAGATACCCAGGTAGGCAATGTTGCAATAATCTAGGGTAGATAGTATCAGCGACTGCGCCAGTAATCTGAATGATGTTGTGTCAAAGTATTTTTTAATAGTCCTTAGCTTCCACAAATGTGAAACATTTCACAAATGTTGTTTGATATAAAACACACAATTATGTTAACAGCATGACAATTGATGCCTAGATATGCCTACAGAATCGGTATGCAGAAGTTGCACTGCTTTTGTAAGACACCGTTGCTAAAATTTCCCTGACACCGCGGGAGCAGAAATGGCCCTGCAAAATGATTCAACGATTAAAGCCAGTTAAATGAGCAACTTAGGCGCCGTTTACAGAATTGCAGCAACGGCTTCAGCTTAATAGCTCCTCTGTGAAATGAAAAGTTCAAAAGAGAAAATAGAGTGTTTTCAAGATAAGTACTGATTCATCGATTCACTGATTTGTGTAGAATTTATATTGTATTTATATAGAATGTATCAGTTATCAGTTGCACAGAAGAGGATGTTGATGGTTAACCAGTTGATATTGACGTGCAGCCGATGGGATAGCCATGTTGGGGATGGCTGACTGCTGAATTTTCGTTTCTCTCCCTCTTGAGGCACCCGGTGTGCTGGCAAAGATTGGCTGTCACCTGCAGAAATTTGGCAGCCTAAGCAGTGAAGTCATTTCAAGCTGGATTTCAGTCTAGATTGTTTTTGATTTTATTTCTCATTTTCTTTCCATTTTATGAATTATTTTTAATTTCATTCATTGTTTTACCCCTTGTTTTGTTTTTATTTTATTTTTTAAATTTCCCCAGAATTCTATTGTTTAACGGTTCCTCCCTTCTGCATCTAATCCTATCTCTCCTCTTTTCAACCTTCCAAAGTCCTTTCGATCAATGTAGTCTTGTTAGAATGTTTAGATTCTTATTTTTTCCTCTATCTCTATTTTACCTCTTTTATTCTACTAAATGTTTTTTCCCAGGTACTTTAGTTAGATTGTGAGCCTTCGGGACAGTAAGGGAATTTCTAAGTACCTATCTTATTTATAATTTTATTGCACCCTAATGTATATTTTCTGTAAACTGCTTAGAACCTAACGGATTAGCGGTATATAAGAAATAAATTACATTACATTACATTATTACGATTTGTGAATCATGCTTTGCACTACTCTGCCGGTTCTGTACTGAAATAATTCTGTTAGGTAAGCCGGCAACATGAGCGAAATTTGCTGGTTGGTATGTGTAGGTAGAAGTATGCGATTAGAGAATCTGCCTTTTAAAGAATAATTTTAAATAATTTAATAAAGAAAACAAGAAAAAATAAGGTTGAAAATAATAAAATTAGTGAGTGAGAGGGGTGTAAGCTTGTGACGTGAATAGGAGTATGTGAAGACTTTCACGATATAACCCGATTTGGGTAAATGACTTCATATTCTGAGGCTTTTTAACCCCCATAGAGTAAAACCTTACAGTTGTATTTGGTTTACCAATGGTAATTCACCATGCCATTGACGTTAATAGATATACATTTTAAAAAAATTAAGAGTTCTGTGCCAAAGCCCAGGCACCCTCCACTGCCTAACGACACCTACACGAAAAGTAGGCATGGTTAGGGGTGACGAATAGGTGTGGTAAACTTAGGTGTTGTTAGGTGTGTGAGACAGGCACTGGTAAATTAGGCCTGCTAAAACCTGGCCTAATGTATTGGCGCCTACCTCGATGGCACCTAGCGATACCTAAGTCCACTTAGGCACCACTAGGCCTGATTATACAAATGGTGCCTGGTAGTTGATTGACAACCATTCAGAGCAACACCTACAATGTAAGCACGCTAAGGCACCGTTTATAGCCTGTGGTGTCTTAATTGGCACTTTCTCATGCAAGTGCACTATTCTGTACAGGAAAACATAATTGCTATGGTGTGTAACTGCTAAGAGCAGCTTGCAAGTGGGTGGGCCATGGCTGTGTCTCCTACTTATGCACACACCTTATAGGATACTATAAATTCACACATTGCATGGAGTGCTTGGGTGTGCTGACTTACAAGAAGTATAGTCTTGATGTTAGAGGGCATACCAAAATGTAGGTGCATCGATGCCTATATATGATAGAATTCCATAATGCAATCTTGATGCCAAGAAGCCATTGCAGAACTGGCATGAAGCATCAAGGTCCCTGACTTGAGGCACCAAGTTATAGAATTACCCACTGTATCAGTATCAAAATCCCTTATCTGAATCAAATCCAACATGATATTATACTTAAAAAAAGGTCTACTTTTAGGGATATATGTTTGGAAAAGAGTTAAACACTCTTCTGAATAGTCTTCCTATACAGAAAAATGGCATTAGTTACTTTTCTTTTTTTCTTTTTAAATATCTTTATTGGCAATTGCAAAGGGACATACAACCAGAACTGGTGACATGACACATCAAAGCTAATAGAATTGTTCAATTCAAGCAACATAAGGAGTCCAATCAGGGCAATGACATCTACTCGGGTTCAGCATTCAAACCTTTTGGGCTCACAGTTTCCAAATTAAATATTCCCTAAACTGAAACTGCCAGTCTTGAACAACATTCGATGACTCTATTGTAAGTCCTCTAATTTAGGGGGTGGCGGAGGGTTTCTACTACTACTATTAATTATTTCTATAACGCTACCAGACCATACACAGCCCTGTACAGTCACAAAGAAGAAAACAGTCCCTGCTCGAAAGAGCTTACAATCTAAACAGCCAAGACAGACAAACAGGATGTCATGGATACAGTTAAGGGGAAAGGTTAACCAGCTGGCTGGGTTGGGGGGCAGAGGAGTAGGGTTAAGGATTTGAAGGCTATATCAAAAAGGTGGGTTTTCAGTCTGCTTTTAAACACAGGAAGGGAAGGGGATTGATGGACAAACTCGGGTAA
The DNA here is from genome assembly GCF_902459505.1 of Geotrypetes seraphini. Classification (NCBI taxonomy): domain Eukaryota; kingdom Metazoa; phylum Chordata; class Amphibia; order Gymnophiona; family Dermophiidae; genus Geotrypetes; species Geotrypetes seraphini. Next base: position 204,493,891 of record NC_047089.1, read on the forward strand.
TTTATTCCAGATTTAAATTCGTTATTAATTCTGCTTTTAATTCCATTTAATTGCTGATGAACTATCTGTTTTGAACTTCCTATATATCTTAGAATATGGGCAGATGATGGTATAAATAGCTAAATCAGATGCAAATCCCATGCTGCTCTGTGCTCTTCAGATTCTGCCATTAGTGGGATATGGCCAGGGAACTTACAATTATTAAGCAGATTATAAAGTTAGTGTCCTTAGTAAGTGGGTTGCTGTGGGCATAAGAGATGTAACACTTCGGGCATGCACATAGGTATACAAAGGAAGCTTAAAGAGTAATTAAAGTCACACAGAATACCCTTGTGCCACTGCCTACTGCTTAATCCCCGAGGTTCCATTTCCCTGTGAGGAGATGATCTTAAAATGCAGCAGAAGCCATTGAGAATGATTAGATGTGTCAGAGTGCCTCAACGTTAGGCTGGATCTTTAAAATAAACATTTCATTTAGGATGCAGCGACTCTAGGTTGAAATTAATTCTGTCAGTCTAGCACTGCTGTGGGAGACTTTCGCTCAGGTGTAGCATTTTAAGCAGCTTGGATGGGGGGAGCATGATCAGGTTTAAATCTGTGTTTTGGCCTAAATAAAATCAACAGTCTGATGACTGCTTTGCACATCGCAGATGCTTCTTTTGGCCTTTTGACCTGCATGAAAACTCCTTGACTGCAAATCAAGCGCAGCAAATTAAAAATATGCTTGCTTTGTACTTTTAAGGAAATAAGTTCATTTCATAGTTGCCATGTAGCATGGTTACTGTAAGTCTACCAAATACAAGGCTATCTTTTCATTCTTTCCACCAAATTCATCTTTCACTGGATCTAAGAGTTGTTGACAAGCCTGAGCAGGATTCAGGTTCTGTAATTCTTTGCAAGAAAGAATTTTCACATTATAGCTGTGATATTTACTTAAAGCATGGAGGTTACAGTCTGCTCACTGCCTGTCATACTAAAATGTCATCCTTTGTTTCATGTCCAATTTCTTCAGGGTATGTCCTAGGATGGAAGGGTCACATGATCCCAAATTCCTTCTCCTCACAGGAAATCTGAAATGAATTCGCTGATCAGAGAAAGAATAACTAAAGGTATATAATTCTTAACCAAAAATACGAGACATCTCACAGCAAATCATTCAACTACCAAATAGCAAAAGTGTGAAACTCACTTCACATTGAAATTCACACAACCATAGTATACACACTCTTTGGCAAAAATCCCAAAACATGGCTTTTTAAGAAATCTCTGTCAGGGGTCCAAAGAGACGTGGAGGGGCAAAATCGAAAGGGACGTCTAAGTCACAAGTCGTCCAAAGTAAAAAAAAAAAACAGCCTAGGACACATTTTCGATAAATACGTCCAAAATTTTTTTTCTTTCGAAAATCGTCTAATTATACGTCCTGCCAATCTGATCATCCAAGTCGCTAAATCATCCATCTTTATACCACATTTTTGTCCAACTTTTTGTCCAAGTCAAAAATGCCTAGAACAAGCCCTGTTGGATGTGGGAGGGGTCTGCAAAGTGATGGACTGAACACCCAGACATGGCACCTAAATAGTGGGGTACCTGTGAACTTCACAAAAAGGGTGCCATGTCTTCTCTTCACTACAGCTCCCTTATAGGTCACAGTGAGCCCCCAAACCACCTCCAGAAACACCTAGACCCACTTTTCTACCACCTCAATAGCCTTTATGGCTGTAGGAGCCACTTATATGTCAGTACAAAAGGGTTTTGGAGATATATAGGGGAGTGCACATGTTTAAGTATCAATGCAGTGATTACAGGGGCTTATGGGCATGGGTCCTCCTCTCCATGAGTCCCTAACCCACCCTCAAGATGGCTTAAGCTGCCTCTGTGCTGGACGACTAGATATTCCTATGCCAGGCTGCCAGGTGATGATGGTCTGGAGGCTGAATTTTAAAGATGTGATTAATATTTTTATGGGGGTGGGGGGGGGGGTCGGTGATCACTGTGGTGGTCTGTTTTATGTGTTTGCAGTGCTTATCTGGTGACTAGGTGGGTTTTTGTGACTTAGACCATGTTTTACATGGTCTTAGTCACAACGTCCAAGTTCCGTCGATCCTGGGCTGTATAACTTTCGGTTATACATGCTGTACGACTAAGTCTAAGACGGCCCATGTCCCATCTAACCCCTGCCCTCAACACTCCTTCCGAAACCCCCCGTTTAGCTTTGGTCATTCAGCGGCACTATGAAGGCCTAGGTCGTTTAGAAATACGTCCAAAACCCATTTTTATTATCGGCACTTGGACGTATTTGGGAAATGTTCGTCCAAGTGCCGACTTAGGCCGGTTTTTGGATGTTTTTCTCTTTCGATTATGAGCCCCTTAGACTAATAATACAAGTCACCCAAATCAATGAAAATGTTAATGGTTAGCTACTATTTATGATTTATATTTGTGTTTTATTAACTTTTGATATACCGCTTAAGCATATTACAGATCTATACAATAAAATACAGGTACTTAGAACTTCCTTAAATATCATCTCATAGTGTATGTGCAATTTGATAATAATTTGGTAACTTTATGTAGCATGTACAGTATAATTCTCTTTAACATATTTAACTCTGTACAAATTTAATGAGGATTCTGCGGGATATAAGATTGCATATAATATGACATAAAAGAACAAAAGAGGCATTCCAGACATCAGGTGTGGTGTTCCAAATTAGAAGTTTATACTGAAAACAGATACTGGTACAATTCCAGAACACGAATAGTTACAGCAGCCCTGGATTAGTCATTAAGCAAAATAAGCACAAGCTTAGGGTACCAAGAGAAGAGGGACACCACAAAGGTTTTTTTCCCCTTTGCTGTCATGCCCCTACATTTTTTACAGTCTTTCTGCATCCCTCATTATCCAACATGAATTTCAGTATTGTTCAAATCATTATAAATATACAGTATATGATATTTTGTTTCATACGATAATCATATTTCCTAGCACTTACTGAGTCAATGTCATGTCAGTTAAGCTTAGGGCATCAGTTGGCCTTAATCAGGCCTGCAGTAACAACAGAGCAGAATAGAGGTAGATCCATTTTTCTTCCCTCTCTTGACTTTCAAGACATTTGTTTTCTCTTTGGGCTCCTTTTACTAAGCTGCGATAGCAGTTTTAGTATGCACTGAATTGCCACGCACGCTAGACCTTAACGCCATCATTGAGCTGGCGTTAGTTCTAGCCGTGTAGAGCGGGTTTAGTGCACGCTAAAATCCTGTGCACGCTAAAAACGCTATCACAGATTAGTAAAAGGAGCCCTTTGTCTCTAACTTGGGCAAATGATTCCTCTGTTTCCTTGAATCCTTAAGTTTCCTTTATTCTTCTGTCCTTCTGTAACTTGTGAGACTCTTTATTAGCACCAATGGGGCAGCTAATCCTTTATTTATCTGAGACTAAAACATAAGACACATAGCAGAACAGGGCAGTCAGAAGGTCCCTCGAACAGACTCCTCTGCCAGGCTCTCTTTTTTCAAGGAATTCGCTTTGGGGTTGATTCTGTAAGCCATTATTGAGATGGCTTGGGGAAATCCACTGCTCATTCCTAGGATAAGCAGCATAAAATCTGTTTTACTACTTGGGATCTAGCTAGGTACTTGGGACCTGGGTTGGCCACTGTTGGAAACAGGATACTGGGCTTGATGGACCTTCGATCTGTCCCATTATGGCAGCTCTTATGTGAGTCAAGTATAGGTCAATCAAGCCATTGTGACATCACTGATGAGGTTGGCTCTTTGGCATTGGTGGAATGTTGCTACCCTATGGATCAGCTCTGGAATGTTACTACTCTCTGGATTTCTGCCAGGTACTTGGGACCTGGGTTGGCCACTATTGGAAACAGGATATTGGGCTTGATGGATCTTCGGTCTGTGCCAGTATGGTAATTCTTATAAAGGGCACCTAACCTAATTTGCAAAATTCCCTCAGTAGGCTCAATAATTGCTAAAAAATAATAATAATAATTTATTTGGGCAATAGGCACCTATCCAATTTTATAAAAGGCACCTATCGCAAAGCACCTAGCAATGCCTAAGTGGGCATTTCTATAGATGAACTGTGACTTAGGCACCACTAGGTACGATCCTCCAAAAACATAAGTGCCTGAAATGTAGGTCTTTAAAACCCTCGCCTACATTTCAGGTGCCTAAGTTTTTATATAGGCACCTAAAATGCTGCAATTCTGTAAATGGCACCTAAGTATGATTGATACGCAGCTGGCGTCATTCATTTAGGCGCCGGCCAATTTAGGCGTCATTTATAGAATCAGCGCCTTTGGGTACAGGCCCCAAAACGCTTCCTTTTAGAAGCCTCTTATATATTTTTCTCTAGCTTTTCAGGGAGCAAGCTGGATAAACTGCCACCGTTCTATGCTTCAAGGTACCCTTATTAGAAAGATGAAAGAAAATCTCTTGAGCCTTCTCTCTCAAGGAAACTACACTGAGAGATTTTACCTTGTCCCTTCTCTCCCTGCATTCAAGAATAAATTCAATGTTCCTCTCTTTATTGTTTCCATGGGCTCCTCCACCAAGTACACCAGAGCTTATGAAGGCACAAGCAGGAGTGAGGGGAGGAGGGGAGTTTGCTCCTGTCCCTATGCTCTCACCATCAGGGAGCAAAACTAGGCCCAAGAGGCCTACTTAAACTGTGGAAGGGGACATTGAGAGTGTTGGGAATGGAGGGAGGGAGTTCTTCTTCATGGTATGGGATGGGAAAAGAGGGTGGGAAACATGGGGCTTTGTCAGGGCCCAGGAGGGGAAATGATAGACTTTTATAAGCTTAAAAAAAAAAGCTTATGTTGGTCCCAGCTAATATTCAGTCAAGGCCTGAATAACTGGGCCTTCATTCGTTCCGGAAACCAACCCACCCCAAATTATCCCCTGATATTCAGTGCTGGTGCATGATCTTGTCTTGGCACTGAATATCAGGGAGCAATCTAGCCAGCACCGATCAGCATTTTAAAAAAGGTGACGGGATAATCGCGCGACAAACACCAGCACCCCGACAATCGAGCACTGACAATTTGGCGCAAGAAAGAAGCGCACTGTGGGAAAACCTAGTTTTAAAGAGCTCCAACGGGGGATGTGGGGGGGAACCCCCACTTTACTGCATAGTGTTCGTGCTGCCGTTGGGGGTGTGTGGGGGGTGCAACCCCCCATATTATAGAGAAAATGGAATTTTTCCTGAAAAAAATCAGAAAAAGTTCCTTTTTCTCTATAATGAAGGGTTCCAACCCCCCAAACCTCCCCCCCAACAGCAGCGCGAACACTATACAGTAAAGTGGGGGGGGGTTCCCCACTCACAACCCGCTTCGGAGCTCTTTAAAACTAAGTTTTCCCGCGGCACGCTTCTTTCTTGCACCAAATTGTCATGCTCGATTGATGGCGCGCTGGTGTCTTGCGCGACTGACTATGAACCTAAAAAAAAACAACTGACTTCTGCCAGCTGAATATCTGCCGTAGTATTTTTTGTTTACTATCCTAGTTTCAAACTTTTCTTGATGGGAAAAGAAAGGTCTCTTTGACTAGACTGGGGGATGAAAGTTCTTAGCTGTGAGTTGGAGGATTCATCCCATGTTTATAATAATATTCTGTTTCTAAAATGGTAGAAATCAGTAAAAGTAAGAGGAAAAGAAGGTCACTTTGGTTCTCAAAAGTAGTAGCTGAGAAGGTAAGGAAAAAGAGGTTAGCTTTCATAGTTGACAAAAGATCTCAGATAGAGGAAGACAGGCTAAAAACAATAAAGAAAACAATAAAGAAACTGAGATTAGTGCAAAACTCTGCAATTCACCTAATCTTTGGACTGAGAAAAACGACCACATTAGCCCATTCTACAAAAAACTGCACTGGTTACCAATAGAAGCGTGAATACAGTTCAAATTTGCATGCATCTGCTTCAAACAAATCTGGGGCCTAACACCTTCCTATCTGCAAACACACTTCACTCTACACAACCCCACACGAACAACCAGAAACAAAAACATCTTCGCCTATCCTAAAATCACTGGCTGCAAATACAAATCCTTCCTTGACAGAACCTTCATGTTCCAAGCTAACAAACAATCCTGGCTGGGAAACTATATAAATAAAACCAGACAGACCTACAACACATTCTAAAATCAATCAAAACCACTCTGTTTGACAAATTCATCACCTAAACAGACCGACCTTCGCTCACCACGCTTTTCCCCCTACAAACCCGAAGCAATCTCTCAGGCAACCCCTCTCACTTCCCACCCCTTACAACCCCTCTTACTTTTCCTCCCCTTACTACTCTTTTCTTCTGTAACCTTCCCCCTCATGCATTTGTAATTCGCTGAATGTCCAGCCTTCTTTCGATGTGAACCGCCTAGAAGTCGTCTGACTATGGCGGTATAGAAAAATAAAGTTATTTTTATTATTATTAAAATATCTGGAAAAGTTAAGAGAGGCTGGTCAAGTAGACATGAAAGCAAAGATGCAAATGTAAAGGAAAAAATGATGCAGTAAAATGGGGTACAAGACATTTTTTTAATATGTTAGTGCTAGAAGGAAGTGCAAAAGTGGCATTGTGAGACTCAAAGGGGAAGGGGAAGGAATATGTAGAAGCTGATAAGGATAAGATTGAATCGCTTAACAAATATCTCTGTTCTGTGTTCACAGCTGAAGTGCTGGGAGCCGGACTACAGAAGACAAAACGCAAATAGGAATGAAAGTGTGGTAGACCCTGAACGATTTTAAAAGAACTGTGTTCAATAAGGAGCTTTAGCTAAAATAAAGTTGGACAAAGCAATAAGGCCTGATGATGTACATCCAAGGGTAGTTTGGGAAGTTCTGGCAGCTCTGCTGACTGACCTTTTCAATGCTTAGAGTTGGGAGTGGTATTAAGGGACTGGAGAAGTTACACACCATAGCCAGCTAGACTCTAGCTGCTAAGCACTAATATTCAGTGGCCATCTTGGCCTGAATATTAGCACTTAGATGGCTTAGTGCTATTTAACCAGCTATTTAATCCTGGTCGACTAAATAGCACTGCATATCGGGCAGCTTGTAAATAGTCTAATTCCAAGAAATTAATGTAAATATAGTTCTGTTTCACTCTGAAACATGCCTGGTATCAAATGTAATTATCTCTCTAAACAGACCATTATAAAGTGTGACGGAACCTTTCTTGTACACCATTATTCATGTAATTTTAAGCATTTTTAGGGGGGAGAATAAAAATAGTCCAAGTGGGCGTGAATAGATAATAACCTTCTAGCTCTTCTTCTAATTCTTAGTTCTCTTCCTTTTCTCCCTCCCGCTTTCTTCTACTTTCAGGAATCAAAGTTATCTTGAATACGTGTAAAACTTAATGTCATTTAAGAGGAAACAATTCAAGAATCCCATATTTTAAGATAAGGGTAGGAGTTTAAGCAGATGCTATATTAAATTGTAAGGCTATAATTTACCATAATGAAAAGCTAAAATTATCTCTTACAGAAAAAAATAATTGGATGTTTGCTCCCTGTTATGCATACCTCAGTTCCAGAGCATAATGCCAAAGGTGATTAATTAGTTAAAATATTTCAAGTCAGTATTCATGTGCAGTCTGCAAAGTCAAAGACTGATGAGCTTTATACAAAGAACTCGGAGTGTATCATTATGTATCACTAAAGCAGAAATCGTATTTTCAGTAACTGATAATGCCTATTAGAGCCTTTCTTAATCATTAAATATTGGCTATATTCATTAAGACTTGCATGAAATAAAACTTCTGCAAAAAGAAAAAAAAAAACCTCCTTAGGGTAGATATTCAAAGTGATTTAAATGGATATAGATGGCTCATGGCTGCTGAAATCACTTGCTCAGGGCTAAATGGACATATTCAGTGGCAGCTGAAATACCCGGTTAATAACCAAGCCAAAACTTGCTACTTTGTGGGCATTTTGAGGGAGATTTAACAAGCAGTATTAAGGGGGAATCTCTATAAATGGTGCTTTAACTTAGGGGCTAGTAGGCACTCTACCAGCGCCTAAGAGGGAAACGGCATTTTAAATGGTATTTAAGTGAAAATTCAAAGCACCTACCAATGCTTAAACAAACGGTGCTGGAATTGTACCTCTGGAGGTGCTGACTGGTGTCTAATACCACTACGGGCGTGGCTAATGCTAGGAGTGGTATTAGGTGCAATTCACATCATAGGAATGCACCAGAAATGTAGGCCTAGAAAATCCTGGCCTACATTTCCAGCACCTATCTTTGCTGGAGGCGGGATTCTCTAAATGGTGCCACTGGATGAATGACAAGCGGTCAGCAGCCACTTTTAAGGCAGCCACCAACAACGGTGCCATTTAGAGAATTTGCAGTAAGGCTTTAAGTCAGGTTATTTGGGCCTTAACATTATTCCAATGGCCCTAGCACTGCTTGGCCAAAAATGCCATAGTGATATTTAAGTTGCCATGGATTAGGTAGTAAAGAGATTACAAAATATGCAAATGTATGTTTTGCATCTTATTAATATGCAAATGCCTTAACATGACTTGCAAGTCGTATTAGGACCAGAAATCACTGGAGTTATTTTATTCTCTGGGAGCAATGGGCCGCAAAACCGTGCCCCAGTGCTCTCAGGCTTGCAGAGCACGGTTCTTCCGGCTCAAGCACCTCTGGCAACAGATTTCTGCTGAGCTTCCACTAGGCACCCTAATCACGTACACCTTGTGACACCTAACTTAAATTCATGTGTAACTAAATTGATTTTTAATTGGTTAAATGGTGTGGTGATTGGCCACAACATTAAAACCCGATAAAAAACAAATTTTTTAATTACCAGTTAAGGTTGTGCATGGATATCAGCACAATGCCTAATGATGCCTAAGTCCAGGCACCCTCCACCTAATGATACCTGTTAGAAAAGTAGGCATAGTTAGGGGCAAATAGGTGTGGTAAACTTAGGTATCGCTAGGCATGCGACTTAGGTGCTTGTAAATTAGTCCAGGTAAAACCTGGTCTAATATACTGGTGCCTACCTCAGTGATGCCTAGTGACATCTAAGGATTTCTAGGCGCCGCTAGGCTTGATTCTATAAAAAATGCCTAGTGGTTAAGAACATAAAAATAGCCTTACTGGATCAGACCAATGGTCCATCTAGCCTAGTAGCCCATCCTCAGGGCCAATCTAGGTCATTAGTACCATCTCAATAACAGACTATGGACTTTTCCTTCAGGAAATTGTCCAAACCTTACTTTTTTTTTTAATCTTTAAGTTTTCAAGGCTAATAAAAAGTGCAAAACATTATATATACATTAATAATAATAGTAAGCACTTATAATCTAAACTAAACTAAACTAAACCTTAAATTTATATACCGCATCATCTCCACGGACGTGGAGCTTGGCACGGTTTACAAGAACTTAAAATATAGGAAGAGAAGGAAAAAAAAGGTTTACATGAACTTATATATGAAGAGAAAAGTAAGGGCGGATAGAATTACATTTTAGTAAAAAGCCAGGTTTTCAGTTGCTTGCGGAATAATTGGAGGGAGCCCAGGTTCCGCAGCGGGATAGTAAGGTCGTTCCAAAGACCTGTGATTCTGAAGAGAAGGGATTTTCTCAGTTTGCCTGCATAGCGAATACTGTGTAGAGAGGGGAAGGATAGTTTATACCTTTGGGCGGGTCTGGTAGAGTCAGGACTCGAGGAGTTATAAGACAGTGGGATTAAGGGAGGAAGGATGCCGTGAATGATCTTAAAAGCCAGGCAGGAGCATTTGAAATGGATTCTGGAAATCACTGGGAGCCAGTGAAGTTTGCCTAGGAGTGGGGAGACATGGTCAGACTTGCGTTTTGCAAAGATCAACTTGGCTGCAGTATTCTGGATTAACAATCAATTAACAATGCAGAAAGAATACCCCCTCCCTAACCCTTCCAATGTTTTCAACCAAGGAATAAAACAAAACAAAAGACATACCCTCCCCCCTCCCACACTTCCCTGGATGAATATTAAAAACAACAGAAAAATAAAGAAAAGAGACAATTATAACGAAGTAACAAAAGTTGTCAATGGATCCCAAACTAATCTAAATAACTTATTATGCCCCAACATGTCAGCGTTCATTTTTTCATACTTGTAGCATAAGCATAAATTCGCCCACCAAAAAGTAAAATTAAGGCAGTCCCAAGTTTTCCAATTGCGAGTAACCATTTGCATGGCTATCCCGGTCATTATAAGGAAAAGCCAGCATTTATAGCGGTCCAACGGTGATTTGATATGCAATAACGTTCCACAGATGGTTTGATATGCAATAATGTTCCACAGATGACTACATCGTAGGTTAATGGAATAGATGAATCCAGTATGGTATTAACATGTCCCCATATCGACTTCCAAAAAGTAAGTATCAACGGACAAAAAAAACCAGCAGATGGTCCAGTGTCCTTATCTCAAGCTGACAGTGCAAGCATCTATTAGATTTAGAACTATCTAACTTCTGGAAACGAACTGGGGAGAGGAGTTATACAAGGATGTCCCTTATCTCCATTGCTTTTTGATATTGTTCTGGAACCCTTGTTGTTGGCTATACAGTAGGCAGGGGAGATAAAGGATATTTCTTATTCAGGTCGGGAATATAAGATCTCTGCTTATGAGGACAATATCTTGCTTCATTTGAAGAATCCTGAATCTATCATTCGGCATTTACTGGAATTGATTAATTGATTTGGTAAATTCTCTAGATATAAAATCAATTGTCCAAACCTTTCTTAATACCAGTTATGTTAACCGCTCTTACCACAACCTCTGGCAATGCTTTCCAGAGCTTAACTATTCTCTGAGTGAAAAAGAAATATTTCCTCCTATTGGTTTTCAAAATATTTCCCTGTAACTTCATCAAGTGTCCCCTAGTCTTTGTAACATTTGATGGAGTAAAAAATTGATCCACTTGTTCTGCACCACAGTCATATCTCTCCACTGCTATCTCTTTTTCAAGCTGAAGAGCCCGAACTTTTTTAGTCTTTCCACATATGAAAGGAGTTCTATCCCCTTTATCATCTTGGTGGTTCTTCTTTGAACTTTTCTACTTCTGCTATATCTTTCTTTTTTATAAAAATTCTTTATTTTTTTTTTTTTTTACTTCTTTATTAATTTCTTAATCTTACAACAAGTGTACAAATAATAAAACATTTAAAATTAAATACATCACTTGAATCTTAACAAATTCCGTTAATGGACCCCATGTTTTCTTTAGATAAGGCGACCAGATTTGAATGCAATACGCAAGGTGAAGTTGCTCCATGAAGCAATACAGAGGCATTATAATATTCTTAGTCTTGTTTACCATCCCTTTTTTATTAATTCCTAGCATCTTGTTTGCTTTTTTGGCCACCACCATATTTTGGGTGGAAGGTTTCATAGTATTGTCTACAATAATACCCAGATCTTTGTCTCGGGCGCTGACTCCCCAAGGTTTACCCTAGCATATGGTAACTATGATTTGGGTTATTCTTCCCAAATTGCATCACTTTGCATTTGTCCACATTAAATGTCATCTGCCATTTGACAACTGCGCAGACTGGTGCCTGCAAGTTAGATGCCATGTATAGAATCAGGTTTAATGTATTTCCATGAGTATAAACACAAGCTGGGTCACACGAGTTCCTTCAGAACCCCACCCCCACCCTACCACCACAACTTTGTTCACAAAAATATATATATATTAAAAGGAAAATCTTTTTAAATTACTTAGTATGCATACAGAACCATTAAAAACCATTAAAAATCAAGCATTAATAGTGTTTTGTTCTAGTGGGCTACATAAAATAATAATAATAACTTTATTCTTCTATACCGCCACAGTCAAATGACTTCTAGGCAGTTTACATAGAAGAAGGCTGGACAATCAGCAAATTACAGAATGCAAGAAGTGAGGGTACAACTTATTACATAAGAAATAGATAAAAGGAAAATATGAATCTTAAGTATGTAGTATAGATCTCTTGTATGCAACCCGAGGAATAAAGCTGTACAATCTGCAAATTTTAGAACAGAGCTGGACAATAAGGCAAATTGCAGAATGAAGCGAAAACAGAGATATCCAATAAAACCATATAGAAGTCATATAAATTGATATGGAAGTGTGAGGGGAGCAAAACGGCATCAGTTTCATAATTGCTTCCAAATGCTTAAAAATCGCAAAAAAACCTCTTTGCATTCCAATGATGTCATCATGTTCTGATCATGCATATGACACATTTTGTCCTTTCTGAGCACTGTTACTGCTTGCAAAGCTGCCGAGCTACATAAAAATGAATATGGGAGATTATAAAACACGATTAGTGCATCATTTTTGTAGTTTCATTTCATATCACATTTCATAATTTCATATTACAGGGTGTAAATGTTAAATGCCTCATGTGTATACATACCAGACAGTGATTTGATTGGAAAGGAGCTGCTGTTGCTACTACTACTACTACTACTACTACTACTATTAATTATTTCTAGAGCACTACCAGACATATACGCAGTGCTGTACAGAGTCACGAAGGAGATAGAACCTGCTCGGATGAGCTCACAATCTAATCATTCAAGACAGAAAAACAGGATGCCAGAGTAGGGGTTACAATTAGCGGGGAGCTGCCAACAACAGATGTTGCAGTGATTACAGAACTCTATCTGGTTCCTAATGCTTCATCAGATCTAAAGGATAAGTGGCGCCAGAAAATCCTAGAATATAAATCACTGCTGATGCAAAAGAAGAACGAGTACTACTTTAAACAGATCAGCACAGAAGATAATTTTAAAATCAACAAACTGTTCTCAGTATCAGATAACCTTAACCAATGCGAACAAGCTCACAAAAGCCATTCAGAGTCAACGCACCTACGCTACCTACTCTCACCAGATGCTGCTTAGTGCATATGTTTTATTGTCATGTCTATATTGTAAATTATGTCATCTCTGTTCTGTCTCAATTATATTGTGGATGTACTTTGTAACCCATTCTGGGCTCCTTTGGGAGGATGGGATAAATAACTGAAAAAATAAATAAATGATGACCCCCTCTATTCCAACTGCCTCAGAACTAGCTAACTATTTTAAAACAAAGACTGAATCCTCACAAGACCAGCTACCCCCCCCCCCCCCCACCACCACCACCACCACCAGTCCAGCTGGACCTACTGCAACTAAACCACTCCAACTGTATCACAAGTGGTACGAGATCTCAGATGATATTCCATGCTTAATTGAGGATATGAAAACTTGGTCATAACAATAGCATGGGCACATACTCTGCAATGGCCAGCCTCAGTCTCTCTCAAATTCCAGTCAGATCTCTCAAAATATGATCTAGCCATAAGATCTTTGATGTTTTGCCCTCTTGAAAAAGCAAAATGGGGTGGCTGCTGAAAGGTGGAATGATATTGTAACACACGCCAGGGCTTCTTAATTATGCTTTTGATTTTGAACGCCCAGTAAGAATGAAGTATCACGCCTACTAGAGAAGCTTCTTCCTGCTCCCTGCCTTGATGCAAAAGCAGTTCGCCAATGTTAGCAGTGGTGTAGCAAGGGTGAGTGGCACCCGGGGCTGTACCTCCCCTGCCCTCTTTCCTGCCCCCCCCCCTTATTGCGCGCACGCCCCCTTTCCTTCCCCAAACCTTTTAATTTTCTAGGCGCGTCGCTGCTCATAAGCATGTTTAAGCGCTCGCATGGGCGCCTAAGCTTTAGCTGTGCCTAGAGCTGGCCTATTTATTGGGCGCCTCCAAAATAGGTGCTGCTCAGTGTGATTCAGTAAACAGCACCCAATTTTACTTGAATTGCACTGAAAGGTGCCTAACTTTTGGCCGCTTCTTATAGAATTTGCCCTTAAGTAACTTGCCCAGGGTCACAAGGAGTGGCGCAGGGCTTGAACCCACAACCTCAGGGTGCTAAGGCTGTAGCTCTAACCATTATGTCACACGCTCCTCATCTGGTCCTAATTCCACCGATAGCTCCAAGGGATGACCTTTCTTGGACCTCTACAAGAGATTCCATTCTATAAGGCTTCATTGGTCTTAGGAGTGAAAATTCATAACTAAGATAGAAATTCTAGAAATGGCACCTAAATTTAGGCACTGGTTGGGGCTCTACCAGCATTTAAGCTAATTAACAAACGCGTTTAAATTAGCAAAAAAACCAGCACTGTCAAAACGCCTACCGGCACCTAAATAATATGTGTTACATAGGCGCTTTAGGCCACCGAATGCCACTATGGGCATGGCTAATGCAGGACGGGGCATTAGGCGCCTAAAGCAATTCACAACAAAGAGGTGCCAGAAATGTAGGTCCAGGAAACCCTGGCCTACATTTCTGGCACCTATCTTTCAAGGAGGCACGATTCTCTATAGAAGTATCTTGCAAACTATTTCCAGCCGCGGCACACTAAACAGGTGGCCACGGATCAAGGGCACCCGAAAGTGCTCAGACATCAACGTGATGACATCATGCACATGCACGAAGACCCTGAAGATGGGACCTTGAGCTGGCAGTGGGAGGGGATCAACAGGGGAAACATGAAGAGCAGTGGAGGTGGAAGAGGCACACCCTGTAGGCAGTCAGCAGGTGCCGGCGAATCTCCTTACTGGCATCTCGTAGTAAGCTTCGAATCTCACCGTGGCACACAGTTTGCGCTTCACTGCTCTTTAGGGTGCCATCATATGACTGGCATGTGATCGGCTACCGCTTTTTAGACAACCGCCGATATCGGTGCCCTATAGAGAATCCAGGCCTAAATTTCTAGCTCTGTTAATTCAAAGCTCATTAAAGCCGGTATAGTTCTTCATAGAGAAATTCACAGCACATACATAATATTTATTGAAAGTTTTCATCCTTTGTTAGGAACCAGCCATACAGGATCAGTAGGTACCAAAATGTCCAAATCATTTGAAATAGTGATACCTATTCATACTGGATCCTTCTATGTTTCTTTCAACTTAACTGCCTTAACTGCATCAGCTCTAAATACTTCATGAGAGTTTTCTTCATGAGACTATCCTTCAGCTATCAATATGTGTATTGCTTACTTAGCACAAATCAGTTTGTCATAGTAAATATTCTTTTCAATAAGAATAGGGCTTTGATAGAAAATTCTCAGAGGAAATAAGATTGCCACTTCCTAAGATGAATTGCTAATCCCGTCAGAATAAAAATGAATGAATAAGTATCCTATTTTGTTCACATGGTGAAAGAGTACAGCAGTGCTAGGAATTATGAGCACTTTACGATGAATGCAGAAAGGGGGGAGGACCTCCTTGTGCTTTGGTTTGCAACATAAATGAAGCAGCACTGGTAGGTTGAACCAGGAAAAGGATTTGAATGCCTAGACCTAGCACATGTTGTTTGCAGTGAAAGGGAGAAGGGCTAGATCTTGTGTAGCCCTGTGCAAATCAGAAAGACAGCACTGGCAGGCTGAGCCTGTAAGAGATGTGTGTCTGAAAGCAACTAGAAATAAAAATAAAAAGGACTGTGGATTGCAATGTTCTTGAGATGTTGTTTATTGTAAGATCAAGTATAATGGTCAAGGCAATTACCCTGTTTCCCAAAAAAATAAGACCTATTCCAAAAATAAACCCTAGCATGATTTTTAAAGATGCTCCTAATATAAGCCTTACCCCAAAAATAAGCCCTAGTTAAGATTGACCCCCGAAGCCGCCCCCCCCCCCCACTCCCGAATGTCTCCGACACTCCCTGACTCCATTGTTGACACTAGTGCTGCCTGATTTGCTGAAAAAAATCAGACTCGTCAATTTAGCAACCACCACCCCTGCTGTTTTAGGAGGCCTCGGAGCGGAGCTATGTCAGTCTCACGGTAGGAGGGTTGGTGGGGTTCTGCTGTAGAGGGGGTTGGGAAGGAGGGAGGGATAGAAAGATGCTGCACAAAGGGATGGGTGAGAGGGGAGGAATGATGCTACACATGGGTGGAAGAAAAGAAAGAGGAAGAATTGGGTTATATATGAAAAAAATAAGACATCCCCTTAAGTAAGCACTAGTGCATTTTTTAGGACTCAAAACTAATTTAAGACACTGTCTTATTTTCGGGAAAACATGGTATATCCACTCTGAGAGCAAAAAGACCCAGCTGGTAGCAATGGGACCCAACACAGTCCATGTTTTGGTTCGACAGAATCTTCCTCAGGGGTCCAGGACACAGCTCACATGATAAATAGTCAGTAGGATGTGTACATCAGTAACAAAGAAACCAAAAACAAATGAAAGGTTCCTTAGACGTGGGAAATGCCACAAATGAGAAAATGAACGGCTGCAGCCACCAGCATTGAATTGACAGTCTATTTTTGGCTAGCTACAACATAGCCAGTTATGTCAATATTCAGTGACTAACCGGCTAAGTTTCATGCCTGGATTCTGTAACCGGTGCTGTTGTCAGTGACCACCTTAAAAGCGCCCACCAATCACATTTCAATCACGCGACAGTGCAGGGTACAGGATTGCACCTCTGGCAAAGATAGGCACAGAAAATGTAGCACAGGGTTTTCCAGGCCTGCATTTCCACAGCATTACCTGCATTTTCCACATCTTTTCCACAGCATTACCTGTGATGTGATGTGTTTTAGGCCACCTAATGCCACTTCTGGTGTGATTCTGATACAGATTTTTTAGACGCCTGTAGGCGCTTTGAAACTCAGTTAAAAATGTTGTTTAAACAGTGTTTTTTTACTCAGCTTGGACGCTTACCGGCACCTAAAAAATTTGCAACGGTTAGAGAATCTGGGCCTCAATGATCAAAAATATACCACCCTTCTGGGCAGTTGTCTTTGGCTGCCGACTTTAGCTGGTGAGCTGCTGAATATTGGCGGTGACCGACTATGCCATGTGACATAGCCAGTCACCGGCCAATCTGGGGACCATGATATTCAGCATGAGATAACCGGCTACCCCCTGCTGAATATTGGGGGATAGACATCTATGTGCTATTTAGGCAGCCGGGAGCCAATATTTTGCAAAGAGGTTCTGGAGCATCTATACAGCTGGGCTTCGTAATGCATATCATCAGGAGTAATGGCATAAGAACATAAGAATTTCAACTGCTGGGTCAGACCAGTGGTCCATCATGCCCAGCAGTCCGCTCATGCGGCGGCCCTCTGATCAAAGATCAATGTCTTAACTGAAACTAGCCCTACCTGAGTATGTTCCAGTTCAGCAGGAACTTGTCTAACTTTGTCTTGAATCCCTGGAGGGTGTTTTCCCCTATGATAGACTCCGGAAGAGCATTCCAGTTTTCTACCACTTTCTGGGTGAAGAAGAACTTCCTTACGTTCGTACGGAATCTATCCCCTTTCAATTTTAGAGAGTGCCCTCTCATTCTCCCTACCTTGTAGAGGGTGAACAACCTATTCTTATCTACTAAGTCTATTCCCTTCCGTACCTTGAATGTTTCGATCATGTCCCCTCTCAGTCTCCTCTGTTCGGGGGAGAAAAGGCCCAGTTTCTCTAATCTCTCACTGTACGGCAACTCCTCCAGCCCCTTAACCATCTTAGTCACTCTTCTCTGGACCCTTTCGAGTAGTACCATGTCCTTCTTCATGTACAGCGACCAGTGCTGGATGCAGTACTCCAGGTGAGGGCGCACCATGGCCCGGTACAGCAGCATGATAACCTTCTCCGATCTGTTTGTGATCCCCTTCTTTATCATTCCTAGCATTCTGTTCACCCTTTTTACCGCTGCCACACATTGCGTGGACGGCTTCATCGACTTGTCAATCATAACTTCCAAGTCTCTTTCCTGGGAGATCTCTCCAAGTACCGCCCCGGACATCCTGTATTAGTTAGGCATCCAAGTGGCATTCAGTATTCTTGCCTTGTCTTACCTGCATTCATCTCCAAGAATTAAGATTCAGTCTCTTATGCACTTGACAGGATTTTTGGTATTACACTGAGCTCTTGATTAACAAAGTGCTTGTCCTACATTTCAGAAAAATGTTTTTCTTTGGTATCCCAAATGCATAGGCAATTAACTTTGCAATGAAAGAGGTGAGTTCTAAATGAAAACTTTGCTTTTTGGGGAAGGAAGGGAAGCCTGTCTGACAGTCTCATCCTACTCCTTTGGGCTTCTATCTCAATCAGAACTAGTGTCATAGTCTTTATTTGAAATTACCTTAGGGCAGGGAAGGGGAGGATGGTGGTTCTTGTTTTATACCCTTCCCGACTCTGCTAAGGCAGTGTAGTGATAGCAATTAGCATGGAGCTATAAGTCATAGATCACTCTGGAACACAATTAAATGTGAACCCTTTGTCTGGCTGCTGTTTACCATTTACTTATGGTCAATATTTCTTCCCTTCAGCATCCTGGGAGCAGAAGCCAGCCCAGGAACTGAGCCCAGATCCTCTTCATAGCAGGCACTACTGAAGTACCAGATCAGCCCTTGTTTTCTGTTAGTTAATGTAAATCACTAACGTTAAGTAACATCATGCCTGATCTAGATTCATGGCATTTATGGAAATAATGAATCACACGAAGTCAAGTTTGATTACTCCATACAGATTATGAAGTAATTTGTTATCTTTTGTTTTTCTCCCTCTCTCTCTTGAGGGTCTCTGGCTGCAGTTTTAAGAAAATGTCACCTTCAGATTTACTGTTTCCAATGTTCTGCTTGTTTCACAATCGGTTCACATACTTATCATAATGAAATTCTGTCTTTGATGTGAAGGTTGGCATCTACTTTACACCACTTTTCTGTATGCTTCCACTTGCTTTTTAATTTTACCATACTTCCAGATATTGACTTTGAGCTGGATTCTCTAATATTGCCAGTAAAATCCGACAGGTCATTGTAATGGCCATAAATCTAACAATTCAAAAAAGATGAGCGATTCTCAAAGAACTGTGCGTCCAAATGAGGTTCATGGAGGGCTGCCAAATTTACATGAGAACAGTCGCTAGTGATAACGATCGGCATATGTGCAGAATACACCACGGAAAGAGGCGTAAATGTATTCATGTGCGGGAAAAGCTATGCCGTAGGCATGCCTATGAACATCATATACATGCGCCTATGGATGGCATGGGTGGATAGGAGAGGCAGAGAACTACCAGCAAATGCTACATCATTGTGTCAATCATAGGTGTGCCAGTGCTATTGGATGGAGGGGAAGGGGAGGGAGATGCAATCATCGGTTTTCAGCAAGCGCGTATAAGACACGCCTTTAATACACGCGCCCACGATGCATCCTTTTGAGAATTTTTTCCCATTACTATATTGCTGTAATTTATGTGAATAGTGTGTTTTTTACATTTTTATCATGAGCTACAGCCAGATACACGTGCCTGAGACGCACTTTACCCAGTACTAGCACCCCCGGACAAGGCGGCAATTTATGGTCATTAAAAGCCAATGCTTCACTTGGAGAATCATCCGTTGATGATAGAGAATTGCCTGGAGTTTCAGACACGGGGGTTTACAATAGAGATTGAGATTTCATACAAACGCAGGATCCAATACTTTACTACCGTCCTCATATTTAATCAAAGATAAGTGATTTTTCTATTTCCTTTTGATTACAAATGTTTATGTATGGAAGGTTAAGGGACTGGTAGTGCTATGATGGTCTCTGTTTACAACCGGCGCTTGTACTTTTAATAATACTTTTCACACAGATCGGTTGGCGACTAGCTTTATAGCCCGCTACATTAACGGGTGCTAGAATGTATGTGTGTGTGTGTGTCTTTATTTTTTTCTCTCTCTGTCTCCTTAGCCGCTTTCTGTATTTCTGTCTTTCTTTGTTTTTGCTGTCCATCACCACCCCTTGCGTGCTCCCCCTGTCCATTCTCCCTTCCTTTTACCTCCCCTTATCCAGCAGCAGGCCTTCTCCCTTGTTTACCTCCCCCCTGTCCATCAGCACCTCTTCCTGCTCCCCCTGTCCAGCAGTACGCCTCCCTTCCTCCCCCCCCCCCATCCATCAGCACCTCTTCCTGCTCCCCCTGTCCAGCAGTAGGCCTCCTTTTTTTCCCCTATCCATCAGCACCTCTTCCTGCTCCCCCTACTCCCCCTGTCCAGCAGTAGGCCTCCCTTCCTTTTTCCCCCTGTCCATCAGCACCTCTTCCTGATCCCCCTGTCCAGCAGTAGGCCTCCCTTCCTTCCTTTCCCCCCCACCCCCTGTCCATCAGCACCTCTTCCTGATCCCCCTGTCCAGCAGTAGGTTTTCCTTCCTTTTTCCCCCCTGTCCATTAGTACCTCTTCCTGCTCCCCTTGTGTAGCAGTAGGCCTCCCTTCCTTTTCCCAACCCCCACCAAAGCAGAATCTCCCCTCTGTCTATCCCCCCAACAGTCCAGCATCTCCCATCAATCCATCCTCACCTCTGTCTGCCATTCGCCATGTGGTCGATCCGCTGCCGACAGGCGGGGTCCAGCTCCGGCACGTCGCTCGCGCACAGCAGCGGGAGCAGCGCCACCAGCAGCAGTGCCGCCATCGGAAGCACTTCTCAAGGGAGCGGGACAGGCTGCTGAGGAGCTTCGGGGGCTGCTGAGACGGCAGAGACGGAGCGGCTGAGCTGAACTGGCGTCCCCCACCCCTCCCCGGTGCCAGCGATGCTCTCCCTCTCAGAGAGCCGGGCTGTAAAAAAAGGAGACTGTGACGTATAAGCACGCATGCGCACTCGTGCCGTCGCGACGGAACAGGGAACACGTGGCGCGAGAGCGCATGCGCGCTTAACATTTTATTATTATTGATATTTGAATTTATATAGCATTTTTTGCGCTTGATATATTTTCTTTTTTAACTTGTGGAGTATTTCTATTATTATATTAACTAGTCTTATAGCCCGTTACATTAACGGGTGCTAGAATATATGTGTGTGTGTCTCTCTTTATTTCTTTCTCTCTCTCTCCTTAGCCGCTTTCTTTTTTTCTTTCTGTCTTTCTTTTTCTTTGGCTGTCCATCACCACCCTTTGCCTGCTCTGGCTGTCCATCACCACCCTTTGCCTGCTCCCCCTGTCCATTCTCCCTTCCTTTTACCTCCCCTGTGTCGACCACCACCCCTTCACAGCTCTCCTTATGCAGCAGCAGGCCTTCTCCCTTTGTTTTACCTCCCCCCTGTCCAGCAGCACCTTCCTTCTCCCCCTGTCCAACATTAGGCCTCCATTCCTTTTTCTTCACCCCCCCTGTCCATCAGCACCTCTTTCCTTCTCCCCCTGTCCAGCAGTAGGCATCCCTTCCTTTTTCTCCCCCTCCTCTTTCTTATCTCTATGATACACTTACCTTGCTCTGCCCCTGATCAGAGGCTCCCGACAGCCGCCCAGTTGCACCCATTGGAAAAGTTCCCTCTGCGGCATCCCGCACCCCTCCTGACGCGACTCCCGCTGTCTCGCACCTGCCCCTGTGTCTTTCTTCTTGTCTTTGGTCCCTTCCTCCCTCTGTCTGTCTGTCCAAAGCAGCATTTCCTCCCCCCACACCAGTTCCCTGTGCACCTGTCTCTGTGTCTTTCTTCTTGTCTTTCTGTGTCCCTTCCTCCCTCTGTCTGTCTGTGCAAAGCTGCATTCCCTCCCTTTTCCATTTCCCTCCCCCCACACCAGTTCCCTGTGCCTGCATTAGCGTTTCCTCTACCCTCTTTCCCTTCCCACAGTCGCGACTACAAATGCGGGTCCGAGTCCTTTGCCGCCCCCCATCCCCTTCCCTTTCCTTACCGCGGGCCCGACTGGCGATTTAAGCAGCGTGTCAGCAGTCTTCACACGCTGCTTTGGGTCCTTCTACTGGCCTGATTTACTCTGGCACATCCGGAGCAAATCAGGGCAGTAGAAGGGCCCGAAGCAGCGTGTGAAGACTGCTGACACGCTGCTTAAATCGCCAGACGGGCCTGTGGTAAGGGAAGAGGGGGGGCGGCAAATGAGTCGGGTCCCAGGCAGCGGAAAGTTGCTGGGCTCCTCGGTGGGGGCGCTGAGTGGCCGCGATCCCTCTCCTTGCAGACCCCCCTCCCCCCGAAGGAATGGAGATCGGCGGCTACAGCCCTGGCTTCGTCGTCTTCTATCCACTGCGGCCAACCCTAGCGGAAACAGGAAGTAGTCAGAGAGGGCGGGCCGCAGTGGACAGAAGACAGCAAAGCCAGCGTTAAGACAGCATTTAAAAGCGGGTGAGCCGGCGAGAAGGAGGAGGTGGTGGTTTTGACAGTGAATGAGGGGGGGAGTCGCCGGCTGTGCTTTCATGATCTGTCCTCCGCATACGCACTCTGGCCATGAGGCCAGACCGTAAGCCGCGCATGCCACTTCCTAGCTGCAGCTCACGGAAAATGGACCCACGCATAGGAAATGCGCATGCGCGGCTTACCGTTTTATTATATTAGATGACCCCATTTTGCCTCCATTTTAATAGTAATGATCTTGTTGTACTACATTTGCATGGCAGAGTCAGAGGCTGCTAGGAAGCTCAGAAAAGACCGCGGTGAGCCAATCTGAGAATCGGGCAGTAAAATACTGTCACGCTAAACTGGCTGGAACTGGTTTAGCGACCATCATTAAAGGCACGGTTTGTTTTGAGAATTCAGCTGTTAGTTTGGCAAGAACTTGGATGTTGTGCACTGTGAATCTACTACTGCTACTACTATTATTTATCGTTTCTGCAGTAATGAAAAGCGTATGCAGCACTGTACATTTAACGTTCAATAGATGATCCCTTCTCAGAAGAGCTTACAATCTAATTTGTACAAACAGGGTTAGGGAGATTCTGGTAGAAGGAATGATACAATGGGTATAGGTATCTGACAGTGAGTGGGAGTTAAGAGTTGAAAGCAGTTTCAAAAAAGTGGGCTTTTGACTTGGATTTGAATACTGCTTGAGACGGAGCACAACATATTGATTCTGGCAGCCTGTTCCAGGTATACGGTGCAGCAAAAAAAAAAAGGGGGGGGATAGAGTCTGGAGTTCGCAGTGGAGGAGAAGGGTACAGAGAAGATGGACTTAGATGCAGATGTAAGGACTATGAGGAAGACCACTTTCCACATAAGATGCTTAAGGAAAGAAGATGAGAGCGGCTCAGAAGAAGACTTCTTCAATATGGAGAGAATGACATTGAGGTCCCAGGCAATGTCAGGAGGCTTGATATAGTAAAGGCACTTCATGAATCTGGAAGCCAAGGGATGCACAAATAACGGTTGCTTGGCCAATGGTGAAAGAAAAGCACTAATAGCATTGAGATGAACATATACTGATGTAGCGTTGAGACCAGAATTGGAACGGTGATGCAGGTAATCCAAAACAGATGACAGAGGACAAGTGATTGCATTTAAGGAGTGAAGATTACACCAGACCATGAAGCGAGTCAATTTGAAATGATAGCATTGCTGTGTAGAAGGTTTTCTGGGAGCTTCAATAATAACTGACCCTGGTGCATATATGGTGAAAGTGTCTACTCACTGGGAGATAGATGCCATGCTGTGAGTGCTAATGGATGGAGGCGAGAGCCCTCATTCTGTGTGAGTAATATTGGATACAACTGTATTATGATGAGTTCCTGAGCACTGAGCTGTAGGAGGAGAGAGGGAACCATGGCTGACAAGACCAAGGGGAGTCACTAACTTGTAGTATCTTATAACCATAGGTTAGTGACTTCCTTAATATATAATAAACATTTCATCCACCTTGCAAACTGAATTATTTTTATGGTCCTAGGGAATATACTTAAAGGGGCTGGAGGTGAACTGTGGTAACCTCTCCCCCTTTATTACCTCCTTGCAGGATCATATGTTTATGTTTATTAAAAGGACCCAAGCGGTTTACAGTTTATATTTCAAAACAATTTAGAAAAGAACTCCATCCAAAAATAGAAAAGGAAAGGAAGAAAAAAGAACAGAAATTTTTTTTTTAAATACTTAAAATTCTATAACAATCAAATATCAATAATAAACATTAACAAATTAATACAAACTGAAAATATTCTTTAAAAAAAAAATCAATAACTACATAAAACAGATTGCAATCCCAAAACTTGTATCTTCAATTTGAAAAGGCCAATTTAGGGACTCTTCTACTAAACCGCGCTAGCGTTTTTAGCGCAGGGAGCCGCACTGAATGACCTGCACTGCTCCTGATGCTCATAAGAACTCTATGAGCGTCGGGAGTAGATTGGGCCATTCAGCCTGGTTCCCCGTGCTAAAACCACTAGCACAGTTTAGTAGAAGAGAGGGTTAAAGTTATTCCTGTTATTCTGTGTTCATACCTGAAAGTGTAAGTAGTATGGCTGAATTTCACTACTCTTTCTATAGCCCTGCCCTCAGACTGCCTCAGACTGTCTCAAGTTAAAATAGAAAAGTCATATGGTGACTTAGAAGGCCAAATATTACCTGTATAAAGACCAGCATTTGTTGAAATCATATAAAGTTAGTACTTGCTATTAACTGGATAAATGATTTTGAATATTGGGCTCATGTATATATTCTAAGCTCTGTACAAATCAAAAGCAGGATAAAAATCAGCTCAAATGTATGGAAAGATTAGGTTCTTACCTCATTAATCTTCTTTATGGTAACAGATACTCTATTCCTGAACTAGCAGGTAGTCAACCTCACAAGAACTCTTGTAGGGAGCTTCATTTGTATTATTTTGCTCTGCCTCTCATCCATCTGGGCTGTCCCTCAATTCCTCAGTTTGTATCAAAGCCGATGGTCAGCCCTGGAGAGGAAATAAAATAGGGAAGGTTATGGGGACACTCCTTGAGAAGCATGTCTATTCTGCTCATACCATTAAACATAATAGACTGCTACTACTATCCATTCAGTTGTGTCCAACCATTGGATACCCTGTAGGCCAGTCCTCACCATGCTTCCCTGTTTTCCATGGCTTCTTTCAATTGCTTGATGTTCATTCCCATGTCATTCTTGATGGTGTTCATTCCTGTATAATAGACAACCAAACTTAAACATTTGCAATACGTAACAAGGTGAAAAAAAGACAAGTCACCAACTTGAGCACAACCTGCAATGAGTGTGGAAATTTTATAGATAACACCTAACTTAATTTTGATTTACTTGGGAGGGTATTCTTATAGTGCCATACCACAGTTTAGAGAATGGCACGCTGACAAAATTCATCACGGTTCCTGTCCCCGCCGTTAACCGCAGGAAACCATCTCCATGTCATTCATTAAGGAAAGAGGGAAGAATCAGAGTATGAATGGGAACAACCACAGACCCTCAAGCCTTGCATTGAAGAATACTGGTGTAGAAGGACTGAGGTTGAGATAGACACTAAAGAATGACACGGGATTGTTTCCCACGGTTATCTGCGGGGACGGGAACAGTGATTAATTTTGTCACTGTGTCATTCTCTACCACCATTCCCTGCCTCAGGATGCAGCTGACCATGGTAGAAGCCTATGTTCTTTCAACTTTTCACCTCCACAGACCTCGCTTGACAGCTGGAGTAGAATCCATTAGCAACTTTACTCTTTAGCTGGGTTATTTTTTCTCTATCATCTTGGGTCACTTCATTGTGCTAGGTTGTCTGTCACTCAGCATAGGAAATTTATGTCTAATAAATAACAAGTGTAAATGAATGTATGAACTTTCCATGAGATAACTTTCAAAGGGAAAGTATTCACATCCTTTCCTTTAAAAAATTGTATAACACACTGTATGTGCATACCTACCACACAAATTAGATAGCCTGATACATATAGTCTTGCTAACTAGCTTCAGATTCACCTAATAGTTTTCACCTAGTTCTGGATTTATTACATTGTACAGTATGCAGGACTTGTAGTTTTGGTTTCCCAACTGTATTATATAAGACACTTCATCACCAAGTCAGTTCATCACAGGACACTTCATCACCATGGACACTTTATCACAATACCTGGAAGACCAAGCTTCACTCAAGAAAGTGGGGTGAGTGATTATGATGGGCTTGTTGTTCAGGTTGTCTTGTGTAGCAGGTTGACTGTGGTATTATAGTTTTTGATGTTGGGGTAACTGGCAGTGGTTTGTTTATAGTTGGCCCATGGCCTGCAGGGGGAGGTGGGAGCAGTAGAACAGAGCTACAGACACACAGGGCTGGATTCTGTATAGGACGCCTGTATAGTGGCTTCTGAGAATTGCACATGGGTGTCCTATATAGAATTGCATCTGTCCATCTCTAACTGACGTCCATGTCACAGGCACTGGTTAGAGAATTGCATTGCTGCTGAGCTGACCACCATAAGGGAATCTCCCTGCAGTGATCAGCTTAGCGGCTGCGGCCATGGCAGGGAACCCGTCTCCCCAGTGAAATTTGCCAGCACAAGAGATGCCGACTCCCTCCTGCTGGAACCCCCAAAGCCCTCCCCCCAAGCCAAATATCTGCAGCAGGAGGAGTGCCCAATTCCTCCTGCTGCCACCGAGACATCCTTCTTCAAGAGGGATCCCCACTCCCTCCTGCTGCCACCCCCTTGAGACATCCCCAGGCAGGAGGGATGCCCACTCCCTCCTGCTGCACCCTCCAAGACATTGAGTCATTCTTTCTTTATAGAAAAGAAGTTCCATTAAAATGGGTTACTATGGTTCATAAATATGTATATTAGGCTGTCTGGACTCAATAGGGATTATGGGAAATGTGTGGAAATGGTTTCAGGGTTTCTTGAAAAAAAGATCTTATCAAGTGTATAGCGAGGGTAAGTAGTCTTCTCCCTGCACAAACCCATGTGGAGTTCCACAGGGTTCACCATTAGCGTCCACATTGTTTAATATCTATCTTGTTTCACTGGTAAATCTATTACAAAGATTGAAAGTCACATTTTACATCTATGCAGATGATATTACTATACTGATTCCCATTATATCATTTACAGCAGATATGAAAAATCATATTTCATTTATATTAACTCGGATAGAAAATTGGACTGTCAATTTTAAACTTAAATTTAATCCTGAAAAAACTAAGGTTTTTCTTGCCAGCCCTACTGATAAAACAAATGATAACGTGGTGTACCTTAAAGGTCAAGACTACCTGATTGCTACTTCCATAAACATTTTAGGAGTTACGTTAGATCATTACCTAACGTTAGAGACCCACACAGATCTAATGATCAAAAAATGTTTTGCTGCTCTGTGGAAACTAGGAACCATCAAAAAATATTTGGATATAACATCCTTTAGACTGTTAGTACAGTCTTCAATACTATCTATACTTGATTACTGCAACATTGGATATCTGGGATCTCACAAAAAAATTCTAAAAAAGATTAACAATAATTCAAAATACGGCAGTCCGTTTGATTATGGGCTGAAAAAATATGATCACTTTAGCCCTTATTATTAGTAGCTACATTCGAGGCAAGGGTTTTGTTCAAATTTGCATGTATCTGCTTTAAAACATTGTTCGCTTTGACTCCAGGTTACCTATCGTCGCATTTTGAATTGTATAGGACAAAAAAAGGGTTCATAGACAACCCCGCGAAAGACAAAGGCGTGCGCCGACAACTGAGCGCAAGACGGAGGCGCGCGCCGAAGAAAATTACAGTTTTTAGGGGATCCGACGGGGGTTTTTGTTGGGGAGCCCCCCCAGTTTACTTAATAGAGATCGCGCCGGCGTTGTGGGGGGTTTGGGGGGTTGTAACCGTCCACATTTTACTGTAAACTTAATTTTTTCCCTAAAAACAGGGAAAAAGTGAAGTTTGCAGTAAAATGTGGGGGTTTACAACCCCCCCCAACCCCCACAATGCCCCCACAATGCGGCGCAATCTCTATTAAGTAAAGTGGGGGGTTCCCCCCCCACCCCCATTGGTGCCCTAAAAACAGTAATTTTTGGCGGCGCACACCCCTGCGCTGCGCTAAATTGTCTGGGCACGCCTTTGTCCCGGCGCGCTTTTGACCTGACACCCAAAAAAAGTCTACTCGAAGAATTAATTTCTTTGCCTATCTGACACTAAGGCCCTTTTCTATCAAACTGCAATAGCAGTTTTTAGCATGGGGAGCTGCACTGAATGCCGGCGCTGCTCCCAACGCTCATGGAGTTCCTATGCTAAAAAACTGCTATCGCAGTTTGATAGAAGAGGTGTAAAACTTTGTCGCTATAAAGATTTTTAAATAAAATGTTTTCATTTCAGGCAGGCAAACTGAACAATTGGTTAAGTGAATTTATTTCTCAGACTCAGACTTATACTTTTTAAAAAATCAATGAAAACATATCTCTTTGAAAAATTTGCAAACTAATATTTCAATTATGTTTTCTATTTCCCTAAAAATATACTATCACTGATTGTTCAGTCTCTCTTTGATGTGAACCGCCTAGAACTAAGTGATGTGGAGGTATACAAGAATAAAGTTATTATTCTTATTATTATGATCTATAATTTAAAAAAAAAAAGAGTTTTGGAAATTGCTACACCATAATGTTTTTGTGTTAAAGTCCTTAAAACAAAGTCAAATATGTTTACCAAATAAACCTTTGCTTTTTATAAAGCTTTTGAATGCATGTAACTTTTTCTGACAGCTTGCAATTACTTTATCATTTTTCTCTTAATACAAAGCAAGGGCTACAGGCAATCGACAAAATGTTACTCAATGGAACAGAGCGGAGAATGTTACATGGTTCACATTTAGTTTTCTATTGTAGCTGAGTCATAGCATGTGATAAGTAGCAATTTGTTTTGCAGTTTGATTTTCTCTAAATTTGTATAAAAGCAATATAAGAAACAAAATTAGTGAATGAGTTCACTTGTGCAGGATGGTGATCACATAAGAACATAAGAAGTTGCCTCCGCTGAGGCAGACCAGAGGTCCATCCTGCCCAGCGGTCCGCTCTCGCGGCGGCCCATCAGGCCTAATTGTCTGAACAGTGTCCTTAACTAATTTTGTAACTGCCTCTAATCCTCTAATCCTAATACCTACCTCTACTCCTATCTGTACCCCTCAATCCCTTTGTCCTCCAGGTACCTGTCCAGACCCTCTTTGAAGCCCTGTAGCGTGCTTCTGCTTATCACATCCTCCGGTAGCGCGTTTCATGTATCCACCACCCTCTGTGTGAAAAAGAACTTCCTGGCGTTTGTTCTAAACCTTTCCCCTTTCAATTTCTCTGAGTGCCCCCTTGTACTTGTGGTTCCCCGTAATTTGAAAAATCTGTCCCTGTCTACTCTTTCTATGCCCTTCATGATCTTGAAGGTTTCTATCATGTCTCCTCTAAGTCTCCGCTTTTCCAGGGAGAAAAGCCCCAGCTTCTTCAGTCTGTCAGTATATGAGAGGTCTTCCATACCCTTTATTAGCTTAGTTGCTCTTCTCTGGACTCTCTCAAGTACCGCCATGTCCTTCTTGAGGTAACAACAAAAAATCATTTTTTTACCTTTTGTTGTTTCTATTTTAATTATCTTCTCTTCACTCTCTTCTTTCTAGCCAGCATCTGTCCTCTCTTTCCCTTCCATGCAGCATCTGCAATCTCTCATAAGGACATAAGAATTGCCGCTGCTGGGTCAGACCAGTGGTCCATTATGCCCAGCAGTCTGCTCCCACGGCGGCCCTAGGTCAAGGACCATAGAAACATAGAAACATAGAAAGATGACGGCAGATAAGGGCCATATAGCCCATCAAGTCTGCCCACACTATTTACCCACCCTCTTAAGTCTTCTGACCCCTTAAGTATAATTGTAATTATACTGCCACTCTACTGACCCGCTCATTCAAGTCCTAGTGACCCTATCCCTTGGCATGACCCCGTAGGGATCCCACATGGGTATCCCATTTGTTCTTGAAGTCTGGGATGCTGCGTGCCTCGACCACCTGCACTGGAAGCTTGTTCCAATGCTCGATCACTCTCTCCGTGAAGAAGTACTTCCTTGCGTCTCCACGAAACTTCCCTCCCCTGAGTTTGAGCGGATGTCCTCTTGTGGTCGAGGGTCCCCTGAGAAGAAAGATATCCTCTTCCACCTCGACCCGTCCCGTGATGTACTTAAATGTCTCAATCATGTCTCCCCTCTCCCTACGCTCTTCAAGAGTGTAGAGCTGCAATTTGCTCAGTCTTTCCTCGTACGGGAGACCCTTTAGCCCCGAGACCATCCTGGTGGCCATCCGCTGAACCGACTCAATTCTGAGCACATCCTTACGGTAATGTGGCCTCCAGAATTGCACACAGTACTCCAGATGAGGTCTCACCATGGCTCTGTACAATGGCATCATGACTTCAGGTTTCCTGTTGACGAAGCTTCTCTTGATACAACCTATCATCTGCCGTGCTTTAGATGAAGCCTTCTCCACTTGAGTGGCTGCTTTCATGTCAGCACTGATGATTACTCCTAAGTCTCGTTCTGCCGTAGTCCTGGTTAAAGTTTCTCCATTCAGGGTGTAAGTTCTGCAAGGATTTCCGTTACCGAGATGCATGACCTTACATTTCTTGGCGTTAAAGCCCAGCTGCCACATCAAGGACCAACTTTCTAAAGTACGCAGGTCTTGCTCCATAGCATCTTGTAGATTATGGCAGTTTACTATATTGCATAGTTTGGCGTCATCAGCGAATAAGGTTACTTTGCCTTGAAGCCCTTGAGTCAGATCCCCAATGAATATGTTGAAGAGGAGTGGGCCCAGGACCGAACCCTGTGGCACTCCGCTAGTCACCTCTGACATTTTAGAGCGGGTACCGTTAACTACCACCCTCTGAAGTCTACCATTAAGCCAATCTTTAACCCATGCAATTAGAGTCTCTCCTAATCCCATCGATTTCATCTTGTTCAGCAGCCTGCGGTGTGGGACGCTGTCGAACGCTTTGCTGAAGTCCAGGTACACGACGTCCAAGGACTCTCCTGAGTCCAGTCTTCTTGTTACCCAGTCAAAGAAGTTGATTAGATTTGACTGGCATGACCTACCCTTGGTGAATCCATGTTGGCTGGGATCCCGGAGATTTCCCTCGTTCAGGATCGTATCTAATTTATACTTAATTAGTGTTTCCATGAGTTTACACACTATTGAGGTGAGGCTTACCGGTCTATAGTTCGCAGCCTCAGCCTTGCAACCCTTTTTATGTAGAGGAATGACGTTGGCTGTTTTCCAATCTAACGGAACTTTCCCCGTACTTAGTGAGAGATTGAAGAGCACTGCTAATGGTTCCGCAAGAACATCTCTCAATTCTCTGAGCACTCTTGGGTGTAAATTGTCCGGTCCCATGGCCTTGTTTACCTTTAGCCTTGCCAGTTCATTGTAAACGTCCCCAGGTGTGAACTCAAAATTCTGAAACGGGTCATCCACGTCTTGTTTTATCATCAACCAGAGCCCTAACTGAGTCTAGCCTTATCTGCATACGTTCTGGTCTAGCAGGAACTTGCCTAACTTTGTCTTGAATCCCTGGAGAGTTTTTTCCCTTATGACAGCCTCCAGAAGAACATTCCAGTTTTCCACCACTCTCTGGGTGAAGAAGAACTTCCTTACGTTTGTACGGAATCCATCCACTTTTAACTTTAGAGTGTGTCCTCTCATTCTCCCTACCTTGCCTTTACCCTCTTTTTCTGCCCCTTCCATCCACTGTCTGCTCTCTCTATCTCTTCCATCCACTGTGCGCCCCCTCCCTTCCATCCGGTGTCTACCCTCTCCCCCTTCCATATGGCATCTTTCCTTTTTCTATATCCCTTCCATAAACTATCCTGTGCCCCTTCTCTCCTTTGTACATGATTCATTTCAGCTTCACACCCTCTCCATTTATCTCTCTCTATCTCCATCCTCTTCCCTATGCTCTAGCATCACTCTCTTCTCCTTTCCTTCCCACCCCACCCCACAGTCTAGCATGAATTACTGTTTAACACAATTGCTTGACTTTTCCACAATTCATAAACATTCATCATTCATAAACCTTATATAGGATGGAATGCTATAGATGTGTAACTCACACTGTGCAAGAGGTTTAGGGGCATGAATTGTACTGGGTGTTCTATAGTGATTTGGGGGTCACTGAATTCAAAACTGACCTTATTTTTTTTAGTATAACCCTCTGATTTTTGGCAAGAGAGCATTATAATATTTTATTTTCTTTCTTTTTTTTTTAAATCTTTATTGATTTTCAAAATTTATACAAAGTGCAACAAATATACAATCAACAATATAAAGTAACAGCACTTATATTCTTGCAAACAATGAAACACATTAACCCAACCCATTCCCCCTCCTCCCTATCTCTCCCTCCCTACCTGGATGTGTGTAGAAATCTAAGAAAATCCAGAAATTAAGGATTCAATCATTCTGTTGCCTGACAAATGCCTGCAATGGACTTCAAATCTCTATAAATTTTTGCTATATTTTCTAATGCTTGGAGTAAATTGAAAAATTAAAACAGTTTGCCTGAAATTAGATTTGTAAGCTAAAGTGAGAAAAGTGCATGGATAGCATTGAAGAATATAACTGAGAATTTTCTGGAGAATAGGAAGGCACCAGACTGTCCAAATGGTGGAGGTAAAACATTCTGTGATCTCAAATGCAGCATGTCACTAAAAATTCATTTTCTCCACTGGCATCTGGATTCCCCCCCTCTCCCCCCCCCCCCCAATAATCTTGGCAGTGTTAGTGATGAGTACGGGGAAAAGGTTTCACCAGGACATTGCTACAATGGAGAAACGATATCAGGGCAGATGGAATTTATCAATGCTGGCTGACTATTGTTGGACATTAACTAAGAGATGCTCCTAATCTCGTTTAGAAATGCACTTCAACAGCAAAATGATTCTAGAAAATAATATTTATAGGAACTCTTAAATTGGTGCAATGTGTTACATTATGACTTCTCATGCTATAAATATTTGCGATTTGCTCAAAAACTATACATGATAGGAGAAAACAGGCTATTTTCATACACACGAGGTCAAATTCTATAAAGTAAACCTCATTTCCTTCTTGCCCCAGAAAAAAAAGTTAAAATTTGTTGTGCAGTGTAATTGGTGAGTTTCTTCAGTTTATTTCATGTTGTTAACACCCTGAAATGGCCAGGAAGCGGTGGCGATGATGCTGCAATGGTAAATGCACTGGAGCCCATTCAGTTCCATGGAAGCATCGCTACTGTGTCTTTAAAGAGTCACAATGTGCAGTATTTGAGAAGAGGGAACACTCTTATCAAACAGTTCACACTGCCAAAAACTATGGGGTCAGGGCACATTTTACCCTTCTTCGCCTCCACTGTTTGCTTAATTGCAAATATTTAAAACCTGCCAGGTCATTCCACATCCACCTTGCTCTCTGTATAAGCCAATTTGTTCAAGTTAATAATGATTAGCTAATTGTGGCTCATAAGAATAGTCTTACTGGGTCAGACCAATGGTCCATCTAGCCCAGTATCCAGTCTTCATGGAGGCCAATCCAAGTCACAAGCACTTGGCAAAAATCCAAATAGTAGCAGTATTCCATACCACCGATCCAGGGCAAGCAGTGGCTTCTCTCATGTCTGTCTCAACAGCAGACTATGGACTTTTCCTCCAGGAGCTTGTCCAAACCTTTTCTACAATCGGCTACATTAGCCGCTCTTACTGCATCATCTGGCAACGCATTCCATTAACAATTCTCTGAGTGAAAAAATATTTCCTCCTATTGGTATTAAAAGTATTTCCCTGTAACTGTTTCTGTTACACTGAGTAAAAGGAGGTGGTTAAGAATGTTGGCAACTCTGTGTAAAGGTTTCTTTTCTTTTTTTTTTTTTTTTTGGGGGGGGGTAAGTGCAGGAATTTACCATGCAAGCATGCTGATGCTGGAAATCCTGCCTTCAGCACTGTTTTCAAGGGAATGCTTGCACACTGCATTCATACTACAGGCAAACCGATTGGCCCTTTTAGTAAGCCTAATACAGCAACAGTGGTTTAGCGGGGCACATGCTAAGGTGTTCCACATCATTTTTGCCATCTGTGTTCACTAAGCATGTGCTAAATATTTTTTATTATTTTTTTTGAGGGGCCATTTCAGGAGCAGGGATTTGGCATTCGTGTGATAACATAATCTCACTGATCACATTCCATTAAGTGATCTACTGAGAGGAAAAGGATCTCAGAAACCTGATTGTTTGTCAGGAACAAATCTTGAGCAAGGCTTACAAGATTCCACGTTTCTATCATTGATCCTGAAAAACCTCTCAGTGCTGCTTTTTTATTCAAAATTGTTATATTATATTCATTTTATATATATATACTGTATATATGTCTATTGGTGCTGCATGCTTAATAAATCGCACTAAACATGCTTCAAATAACAGCCCACACTTTTCTTAAATATTGCAGACTGTCCTGGCACGATGGGACCCGTTTCGCCGTGATTACCCAGCTTCTTCAAGGGTTCTCTCAGGATGCTCAGATACTTTTATCGCCTATCACCACATGTCTCAGGGCTGCTGTGAACAAAAATGATGTAAAATATTTTTTTTTATTTTTTGTGAGGGGCCATTTCAGGAGGGGGGAATGGACATTCTTGTGATAACCAATTTTTGCTTCTATATTACCATGTGTTAAGCGTTTAGTGGGAGAACTTATGAGCTACAAAATAAGTGGCAGTAAATGCTGCAGTGGTAATTTTCAAAAATGGCTGTGCACTAATGGCGCTACGAAACAGGAAGCTACTACCTTTCCGAAATAGAAAGGCAAGAAAAGCAGAAAAAGGTGACCTCTGGTATTCAATTTATTTATTACATTGATTAAGCGGCACCTAGGATGTTTTGTTTTTGTAATTGGCTTGTAATGGCATGATCAATTATCATACCACTTAAAACCAATTAAGATAATTAAGTTAGAAGGTCCTTACCAGAATTTCCCTCTGAGTGAGTGTTTGGTGGTTTGAGACTGATATGAATAACTAGGTCTGACCTGATGCTCAGGGCAGGATTAATTTGTCAAGGGCCCCTAGGCACACAAGTACACTGGGCCCCCCTGCCCCACCCCACCCCACCATGCGCCCAGGTGAAAACAGGAAGCTGCGTCATAGGGAAGCTTTGGGCAAGCAGCACTGCTTGCACAATTACAGTTCCCGTTGCCTTTCTTACCCGCGTTGCTTGCTTGTCTTACTTTCCGTCGATGGGGGGGACCCGCGTTGCCAATCGATGCTGGAGGGGCCCATCACCGTTTGGAAAAAACAATGTTGATGCTCTCCTTCATCAGGCCCCCTTGACCATTTCGGGCCCTAGGCACGTGCCTACTTGGCCTATTGATTAATCCTGCCCTGCTGATGCTTTCTTGACCAAAGTCAAATAGGGCTCTGTGGAGAGAAAAGAGGAATAGTACAAACGGGTGCTGAAAACTCTTCAGCCCAACTAACCAACTTCCTACATTGCCACTGTAGCTAAAAAGAGTGTTTTCTTATTTTGTTAAGTGCCAATTTGTAGAAACAAAATTCCATGTTTTGACATTGTTTCAGATCATCGATTGAGCCATATCCACATCATTCTCATATTGGTTGGGCTGAGAACTTTTCAGCACCCCCTCGTAGATAAACAATGGTTGCTTACCTTGGTAACTAGGATACTCTAACAGTGACTATATATGCCACTGTGAGAAGTCTAGGAAGCATGGGCACGCATTAGTTATAACGTCTGAAACATTGTAGTTCACCTACATACTGAGGAAGTAAAAGGCCTTGTGATTTCTACAGCTGTACTTATATCTGCCAATGCCCCGATTGCAAATGTATGTGCAATTAATTGCCCCAAAACTGATGAAAATCGGGCCAGCTCAAAAATACCTATCATGATTCAGTGTGCCTGCTGTTCCTTTTCAGAAAAAGCAATATATTGATTAGCTTCGTGGATCCTAAATCATGTTCAAGTTCAAGGCAGATTACAACTTCTCAGAGCAACATCATCCTATGAAAAATAAAATAAACCACAACGCAATAACAATCATATGCAATAACTTTAGAAATGTTTCATACAGAATGGATACAGACTGTAATTTAGATCGCTCTGCACTCCCTTTAGCAGCACACTGCACCAAATCTCCCAGAAGAGAGCAGAAAGGAAGATGTTTATAAAAATGAGAGTATTTTCCAAAACAAGAAAGGATAATTAAATAGAATTGATATAATTTTAGATTATTGAGCCAATTATTGTAATTTATTGTGGTTTTTGCATTTAATGACTAACATAATACCATGTAACATTATCTGGTGTTAAACTCTCCAGTGTGCAATTTATCGCCATCAGGTTTCATACGTTTTCTGGCATCCGCAAACTCCAAAATATATATTGCCTGGCTATGTAATCATAAACAGCAGGAAATTCCAGGTCATAAAATTTCTCTGCCAAACTGCTAATATAGATAACATTTTAATGACATTGGCATTTCAAAGTAATTGGCAACGGAATCCCCTTCCACTCAGTCAGCCTAATTGTGCTTTCAATGTGCCAGGCAACACAGAAAATCAATACGTTAATGTTAAGGAACATTAGTGGTGCCACAATTAATCATTTATTTCACAACTGCTTGCATCACATGCAAAAAAAAAAAAAAGTATGCAAGTTAAGTGAGCTTGTCTAGTTTGATCTGCGAGAAATGAAAATATTTCATTAATAAAGAGCTATTGATATTTTCTCCAGAATAAAAGTACTGTACTTCCTTTTGTCTGAGAAAGTCAAGTGAAAGTGTGCCGGTTTCTTTTCTATCCCTGCATCCTTTGAATCCCTCCTCACAAGCATAGAAAAAAAAATAATATGCACAGCAGTGTATCGCAAACTGTGTGCTGTGGCACACTAGTGTGCAGCCCGAGATTCCAGGTGTGCCACGAGATGCCAGAGAAGAGGAGAGGTGGTGGCGCTGGCTGACTACCCACAGGATGTACCTTACATGGTGAGAGGCACATCCTGTAGGCAGTCAGCTGGCACCAGTGCCTCTCCTTCTCTCCGTGCCTCTTCCCTTCCAGCACCTGAGCAGTAGTGGCTCGTGGCCAGTAGGGGGTGATATCTATGGGACGGTAATGGAATGGATGTCAGGACATGATAGTGCAGTATTTTTGTGGAATGTTTCTACAAAAGTGCTGGTTTTTCATATGATTCTGGGTAACTCTAGTTAGATACAAACATATGTGTTAGTTAAGGCCATGCCCAATAGAAGCGTACGAAAAATTGGTGAATAAAAATCTGAATATGGATGTAGCCAAGGCCAGAAAAATACACTACAGATTAATATTAAGGAAAAGCATAATAATATTCTTTTTATGTACTTTGCTATTAAGCTAGATCATGGAGGAAATCAGGATATACATGGACTCCATTTTGTTTTCTGTCTTTCTGTATCTTCTGTGTCTTGAACTCCATTTTGTGTCAGTGACTTTCTGTCTTTCTGTCTTCTTTGTTCAGAGTTTTCCCACTTCTAGCATCGTGGTTCAAATTGATATCAGATGTGCCTTAGGCTGGGTAGGAAGAGCATATTAGATTATGTATCCCAAACTGAGATATAACAGGTATTAAATATGAATGAAATACATAGGATGAATGAAATTATGAATGAATGGAAGGGGCCCCTGAATGGGATATGTGGTGATATAAATGGTTTATAAAAAGAACATTAAGAGAAAAATCCTAAAGCAACATCTGGAAATAATTAGTCAGACACATGGTAGTTTCTAGCATAGGAAAGCTTCTGTGTGAGTAGGTGAAATTTGAAGCTGTCAGCTCAAGGAGAGGGGGAAAACAGCCCCTCCTTCTCCTTGACTGCCTTTTTCTCTGAGGCTCAGAATTTCTCAGCACTTAACAAATGCAGATTCTCTTAATATACCTTTGTGAAAAGGATAAAAGGAATATTGGATATGTTATAAAATGTTAATGTATATTCAAAAATGAATGTAAACAAAACAAATGTAATTTCTGAAACTTTTAAACATGTAGAGTTCTTTGTCTAACTTTAAAGACCACCTCTGTATTTGATTGGCCTACAGCCAATGATGTCATACTGAACTTAAGGTATATAATGGGGAGCTTCGAAGTATCGAGTTGAGCTCGTTATCAGAAGGCCAGCATTTTGGCAACTATAACGACCTCCCGCTAACGCAACTATTTTTTCAACTATTCTTTTGAGTTTCATGATTGAAAAATAAAAACAATAAATAACTAATTATATTTTGGTAAAATCTTGCGTTAGCGTCATTTTTCGTGTTTTTGTTATTTTTCACACCTTGAGTGAAAAGCTTGAGTGAAAGCTAGCAGCTTAATTGGCAACTGCAGCTTTATGAGTGCGCTGGCGTCCAATGCCCATGCTCACACACCCCCACTGACAGCTCAGGGCCCCATCTAGAGAGCCATCGTGCATGCCCAGACATCAACATGATAGAAACATAGAATATGACGGCAGAAAAGGGCGGATAGCCCAACAAGTCTGCCCACTTGAAAACCCTCCCTCCAACTAGTCTGCCTGTTCAAGGACCCTTCTTCCTTGGAGTATGTGTCAATTGAGCATAACTCCGTAGTACTCCCACCTGTTTGTCCCATCGACTCTTGAAGTTGAGCACGTTACTGGCCTCGACCATCTGGTGGGGAAGATCATTCCATCGATCAATCACACGTTCAGTGAAGAAGTATTTCCTGGTGTCACCATGAAATCTTCCTCCCTTAAGTTTTAGTGGATGCCCTCTTGTCGCCGTGGGACCCTTTAGAAAAAAGATTTCCTCCTCCACTTTGATGTGGCCCATGATGTATTTAAATGTTTCTATCATGTCCCCCCTTTCACTGAACTGATGTCCACGCACTTCTGGATGCCTCGAGCTACAGCCACCACATTTAGTGAGCCAAGGCTTTGCAAAGTTTGCAAGACACTGATTTAGAGGAATGCTTACTAAACTGTAGTAAGCAGACAGTGCGGGTGGTAAAAGGTGGTAGCAATCGGCAATGGACCAGCACTGGCTGTTGTCATTGTTCATAGTGTGACTGCACTTAACAGCTCCTCAAGGAGTAGCCTTAAATGGAGTGAACTACCGCAGTCCAATAGCATGGCTACAGCCCAACAAATAAAAAGACACCCTCACCCAAAACTGCAGCCCACCCCCGATGCCATCCCCTCCACCTAATCAGAACCTCCCTAAAAATCAACATGCCCTGATCTGATCCCCCCCATCAAGTTAATTTCCCCTCCAAAGTCACTCCTCTAGCCAAGGCTTTCCTTCCAAGCACCTCCCCAGTGCAAAGCCCCTCCCTACTGAGCACAAACTAACCCTCCCCAACCACCCTACTCAGGTCTTACATATGGGATATCCATGGGTATTTAGTGGATGGGATAGATGCAGTCCCTCTCCATTTCTGCCCAATGGCTGCCTAAATTCATAATAGCAGCTATGACCCTTAGAAGTAGACTTGTAGAACTACCAATCTGTCAGGTAATTGCAATTGCTCCTTATGTAACAGACTGACTGCTAGTGATAGTACTGTGAGACACTTGTTTAAGTTCTGGTGATGTTGGACTGTGCTCCTGGGGAGGGATTTGAAGGGAGAATCAATGACTGAGGGAGGAGTTGAGAGAAATTGATTTGGTGGATATCAAATCAGAAGAGGGCCTTGAGTTGGATGTGTATTAGTTTTTGTTAGGGGGTGACCTAAATCTAACACTTGGGGAGACAGTGCTTGTGCATCTGTGCTACCTGCTGAAGCATTTGATGTGGCCCTCCATGCTTTCTGCCCGTTCTGGTAAACGAACTGTAGATTCTGGACATGCCCTCTACTTATT
Source organism: Geotrypetes seraphini (assembly GCF_902459505.1). NCBI lineage: Eukaryota > Metazoa > Chordata > Amphibia > Gymnophiona > Dermophiidae > Geotrypetes > Geotrypetes seraphini. The sequence goes on from NC_047089.1 coordinate 204,533,481, forward strand.
GCTGCGCTTTGCACTTTGCTAATTCAGACTTTTCATCTGATTCTAGCCTACCAATTCCTTGTTACTATTTTAATGCAAGATCAATTTGTAATAAGTCTGACCTTTTGAAAGACTATTAGTAGCTCTGACTTGGGTTTAGTTTTTGTGGAGACCTGGCTCTCTGAGCATTCTGACCCTACAATTGTTAATTTATGCCATCCTGGATTTCTTTTAATTCAATGTTTTTATTAGTGCTGATCAATTTTAAATGAGTCTTATATTACAACTTTCACCCATTCTTAGCAACAATCTAGAAAAGAAGGTGGTTTAGGTATTATTTTTAAATATTGTTTTATCATTCAAAGTTGTTAGTACTTATGTGTCGTTTAATTTGGAAACTATGTTATGTCAACTTGATTCTTTAGGTATTATGTTGATATATTGCCCTCCTGGTAAATGGGCTTCTGGTTATCATACCTTAAGTTTTGCACTCAAGTGCACTAAGTACAAAACTGTACTGGGAGAGACCTGAATGATGTGAAGGATAAATAAGATCTGAAAGAAAAAGATTGTTCCAATAAAAAATGCAACTGAGAGAGACTGAAACGGAAAAGGTGAAGTCTATGCATGAAAGATGATGATTTGGAAGAAAAAGTCATTAGGATTATAAAGACCTAATGACTGGAAGTGACCTATATAATGATGATGTAGTATAATAAGCCAGTACAACAATTTTAAACAGGCCTCGTTTGTTGTACAGTACAGTTATAGAGATGGCACTTGACTATAACTAGGATCAATGTGGATGAGAAGTCAAATCCAAAGCAAGGGTCAAAATAAAAATCCAGGTAAGAAACTGGAGCAGACAAGAGCTAAAAGGTCAGAAACAAATAAGCTAGTCAATAAAACTGTAGAATCAGGACTAACTTCTGCTAGCCCATTTGGAAGACAGAGGATGGGACAGAAGACAAGTTCCTAGAGGGAAAGTCCAAAGTCTGATGTTGAGGCAGACATGGGGGAAGCCACTGCTTGCCCTGGATCGGTGGCATGGAATTCTGCTACTATTTGGGGTTTTGCCAGGTACCTGTGACTTGGATTGGCAACCATGAAGACAGGATATTGGGCTAGATGGACCATTGATCTGACCCAGTAAAGCTATTCTTATGCTCATATGAGATGGATTCGCAGGTTAGCATCCCACTCTAAATGGCAGACATAGCTCACTGGAGAGCTCTGGTCAAAACTAGCACTGGAAGCACCCATTGAATGGTATGTCAGTTGCTGTTCAGATGTTCTCTTAAAATATCCCGTTATCTTTGAATTCAATGTTTTTATTAGACTTGATCAATTTTAAATGAATCATACATTACAACTTTCACCCAAAATTTCTGTTTCCTATATAAGGTCCTTAGAACAGAGATACTCTTTTTTCCATGCAAGTGTGCCTGAATACATTTATCATATTTTAAAAGTACTTAAATATAATACAAGCTGCATGAATACCTAATCTGTCTAGGGGAATCACAAACCAACATGCAATATTTATTATAGCATATATACCAGTATATTCTAAAATCTATTTACGCTCCATGCAAAAGTCAATGAGAAATTATAGAACCGGGTGTATCATGCTTGACAGTAGTTTTGAATAATTGAAAGGCATGAGATGATTTATGAATATTGCTTTGTTTTGATCAAAGAGATATTTTATTAATTATTGAAAACATCTTTCCAACTTTTTCCCAAGAGACAATGTCAATTGGGGGCCTTAAAGTCAAAGGACTATCTCAGATCAGAAGATTGCTGCCATTCTTCTGAAAACCCCCATGGGGTGGGTTTCTGACAGAGCTTGAAAAGAAGAAACCTTTGTTTATAGTTGGTTTAAAATCAGCATTTATCTGTTTTCATTGAAAATAATGGGAACAGTTGTGGCTTCCATCTGTTGGGGATGCAGGAGAGTTGCATCCAGTTTACTTAGGAAGGGGTTGGATAACACCTTATACAAATCAAGCTCTGAGGGATAAACACACAGACATTTGGGAGGAATGTTATACCTTTTAAGAGATTATTTCATGAATGTGAATAAAGCGTGTGGGCTCAAATGTATGTGGGAATACGAACTGAGAAGAGCTGAATCAAAATAGGGGAATTGAAAATCTACTCCCCACGAGTTCAGGGGAGAGAGAAAATGCTGGGGAGATCAGGGAGTTGAACAGCAGAAAAAGAAGTAAAAGAGTATTAAAGCTGGTATTCTGTGTACAAACAGAGGTATATCAATCCTGAAGATCAGCTGCTCTTGGGAATTGGAAGCTCAGAGCTGAAGAAGACCGGTAGCCCTTGGGAGCTAAGCTCAAGGCAAGTGATCTTTGGGGGCAGCTCAGGGCAGAAGAAAAGGGCCTTTGGAGGCACTATCATTCCTTAAGGGCTAAGCAGAGGTAGTCCTCTAAAGGAAGCCCTGTTAAGAGCTGGTAATCTGGACCTCAGCAGGGTACTAATCCTAAGGCTCTTCTTCAAGGTGAGGGAGGCTGCAGGGGTGCAATTGGCACTAAAAGCCCAACAGCGAAACCAGGCTACCGGAATGCGATCAGCACTAGTAGCCCATCTACTGGGTTGCAATCAGTAGCAGAAGCCCAATGAGGGAGTAGGATCCTTGGGAAAAGTCAGGCAAGAGGGAGATCTTTTGGGAGGGCAGTAGCCTTCAGAGCTCCAAGGAGAATCACAAGGAGGCTACAGCAAGAGCAGGCTCAGCCGGCCTGGAAAGACAGCAGCCACCTACCTCTAAGGGCTTCCACAGATGGGTGAGATCTTAGGGATTGGGTGAGGGTGGGGATTTAGACACACAGCCATACCCACCTATTTGACTGAACTGAAAAATTTGGGAGGCACTGCAGTTACAGTGTTGGCAGTCAGAATTGAAGAGGTGCAAAAGTTTAAGACTAGAACTGAGATTTAAAAGGTTCAAAAGTCTGAGTTAATGGGTTTGGATATCTGAAATATAAGGAAAGGCTGTTGGTTTAACTGCATAAGTATTGTTTTATGTGAGTAAATGTTGAAATTGTTGAATGCTACTCATGACAATTTGCTTTATGATTAGGCCTATGTACATTACAGTGATCCAAAAAAATGAACACATTTTGTTTGTCCACAATGCTAATTCTATTCCTTTATATAAAAATGAAAAACACATACAATTTTACTTAAAACAAAGTTTAGGGGTCACACCACCTCACTGTTTTTAAACTACCACTAATCTTAACAGTACTGTATGTTGTAATTCATGTGCACTCGACAATTGATCAATGATCTATGACAGGGGTAGGCAATTCCGGTCCTTGAGATCCACAGGCAGGTCAGGTTTTCAGGATATTCTCAATGAATATATATGAGATGGATTTGCATGCACTGCCTCCTTGAGATGCAAATCTATCTCGTGCATATTTATTGTGGATATCCTGAAAACCTGACCTGCCTGTGGTTCTCGAGGACCAGAATTACCTACCCCTTGTCTATGACATAAGAGCCGCATTTGATGAAGAAGGAAACTTTTTTTGGTGGCTGGCCACTAGCTGAAGAACAAATTGCTTCTGTTCTTCTTTTGTCAAAATAATGTTGTATTTTGCAATGAGGCTTATCCCTTGTTCTGCTGCATCATTAACAAGGGATACACTTCCCCCCTTCCCCCCCCCCCCCCCCGTGTTCACTGACCCCCTCACACCGCCACAAAAATCAGAATAAAAATGTACATATCTGCCTCTGGAACTTCAGCACCTGGCATAGGAAAACCTAGTAGAGCTGCACAGAGGTGGCTTAAGTAGTCTGGAGGGGGGGAGGAGGGGGTGCGGCTACTGAACTATAGAGAGGAGGACCCAGGAGGAGGCTAGTGGACTATAGAGAGGAGTACCCATAAGCCACTCTAAGCACTACATTCATGGAAAATGTGAGCCCACGAAACTCCCTCAAATAAATCCCACTCTACTGCCATATAGATGGCACCTGCAGTCATAAGGGCTATTGGGGTTGTAGACAGGTAGGTATAGTGGGTTTGGGGGTGTGTGATGGGGGGGCTCACCATGACCTATAAGAGAGTTCTGGTAAGATGTTTATGTGGCACCCTTTTTATAAAGTTCATAGCAGTGCCCTGTAAGGTGCCCCACTGCTCTCTTGCCATGTGTGGGTGGCCAGTCCATCACAATGCTGACCCCTCTCACATCCAAAAAGTCTTCAGACTTGGATGAATATTTGGATGAGAATGTGGTATAAAGACAGACCTGGCCTGGATGATCAAATGCCTGGATGTACAGAGAGATGATTTTCAAAAAATAAATCTTTTGGATGTACATTTTGAGAATGTACCTTTTGCAGCTGCCAACTTTGGGTGACTAGCACTCTACATCCAAATCAGACTTGGATGTTTCTTTCTATTATGCTCCTCCATGCATTGTGTTGATATGCTGACTTGATCCCATATTGCCATCACTGACTCACATGCCAAACTTATAGCTTTCTGGTAAATCTTGGTGCAGACCTCTGGGTTCTGGCTTGTTCTCCTGCCTTATTACTGAAGCTGCTACAAGTTCCTTCTCCTGAAGTAGCAGATTATAGCAAAACTCGAGTCAGGACGGAGACTCGTTTATTGCAGCTTCACGATTGTATATATTCTACTGTATTCACGATTATTGTCACTGAGGCTGTTCTATTTTTGGACCAACCGAGATGTACCCGACAAATATAGCCAGATAAGTCAATCTTTTTTTACTGGATTTATAGTCACAAGATCATTTATTAGTTGAATTGTTGGCGGCAGGACAAGCAGCTGCTGTGATGAACCTATAGAATAGTGGTCCTCAACCCTGTCCTGGAGGACCAATAGCCAGTTGGGTTTTCGGGATAGCCCTAATGAATATGTATGGGACAGATCTGTATTCCTATCATCTTCATTACATGCAAATCTCTTTCTGCATATTCATTAGGGCTATCCTGAAAACTTGACTAGCTGGTGGTCCTCCAGGACAGGGTTGGGAACCACTGCTATAAAACAACCTTATTTGTTCACTACACTTGGACAGTTTTATGGTTGTGGGTCTGAGCACTGCTTTATACTATTTAATTATTTTTATAAATTAAAGTCAAGGCTGTCATCCAAGAATGTGGGTTTCATCTGCTGAACCATCCACTCTACAGTTCTGACCTGGCTTCCTCAGATTATTTCCTGTTCTGAATTTTGAAGAGATCTCTCTGTGGACAGCGGGTTTCAAGTGATGAAGATGTCAAGGAAGCTGTGATGTCCTGGTTTGAAGGTCAAACTGAAGAATTGTTTTCAAAGGGGTTAAAGTCTTTGCAAGAAAAGTGGATGGAGCTATCAGGGGACTATATTGAAAAATAAAACACTTAAAAAAAAACAACCTCTTTTCTTTCCTATTTATACTGTATCTATGGCAGATATTACCTGAGCATCAATTTCGAGTGGGAAGATATGGCCATGTACAGTGCTAAAAAAAACAAAGTGGTTTAATCACAATGTCTGAAACTGCAGCCAGTGAGTAGTACTTTTTACCAGCTGTCTTGAATGACCTGCCTATCTTAGCAGATGCTGTAATCTTGTGCTGCTATATATGTAGATGTTCAAATTTCTCGACCTCCAGAATCACATGAAAACTGTAAACTATCCCGTTCTTCTTTAACTACACTTTTACTTGTATATCCTCGTATTTATCTCATTCCCTACCCCACTTCATCCCTATTCTTTTAACAAACATGACATTACTACAAATGGGGGAAGAGATTTTTTTTTTTCTCTCCTAAAGTCTACTAAAGGTGAAAATTTTTACCCTGTTGTCAACAAAACAACTTGAGTTATTGTGTACTAAATGGATTAAGGCTCTTGGCAGAACATTATTTTATTTTTCAGCTGATGGATGGAAACTTTGCTGGAATAGATTTTGACTGAACAAATTGAGACTGTTGGTGTAGGATGGGAAAATGCTCTAATTCATTCTGCTGATAAAATTAATTTATCTAACTAACAATCCAGAAAAAGTATTAGAGCCAAACAAGGGCCATTTCTTTAAAAACTATTCCCCCCCCCCCCCCTGCTTTATCAAGCCGTGCTACCGAACAGCACAAGTTAAATGCTGAGTCCCCCATGGGATTAGAACGGGTAGCTTGGCATTTAACTCATCAGGGCAGCTTGATAAAAGGGGAAGTATGTTACAGAGCAGCACAAGGTAACAAATTAGAGAATGATACAGGGGAAAAATTTATCACCATCCCTGCCCTTTCCTCGCGAGCTCAGTCTCCGTCCCTGCCCTGTCCCCATGAGCTCAGTCCCCGTCCCCACCCTGCAAACTGTCAGATCCCATCTGCACAGGCCTCGAATAGTTACGATTTTATACTGAACTTATTTTATTAATGTATAAAAAGAGACAATACTGTATTCTGTACAATTGTCATTTTGTAAACACAAATAATACAGATCAAGGATCAACAGGACCCCTGTCTCCCCTCTCTTTCACAAATATCCCCTCCATTATTGTGAAAACTGAACAAACCAAATTACTAGAGAATGCTACATAGAAAAATAAAGCTAACAAAATACTTCAGTCACACATGGCAGGAATAGTGTTAGGGGAGAGCAACTAGGGAAACTGCCTCCTGGTTAGAGAGAGAGAGCCCTAAGCCAGCTGGAAGATAAAGAATCACCGACAGGACTTTGCGGTCCCCAGTTATGTCTAATACCAGCTCTAGCAGGATACATATTTCAAATCTGAAATATTCTAATCACAAAATATAAAATAAATTTATTTTTTCTACCTTTTGTTGTCTGGTAATTTTATTCTTCAAATCACATTGGTCTCAGGCTTTGGTTTTGGGTTCCTTATGGTCTTTATTGTGGCATGGCTGGCTCCTGAAGGTAAAAGAGGTGCAAGAGGAGCTGGGGAGGAGATGCCATGTCTAACATGGATGCAATTTTTTTACCACAGGAGCAAGACTTTTCACTACTTCCACAGGGCGGTAAAAGGTCTTGTCCCCATTCCTGCGGGGCAGTGAAAACTGGAACACTCTTCCGGAGTCTGTCACAGAGGAAAACACCCTCCAGGGATTCAAGACAAAGTTAGACAAGTTCCTGCTGAACCAGAACGTATGCAGGTAGGGCTAATCTCAGTTAGGGCGCTGGTCTTTGACTAAGGGCCGCTGCGTGAGCGGACTGCTGGGCACGGTGGACCACTGGTCTGACCCAACAGCGGCAATTCTTATGTTCTTATGCCCATTCCTGCGGTAAACCAGTTGCAAATGTCTCCATTCCTGTGGATTTACTGCAGTGAACACAGTTTACCGCGGTAAATGGTCCCTTCTCTAGTAATAATGAAACAAATAGATTCTGTGAAAACATTGTGAGAGGAGCCTCTAGGCAGCCTGCATTTATTGCAGTATTTTATTGGGTTTTATTGGGTAGCTCACATCTGTCCAATGGTATTTTAAGTCAAATTGCATTCAGGTACAGTAGATATTTATCTCGGGCTTACAATCAGTAGAGTTTGCAATCAATGTTGTACCTGGGGTAATAGAAGGTTAAGGCCCAGATTCTGAAAAACAGTGCCTTTAGAAAGGTGCCGGAAGGCGCTCTACCAGCACCTAAGTTAATTGTTTTAATTTGCTATTAAGAGTGTGGTAATTGATCGCGCCATTAAAATCCAATTAAAAACAAATGAAAAGAAAAAAAAGTCGGCTATAAGAATCGCCTACAAAACACGGAGCCAGAATGGCATGTATGCAGATGCCTAGCGGCGCTGAACGTCAAGAGGCATGGTTATGGGTGGGGTTGACATTTGGCACCACTAAGCATAATTCTATGTCAAAGGTAGGTGCCAGAAATGTAGTCCACGACTTGCTGCATGCTTTTATGAATGACAAGACTGGATTTTATTATTGGTTGCTAATAAAGTTTATTTATTTATTTTCAAATTTATTTAAAATTTGTTTAATCGCCCTATCATATATTCAGGGCAATGCACAATTCTAAAAATAGTTTATAACAATACACTGGGGAACAAAAAGTTCATATAGCAAATACATGACTCTCAAAAAAGACGGGACTATTAGGGTAAGCGGGATAGAAATACAATAATTGGAGGCAGATGAGATCAGGCACGCTCTGCCTTCTTCATTTGGACTTTGCTGCTATTCATGCAGAGGCGACCATCTCCATTATGGTTGCCCTTTAAAACCATGGCCTACGTTTCTGGTGCCTATCTTTGACGCAGGCTGCAATTCTGAAAACAGCACTATAATGAGTGGCATGCGTCTGGCGCTGTTTTTTCAGGCGCCTGCCAATTACGGCACTGCTTGCTCAAAGTCTCACGTAACATCAGTGGGATTTGAATTCTAGATGATTTTGTTCATAGGCCATCCAATCACTGGGCTACTCCTCCACTCTGGTACTATTAATCATCATTTCTATAGTGCTACTAAATATACACAATGCTGTACATATTGAGGAGTATTTTTGATAGAATGTCTAAGTCTGAGTCTGGGCGTTTTGGGAAAGATGTCCAGAAATCCAGTAGAAAAAAAAAAATGTCCATTCTCAAAATAGCAGGACGTCTATCTTTATTTATTTATTTAATGACCTATGTAGATGTTTTGGTCCTTAGTATGTCTATCTTTTCTGATTATCCTCGAATATAAATATGTCCACATGAAAAATGCAAAAAAAGCAAGTTTTCATCTAGGCAACCTGTATTCCAAGCAAACTGTTCAGACAGTTGAGCATAACAGAGGGCTCTTCTAAGAAATACTGTAATGTATTTCACATTAAAAGTCCCAGGTACCTTGCTTATATTGTATGGTGAACCCTGTAAAGCCCACCCAAAACTTACTGTACCCACCTATATACCACAGCAATAGCCCTTATGCCTGTAGGTGTCATCTTAATGTGGGTACAGTGGGTTTTGAAGGGTTCACCATACAATATAAGCAAGATATGGTGACATCTGTACCTGGAACTTTTAATGTGAAATTCATTACAGTACTTCTTCAAAGAGCCCCTCTGCTCTCTGGGCTAAAATGTCTGTGTTAACATCTAAAGAAGTTTGGGCTGAGAACTTTTCAGCCCCCCTTCATAATAAAGACATAGAATGTGCTGTTTTTTTGCACATCATTGGGTGGTAGGAGGGGGTCGTGACCACTGGGAGAGTAAAGGGGGGGATCATGCCTTAATCCCTCCAGTTGTCATCTGGTCAGTTTGGGCACCTTTTAAGCATTTAGATGTTTTTTAAACAGATCTAGCTCCAAACATCTAAAAACAACAAAAAAAAACATCCCAGAACCTTTTGTTATAGATTTCGTTCTGCCTAATGAGCATCCATGTCCTTCGCCCACCCTTTGCCCATCCAAAAAACACCTCTAACACACACACATACACCCTGTCACACCCCGGGTCCTTGCAGATGTTGCAAGCCCCAGGAAAATGACCAAAACTCCAGTCCCATGTGTCCCTTGCTACTAAGGGATCCTCCAGGTCTTACTTTTAGGCATGCATGCAAGGAATATAGGTTTCAGTCAGAATGTGAAAAACCAAAAATAGCTTTATTTCAGTAATGGTAACATAATTCAAAACATTCAGGCATCAGCCTTGCAGTGCAGTATGCTTTCACAGCACATGACATCAAACTCATAAAGGTTCCAAAAACAAACTCAAATAACACTGTAATTACCAACAGTCCCTGCTTCTGGGCTTGCAAGCTTATGTGTCTCAGTTCTCTTCACCAGAGCAACAGTGTTCTTAAATCAATATTCTTTTATCCAAACAGTTCATTTGTATGTTCCAAAATATCATTGATATATCACAAGTCTTCAATAGTACATGTACGTTTCCCTTCTCTACAATAGTGCACTGGGGATTAGCCACAGCTGAGAGAAAACAACGTGCTGGCTCAGCTTGGCAATCAGCCAGGGAATACAAACACTCATGACACATTATATAATTCAGGGCTTTAAAGAAAACTTCTGCATTTCAAGTTTTCAGGGAGAGTTTTAAAACTGAAGTTTCTAAACTTTCAAATTCCTTAGCAGCACAGAGGAATGAACAGCATGAGAAAACATCCAGGTTTAAACTCACTATATTTCCATAGGCAATGGCTGGGTTTCAGTGCATGCCTGGCTTGCCTGGGTGTCCATTGCTTCCTCCTCTGGTTGCTCCCAAGGTTCCCTGATATGAGCTGCATCATCTGCTTCTAGCATGGGGCCAGTCTGAGAGAGTCTGGCTCTCTCCAGCTTCATACCCTCCTGGGTATTCCTCTCCCGGGTGCCTCGTGTGTCTGGCTTCCCTTGGCTGCCTCCCCTCTCTGTTCTCAGCAGGCTCATTATATCTGGAGGAAAACCACTCTCCTTCTGAGACTGTGAGGGAAGGGTTTTCCACCCACTCACTTGCTTCCTGCTTTCACAAACGGGATACTTTCTAGCCCTGGTTTTAACTGGCTGTTCAAATTTCCTGAGAGATTTAACAGTGTCAGGATGAGGTTTGCCTAGAGTGAAACTTTCACACTTATCCTGCCCTGTTTCTGCTATTTCCATTTCCCAGTCAGAGCTAGAGTCAGCTTGATTGATTAATTGGTCAGGCACCTGATCTGCTCTCCTGCACCTAGGTGGCTTGTGCACATTCCTGCTCACTGGGACAAAACCAGGAATGGATCCGGGTTTACTGTGGGTAAGACCCGAAATAGACTTGGGTTTGTCACAACCCTCTTAAGGTTTTGATGCACTGGAGACAAAACAACCAGAAAGACACCTAGAAAGTCTGTTTTGAGAATGCCCATTTGGACGTTTTGACAAGTAAGACGTCCAAGTGCTGGTTTATGCAGTCTTTTGGATCATTTTTTAAAATGAGTCCCATTATATTCAGGTAGTTCCTCTGTCTCTAATGGGCTTACAATTTAAGTTCCATATTCAAGTATTTTGTAAGTTTACAATATTCTATTGCTGAACCCTTCCATAAGGATTTGTTATTATGAACTTTTCAAGTAAGGTAATCTAGCAACAGGATATTGTAGTTTAGAAGTTCTGAATAAAGATTCTATGGATGACTTGAGAGATGGGGGGAAGAGTGGATAGTCTCTTGTGTTAAGGCAATTAATCTCCACTTTGATAATTGTTTTCATATCATGTGTTTTCTTCTAATCTTCCTATTGAAAAGCAGGGACAAAAAGCAATCAAAAGCTGTTTACTACCTTTGACTATTTCTGCAAAAACAGGAGGAAAAGGATTGTCTTGGAAGGACAATGGAGGTGCCATTTAAAGGAAAAAGAACCCCACTCATTTGCAGGGCAATCAAAGGCTCATTCTCAGATGAAGGGACAAGCCTGCAGAATGAGATAAACATCCTCAACCATCAAATCACACACACACAAAAAAATATAGGGCGTTTGCTTTCAAATCCCTATCTAAATTGAATCTCTTTCTCTCCTGCGTCAGTCTTTAGTGAACAAGTCAAACAAGAACAAATAAACACAAGAAAAAAATCATTTAAAATGCTTTCTGTATAATGCTACTCTGGGGCCTAACTGGTCTCTTGTGTAAAAAAAAAAAAAAAGGCTATGGGTAATGCCAGCTGGAAAGGACTACAGTCATTTTCTTTTCAAATGGGTTGCTGTATTCACCTCTCAAGTGCCAAGGAATAAATGGTAGATCTGTCACAGGTATTTTTTCTGCAAACAATGTGTGGTGCCTCTCTGATTATAGTTTTGACATCAGCCCAACCTTAATTTGGAAGGACTGTGATGATGAATCTATGGAACGCTATATAGTAACAGAAAAGGAGAAAAGTAAAAACTTGCCTCGAGAAACAGCAAAGCAAATACGCACAAAGAGGCAAGTGAGACGTACATGTCCAACCAAACACGCTACATTTATTAGTCCATAAAACAGTGCAACAATGAGAAGCATGCTATTCTGTTGTAGTCCAACTAGGATCCCAGATTTGGCTAATGCCTTTCTCAGGAGACCAGTAAGGTACTGAAATAACATAGAAACAATGTTTAAACACGCATAGGACATCTACAATGCATAAAAGCAATGTATAAAGCATTTAAAACACAATAAAAATGTGCATATTCTAGTAAAGGATATACAGTATAGGAAATATGGGCATAATAGCAATGATAAGCATAAGAAATAGATGCAACAAAGATTAAACCAGTATGTCTCACATAAAGATAACTTGTATCATGCATTGTAGCTTTCTGTGTGTCAAATTAAATATAACTTGTACACTTCTCCCTCGTTATTCGCGGGGGATACAGGCAAAGCCGGATCACAAATGGCGAAAAAACACGATTATCCGGCTCTGACTCACCCCCACCTCCCTGCCGCCTTCCCGACCTTACCTGGTGGTCTAGAGGGCCTTCGGGGCAGGAGCGATCTTCTTAAGCTCCTGCCCCGTGCAGATCGCCATGAGGAAATGGCTGTAGGGAGTTCCCGTCGTAGTCTCGAGAGACTACAGGAACTCACAGCAGCCATTTCCTCATGGCGATCTGCACGGGGCAGGAGCTTAAGAAGATCGCTCCTGCCCCGAAGGCCCTCTAGACCACCAGGTAAGGTCAGGAAGGCGGCAGGGAGGTGGGGGTGAGTCAGAGCCAGATAATCGTGTTTTTTTGCCATTTGTGGTTCGGCTTTGCCTGTATCCCCCGCGAATAACGAGGGAGAAGTGTACAAGTTATATCTAATTTGACACACAGAAAGCTACAATGCATGATACAAGTTATCTTTATGTGAGACATACTGGTTTAATCTTTGTTGCATCTATTTCTTATGCTTATCATTGCTATTATGCCCATATTTCCTATACTGTATATATATGTATGGGCATAGGAAGATCGCTCCTGCCCCGAAAGCCCGCTAGACCACCAGGTAAGACCGGGAAGGCAGCAGGGAGGTAAAAAATATGGGGTTTTTATTTTCCCCCTCCCCAGAAAAAAATCGCGATTATGTGAAATCGCGAGTGCAGAAACCGCGAATGGGGAGGGGGAAGTGTACTGGAAATCTTGCATCATAAGGACAACCATAGTAAATTGTAATTGTATATTATTATTAGCTCTTAGCATGTATCAAGTTAGGATAAAAACTTGTGTTGTAAACTTGTACAGAAATTATGTATGTTAAACCTGTAACCCGTTCTGAGCTCTTTGGGGGACAACGGGATAGAAAACAAATTAAAAATAAATAAATAGTATATATATATGCACAAGCTAAAAAATATATATGCAATTATAACATCATAAATATGTAACATAAAAACTGCCAAAGAAAATGCAAAAACATAAGTAAAACATAATTAAGTCATAAGAAAACCAATGAAATTGAGGAACAACTAAGAGTACAAATGAAAGCACCCTTAACAGACTTCTTAGTGGTGACAGTTGAGTTTTACACTATGGTGTGAGATGGTTTGATAATATCAATAACTGAGGCACTGAAAGAGATTTTGTGCCGGTGGCTGTGAACGCAAATAGAGCTCTCTGTGACATACGGAACAATTTAATCTGTACCAAAAGTACAGTGGGAAAGAGGACGGAACCCTCATGCAGTAGACAACCCAATAAACATTGGTGAATGGCAGAATAGGTAACGCTAATAAGCTAGGCTATATAATTAAACTAAAATAAAGTAAACCTTAAGTTTATATACCACATCCTCTCCACAGAAGTGGAGCTCGGCACGGTTTACAAGAACTTAAAATATAAGAAGAGAAAGGAAAAGGTTTACATGAGCTTATATATAGAATGGAAGAGTAAGGGGGAAAATAGAATTACATGTTAGAGAAGAGACAAGTTTTCAGTTGCTTGTGGAATAGTTGGAGAGAGCCCAGGTTCCGCAACGGGATAGTAAGGTCGTTCCAGAGACCTGTGATTTTGAAAAGAAGAGATTTTCTCAGTTTACCTGCACAGAGTTTAGTGAAAGAAAATTGATAAAATGGCATTAATACTACTGTGGTGATGAAAGATTAAGAACAAACTTGAATGTATAGTAAACATACCTGATTGAGCACACACAGAAGTAAAATTACATTATATTACATTAGTGACTTCTATTCCGCTCGTACCTTGCAGTTCTAGGCGGATCACAAAGAAGCTAACTGGACATTTCCAGAAGATTTGCAAGTTAGGTAGCGGTTGATACTTTGGAGAGAAAAACATTGCAAGAGGGGTGAGACTTTTTAAGGGGGGGGTTTACAAGGGAGGAGAAAGGACAAGGGGAAGAGTTAGGATGTCTGAATAAATTTTTTGAATTTTTTTGAATTTTTTGAATGTTACCTGCATCACAAAAGACATTATAGGAAATAAACTTAGCTACCCAAAGTATAAAATATAAATTCAAAATGCCAGTAGGGGCAAAACAAGGAACCGCTTTGAGCTGTGAACCAGCTGTTTACTGGAATAAAGTACCTTGAGAAAACAAATTTTATTTTAAGAGTACTTGTTTTTAAGGGTTTGCGTTGTGTTGTTTATTCCAGTTTTTATGTTTCTACTCTGTAAACCGCCTATTTGTAGACAGTAAATACATTTTTAAAAAATAAATAAATATAAATGTGGCAGAAACAGGTACTAGTGAAAGGCAACTAAAGGAGACCTCACTTACTCCCCCCCCCCCACCCCCTACTGAACTGCGATAGCGCATCCCAAAAAGTTGCATGTGTAGTTATGGAATGTGGCCTCAAGTGAGCCTAACGCCTATGGAATGTGGCCTCAGGGCGCCTAACGTGGACATCAGCATTTACAAAGCCGCATTAGCGGCTTTAGCGTGCGTGACTTTTAACCACGCGCTACCCCTGCGCTAGCCGAAAAACTACCGCCTGCTCAAGAGGAGGCGGTAGCAACTAGCACGTCCGGCAGTTTGGCACGCACTATTACGCGCGTTAAACCGCTACCGCGGCTTCGTAAAAGGAGCCCTAGATTTCAGCAGGTGTATGTTTGATGCCTAAAGTTAAGGGGCAGAAATGCTAATTGTGATTCTATAAAGGTTGCCCACCTTTTATAAAAATCATATTTAGCACTGATTTTTTTCTCTACATCACCAAAATTTGCCCCTTCTTCTCTGAGTACACTACCCAGACCCTTGTCCACATTCTCGTAACCTCATGCTTAGATTACTACAATCTACTTCTAACTGGTCTCCCTCAGTGCTGCCTCTGCCCCCTGCAATCAGTGCAAAACTCTATGGCATGACTCATCTTCTACCAACCCCGCTACACTCATTTCATCTCTCTCCTTAAATCACTTCACTGGCTCCCTATCTGCCATCGCATACAGTTCAAGCTCCTATTGCTGACCAACAAGTGTGTTCATTCTGCTGCCCCTCAATATCTCTCCTCTCTTCTCTCTCCATATACACCTCCCAGAGAACTCCATTCTTCAGATCAACTGCTCTTAGTTGTACCCTTCTCTTCCACTGCCAATTCTAGATTTTGCTCCTTTCATGTAGCTTCCCCCTATGCCTAGAATAAATTACCCGAGTTTGTCCGCCAAGCCCCTTCCATTACCTTGTTTAAAAGCAGACTGAAAACCCACCTTTTTGATAAAGTCTTCAATCCATAACCCTACTCCCCACTGCCCACCAACCTAGCCAGCAGATTAACTGTTCCCCTTAACTGTAACCATAATATCCTGTTTGTCTTGTTTGTTTAGATTGTAAGCTCTTTCGAGCAGGAACCATCTTCTTTGTGACTCTGTACAGAGCTGCATACGTCTGGTAGTGCTATAGAAATAATTAATATTAGTAATACATTAAAAAAGATATTCAATTTATGTCTTTTGAAATTAAATTAGCCATATGAAATGCTTTATGATAACTGAGTTATCTAAAATAACCAATATATTATTTGAAGTTAATAATTCCTGAATTCCTTATGCATCTTGATTTAATGCATTTTAAGTTTTAGGCTTTGTACAGTTACAATTGTGACCTTCACTTGCCTTCTTTTTGAAGCTTGTACGCCCTGGTCTTGTTATAGCCAGATATACCAAGGCTTTCTATGGGCTGAAGGACAACAAAATTGCTTTTCCTTTACAAGCCCAAATTATAAAGCATGTCCTTCCACTCTTCCGTAACTAAAATGGCCCCTTTTCATTTTCTGAAGCAAACTATTATCAATAAAACTTTTTTTTTCCCACATTTTGTTCCCTGTGTTGTGGTTTATTTACAATTTTATAGTTGACCGGAGACCACCATATGATGAGTCTTATTTGTTAACCACAGTATCATTGCCTTAAAAATAAAAGTATGAATCCTATGATCTTTAAAAACTACTGAATAGCTCCAAGAACGTACCTAATGGCACACTTCTCTGTGTGAATAATTCTAATCTATCAGTAAGCAGGAAGTAGGTGAGTAATACCCGTAGTTTTCATCAAGGCCTAAGTTCTAGTGACCATACAACCAGTTCAGGATATCCTTAACAAATATGGATCAGTAAAGCGTGATGCCGTAGTTAGAGCTATAGCCCCAGGCCCTGAAGTTGTTGGTTCGAATCCAAGGCTGCTCCTTGTGACCCTGGGCAAGTCACTTAATCCTCCTATTGCCCCAGGTACATTAGATAGACTGTGAGCCTACTGGGACAGACAGGGAAAAATGGTTGAGTACCTGACTAAACTCATGTAAACTGTTCTGAGCTCCCTGGGGAGAACGGTATAGAAAAATAAATAAACTCAGGGCCTGATTCTATATACATAATCACCCCAAAAAAATCAGCACCAAATAATGTGGCACAATTCTATAAAACTTAGGCATACTGTGTAGAATCATGCTTGGCACAGCCTTATCCTAACTTTTTTAGGTACATCATATTTATGCCAGGGTTCTCTTGACCTAAATGTGTGCACCTATGTCAAAAACAGATGCCTAACTCCAAAACATGCCCACAATTTGATCCCCGACCGTGCCCACTTTTAGGTAGGCACTTTGGACAACGGGCTAGATTCATCAACCTGCCCGATAGGGCCCAATCCGGGTAGGTCCGACGAATTCTGGAAGCTAAAATATGCAAATGGGGTGATCGGAGTAACGCCCCCATCTGCTGGCATGGATCGTCATTGTGCGATCCCCGCGTATGCACAGACCATCTGTAGATGGTCTGTACATGCCCGTCCGAGCCGCGACCTTTTTTAAACTTTTCTTATTTTAACTTTTTTTTTTTTTTTTTACTAGTTTTTAGCCCTGCGAGCCATGGTTTTAGCCCGCTTTAAACCCACGGGTTAAAGCCACTGGCTAGCAGGGCGGGGAAGGGCAGGAGAGATTCTGGGAAGGGCAGGAGTTTATACTGCATAAGATAAGACTTTTCACAGCTACAGGGAGTCATGAGATTGTGCTGAATGAAGCAGTGCGGGACAGAGCAGGGCGGCATTTGGGAGACGCAGGGCAGAGCAGGATGGCATTCAGGAGACATGGGGCAGAGCAGGGTGGCATTTGGGAGACACAGGGCAGAGCAGGACGTCATTCGGGGCGAGGCAGGAGACAAGAGATCTGGGCAGAGCAGGAGAGATTAAAGAGCAGGGCAGAGAGCAGGGTCGGAAAAATGTTTTCGACTGGTCTCCTACAGTCGCTTCTTCAGTTGATCGGCCAACCCAGTTGGATGTGAAATTTTGTGTTGTGAATCACATCCCTGCCTACTTTGCATGCGTTTCACCTCATTTGCATGCACGGATCGGAGGATGGTCGGCAGAGAGGTAAGTGAATTGGGCCGGAGGGCAATTTGGTCACTAAGGGGTTGCAAACCAATCGGTACGCGATAGGTTTGCTTTGTAAATCTAGCCCAAAGTGTCTATCTTTTATAGAATCACTATGGCAAATTGTAACCGGTAAACTGTATATTATGTATGGGTCAAGTTAGGATAAAAACTTGTACTGAAATTATGGCAAATCCAGTGCAAATGTCTGTGGCCGGTATGAAAATTTGGACTGTCCTGCCTGGCATTCTGCAATTTTGTGCGGGGAAGATCAATTTTAAGAAAATGTTTAAAATGCAGCTTTTTGTCAATGCCTTCCTAGGCTATTGTTTCAGTAGTCTCTTCAGCTTCAAGATATACCCTCTCTTTTACGAACTGCGATAGCAGTCTCTAGCGTGGGGAGCCGAGCTGCTCCTGATGCTCATAGAAACTCAATGAGCGTTGGGAGCAGAATATTTTTGCCTTGAATTTAATATTCAATGCTTTTCTGCATTTTAATTGTTAGAATTATGATTTGAAAATGCTTGTATTGACATTATGATTTGATAATGGGGTTTTTTTTTATACTGTATTATTTTTCCCGGGGGGATGGGAAATTTATGTTTGTCCATTGTTTGTAGAGAAAACAAAAAAAAGCTCTGTGGAGTGACGATGTTCCTAAATGGACTGTATTTGAAAGTGTCAAAGTTCCAAAGGTACACTGAAATCATCCATATAAAATAATTCCATCCACATAAAAATAAATCATCCACATAAGAGCTTTAAAGGATCTAGTCCACTAGGGATACAGGACCCAACACGGTCCGCGTTTCGACAAAAAGTCTTCTTCAGGGGTCCCTGGGGGTCCTATAAAGGTGAGTACGTGGGAAACAATTGTGTGGTGAGCCGGAAGTGAGACACTGCTTGCATTTGCAATGTCCATTGTTTGTATCATATGTTTAGTGACTAAAGGGTGACCGGAATAATATCCCTTGACCCCTTTATATACCCCTCGCCATTCCTGACCTGTATTTAAGTTGCTGTAATGTCTTTGTACTGTCCAAATGTATTCCACTATGAATGTTTGCTTGTAACCCATTCTGAGCTACTGGGAGGACGGGATAGAAATCGAATTAAATAAATAAATAAAGTATGTATATAACCAGTGTGTAAACTGCTTAGTTTTATGTGGTATATAAATGGTTAAATAAATAAATAAAATTGTAACCTGATAACTGTATACTCACATATATTTAACCTGTAACCCATTCTGAGCTGTTTGGGGACAATGGGATATAAAACGGAATAAATAAATATACAGTGCAATGCTATGTACCACAACAGTTTTATTTTTTCCATCCTTTCTTTCTTTCTCTCTGACTCACTTTCCTTTTCCACTGGGGTATTTCCCCATCTCTTTTCCATTCACACCTCTTTTCCGTGGCTCACCATCTTCCTTTCCTCGTTTCTCTTTTTTCATAAAATTTGCATGTCAAAGGATAAGCCAATCAGGACAAATGACAAAAGAGGTAACAGATACAGTATGGTCAATCTAAAGCAATAAACATATAGGGGCTGATGCTATAGGCACCTAGAGAAGTGGTGCCTGCTGCGTGTCAATCACGAACAGGCGCTGCTTACAGAATCACAGCCTGCGAGGACCCTAGACACTGGAAATATAGGCCAGGGTTTTACAAGTCTACTATCCAGTTTATCACTTCTATAGCGCTGAAAGGCGTACACAGCGCTGTACATTTTTACATTTATTAGACGGCCCCTGCTCAAAAGAGCTTACAATCTAACTTGGACAGACAGACAAGACATATAGGGTTGGGGATGCTGTACATTTTGACATTTAGGCCTCCTTTTACGAAACTGCGATAGCAGTTTCTAGCGCGGGGAGCCACGCTTAATGGCCCGCGCTGCTCCCATCGCTCATTGAGTTCCTATGAGCACTGGGAGCAGCGCGGGCCATTCAGCATGGCTCCCTGCGCTAGAAACTGCTATCGCAGTTTCGTAAAAGAGGGGGATAATAGGCAGTCCCTGCTCGGAAGAGCTTGCAATCCAACTTGCACAGCCAGACATGACACATAGGGTTGGGGATGCTGTACGTTTTGACATTTAATAGACGGCCCCAGCTCAAAAGAGCTTACAATCTAACTTGGACAGACAGACAAGACATATAGGGTTAGGGATGCTGTACATTTTGACATTTAGGCCTCCTTTTATGAAACTGCGATAGCTGTTTCTAGCGCGGGGAGCCACGCTTAATGGTCCGCGCTGCTCCCAACGCTCATTGAGTTCCTATGAGCATTGGGAGCAGCGAGGGCCATTCAGCGCGGCTCCCTGCGCTAGAAACTGCTATCGCAGTTTCGTAAAAGAGAGGGATAATAGGCAGTCCCTGCTCGGAAGAGCTTGCAATCCAACTTGCACAGCCAGACATGACATATAGGGTTGGGGATGCTGTACATTTTCACATTTAATAGACGGTCCCTGCTTGGAAAAGCTTTCATTATAATTTGGATAGACAAACATGACATATAGGGATGGGGATGCAGAACCCAAAGTGAGAGGAGTTAGGAGTTGAAAGCACTCTCCAAGAGGTGGGCTTTTAACTGGGCCTTGAACACTACCAGAGATGGAGTCCGCTGTAGGGATTCGGGCAGCTTGTTCCAAACCTACAGCTCAGCAAGGTAGAAGGGACGGAATGTGGAGTTGGCAGAGGAAGAGACGGGCATAGATAAGAGGGACTTACCAGGTGAGCAGAGCTCATGGGGGGAACATAGGGGGAGATAAGTGAAGAGAGATAGTGAGGGGCAGCTGAGTGAGTGCATTTGTAGGTTAGTAAGAGGAGTTTGCATTGTATTTGGAAACAAATGCCAAAGTCTGACACCATCTCTAAACATACCCAGTTCTGGGCACCACTAGATACCATGGACTCAGCCCCAGAGGTTGCCTAATCTTTTTAATTCATTTTTAATTGGTTCTTATTGTCACAATCAATTATCGTGCCACTTAAAACCAATTAAAACACTTAAGGCTCCTTTTTCTAAGGTGCGCTAGCGTTTTTACCGCGCTGCATTGCCGCGCACGCTAACCCCACGCTATGTGCCAAGAACTAACGCCAGCTTAATGCTGGCATTAGCATCTAGCGTGTGCAACAAAGCTAAAACCGCTAGCGCACCTTAGTAAAAGGAGCCCTTAAGTTAGACACCAGCAGGTGCAATCTGGGCCCCTGCAAACACCTAACATTTGGCATTGTTTTTGAGTAATTTTATAAAAACGTTTCTATATATAAAACCTTAAGGGGCATTTACTAAGCTATGGTAAGGGCTAGAGCATGCTTACCGCAACTTACAAGGGCTTATTGTGAAATACACACTGGTGTCTTGTGGTAAGATCCCAGTCTATGCACACAAACTGCATGCTAAAAATATTTAAATGTTTTTTTCACAGAGGGGGGAGTGTCTGGGCATCTCTGTGTTAATCAGTTAGCTCATCTACTTTACTGTGCACTGATTGGTGCAGGATTAGAGCATGAGCCCTTACCTCCTACAAAATAGGTATCAATAACTGCTCATATGCTAATTTTTTGTATGGTTGCTTCAATACAATAGCTTTTTGTGTACATCAGAACAGTAAGTTTTTATAGGTATAATATATAGTATATTTGTAAGTAGATGCTCCCTTGTCCCCTTGTTATCTTAGATTTTAGGTTTTTTTTAATCTCATTGCATAATTTTATTATCTCTTCATGATTTTATTTGATATTTTACTTTACCTTTGCATTATATTGGTTAAATATTGTTTTATCTTATACTGTTTATCTTATACTGTTTATTAGCAGTGTCCATATGTACATATTATGGATGTATTTATTAGTAGATTTTATATGATCTTATTCTGTTATTTTTATTTAGTTTGACTCCTGATGCAGGCCTGTTGGCCGAATCACAACTCGTGTTGAGTCATTTATGCTTTTATCACAGCGTTGTCCAATAAAGCCTGACTGGTGATTGTTTCAAAGTTTTTTTGCCTCGCTCATTTGCTGGCTTTTCCTCATCGGAAGCATTGCCAACTTTAATACACAGTATTCTGTTTGTCTCAAGGTATACCAGTGGTTCCCAAACCTGTCCTGGGGGACCTCCAGCCAGTCAGGTTTTCAAGATATCCCTAATGAATATGCATGAAAGAGATTTGCATACCTGTCACTTCCATTATATGCAAATCTCTCTCATGCATATTCATTAGGGATATTTTGAAAACCTGACTGGCTGGGGGTCCCCCAGGACAGGTTTGGAACCACTGAGGTATACCATGCATTGTGGTTACATCAGAAAGCACCCCAGAAGAAGGTCTTCTATGACCGAAACACGGGCTGTGTCGAGTCCATACCACAACATTTTTACTGTGTATCTTTGGACAGTTTATTGCTCTGCACCCTTTTATGTGAAGACTTTTTAACAAACTTGCATATCAAAATCATCAGTTCCACAGTTTTTCAACTTTTGTGTTGGTTTCTCGAACCTTAATGGCAACATTAGCGCATGGTCATTGATTCAAATAATGGAAAATCAGCCATTGTACTGCCTTAGCACATGAGAAAGACCTGAACAAGGGCATACTAAGGTCATCTTTTACTGCAACTTTGTAAAAGGGTCCATAATTTCACTGTGATAGGAGCACATTGTCATCCCCTGTGCCTCGACTGAGCGCTTTAGGCAGCCAGGCAGTAACGCATGACTTAACTCCGGCGTGGACCCCTTTGAAGTTAGGGGAACCTTTCAAATGGGATACCCTTAGGCTACTGGCTAGCACAGCTTGTGTCCATTCCTTTAGAGAAAATCCATCAATCAGAATGGCTTCACTGGAAATTATCAGCTTTATCTGGCCACTGGCCTCAAAATCATAATGCAGTCCCGGTTTCAACGGTGGCATGAAACTTTACAAAACAGAAAATAATTCTTTAAACCAGGAGTGTCCAACCTGTGGCCCAAGGGCCACATGCAGCCCCGTGAAGTATTTTGTGTGGCCCCGGTCGAGGGTGATGCAGTGTTTTCCCCTACTGCCCCCTGTTGCTTACCGTCTTGCTGGCTCCCTCCTCTGTCTTGCTGCAGCGTTTGTGCAGCCCCAGAAACATTTTTTCAGCCAATGCGGTCCAGGGAAGCCAAAAGGTTGGACACCCCTGCTTTAAACCAAACTATAATTCAATCTGCTCTGGGCTTTGTTAAATAAATCACATACATTTCTCTTCACCAGAGCTTTATACTTGTGCATGCTATATGCCATTAAAGTCCATAGTCCTTTCAGCTGTAGTAATGTCCTGTTGAGAGCAGCTAGCATGAAACCTCTCACTAAGCTTGAGCTATGGGAGAGACCTTTATAGTGGTAAGTATCAAACCAGCACTGCTAAGCTACTGACACTGGTAGCTTGGAGAATGAGCCAGCAATATTCCTATGGAGCCAGTACTTTAGTGAGTTACACAGTTCATTTACCAGCATTAGTCCAGAAACATTCCCCCCTATTTCTCAGGGAAGGTTCCCTCTTCAGCTAGACTGGTGTATAGCAGCAAAAACGGAGCAGTCTTCTATTCAGAGTTTTATCTCCATTTCTAAGGCTTGCAGGGCTAATTGCTTTTAACAGGTTGCTATAGCAATCAGATAACAGCTGTTAAGCTCTCATGGAGGTTTGTGAACAAGGAACCAGAGAAATCACCAGGCTGATTTTCTGTCCAGCGTTTGGTTCATGTAAATTACTGTTGCACACAGGAGAATATTGGCTCTTGTGCTCAAAACCCAGCCAGTTAATTATGAGGAAAACTTTGCAGTCTCAATCATTACAGTCACTGGCATAACATTACCTCAGTTTATCAGAGAGGAAAAGAAAACAAAACAGCAAGGAGAAAAAAAATCTCCCCTAGACTCACAGTTACTCAAGCTATCTCCATTTGTTCTGGTCGGGTTTCAACCTCAGCACTGCACTCTTCTATCAGCATAGGCTTGGGAGGGCAGGATTCTGAAGGTGAGTTCACAACCTGTTCTTCCTTTATTTCCCAATAAGAATCAACAAGCTGCCCTGGCTGCTTCTAAGCAAACTCAGCCCCATTCTGGGCTTCATGCCTCTGCACTGCTCCTGCCACGGCTTCTATCCTGATTCCTTCCTCTCCCTTTAGCTCTCTACAGAGCCTCGCTTTAAGCTGAGGACAGAAACCACTCCCCCGAAGCATCAATGTGGGGAAGGGCTTCCTTCCCTCTACTTGTGCCATTTCTCCCAGAGAAAACTGCTTGTCTGCCTTCTGCTTCCCAGGTACTGGACAATAAGAGAACAGAGATTTCTACCTTTGCCTAGACACTGACTTAGGTAAGGCAAAGCTTTCTTGTTCTGTCTCAATGCCTTCCTCAATGCTTACAGGGTAGTCAGCTGAATTACTTTCTTGGGCACTGACCTGGTCAGCCCTTCTGCACCGGGGTTTGTATGTTTTACTATATTTCCCTGTGATAAACCTTGGGAATACAGTAGGTTTGTCACAACATATAAGTATGAAATCCAACAAGATGGTATATGCTTATACATGTACCACATGTAGAGATTCCTGGAGGCATAGTTTGTGCAGAGCATGACGGAGCTATAGTGAGCACGTGTAGAATACAAATATTTGCACCTCCCTCAAAGCAACTGTAATGTGTGTGTCAGCATTTATACACGGGATGGTTCTGGAAGCTTATTTTATAAAAGCACATAGGTATCTGTATTGCCTAACTGTACTGGGTCAGACCAATGGTCCATCTAGCCCTGTATCTTGTTTCCACAGTGGCCAATCCAGATCACAGGTACCTGGCAGAAACCCAAATAGTAGCAATATTCCATGCTACCAATCCCTGGACAAACTGTGGCTTTCTCCACGTCTAGCTCAATAGCCGACTGGACTTTTCCTCCAGGAATTTGTCCAAACCATTTTTAAACCCAGATATTCTAACCACTGTTATCATATCCTCTGGTAATGAGTTCCAGAGCTTAACTATTCATTGAGTGAAAAAAATATTTCCCCATATTCGTTTTATAAAATAGGGGGTTTTTTTGGACCTCTTACATTAAAGTTCTCTTATAAAATTAACCCCAAAAAGCTATTATTTCATGCATAATTGGTTATCCATAAATATGTTTATGTCTCACCATGCATTAGATGAAAATAAATAAATAAATAAATGTGGCATGGAATATATATTGCACATGGTACAGGATAAATAGCTTTATGTTTTGAATATTGTCAGTTTAAAATGCTGCAATCATCGCTTTCACTTTATGAACAATACATGTAGTCAGTTTTTCCTTACACATAGTTTCTCAACAATTGCCAACATATTCCCTTGTCTAAATAATGCTTATATTTTTAATCAAAGTTAGCTGCATTGGCAATGTGAATTGATGGTTCTAGGCATGAATTTTATCAACAGAAATGAATTACCCTATTTGCATTTCCTTCATTACATCAGCTCATTCAAGCCATAGCCTATAGCTTATCAAAGCTAAGTCCACCCTGCTAAACAAAATGGGAATTTTGTCGACCACCACAAACCATTATCTCAATTAAATCCATCTGGCTGACAAGTAGCTCTGTCTTTCAAGTCAAGAGAAGGATCAAAGTTTCATTGTTAGCAAATCTCATTGAATGGTCTGTAGATTTTGAATCAATGAATAAGAATGAAAGCCGGAGAGAAGGCTGCCATATAGAAAGCAAGCAGGTATATGGTTTGGTGGGAAGTAAGATGCATCAGCAGTTCCTCCTCAGCACACTTATTGTAAGTCATGCTGTTAAAATAAAAACTATGTGTTGCATAAAGAAGTATTCCCAGACAACACTTAATCGGTGTATTTCCCTGCCTGCATTCCACTCAGTATGGTTTCTGGCCCCAACAAAGCACAGAATCACTACTGCTCACACTAACCATCAAAATAACATAACATGGCATAAATCTTTATTTATATACCGCGAGTGCCTTTCAGTTCTAGGCGGTTTACAGAAATAAATGGCTGAGAAGAGTCGGCAAGCTACAGTAAAGGAGAACAGAATCTGGAGGATCACAGAGCAGGAATTAAAGGATCTAATCAAGAAGGGGGGCTGATAAATAGGGATATCACAGTCTGAGAGCAGCAACATGGAGTCGGATCAATGGAATGTGCAGAGTTTTTCTGGGGATTTAAGGTGAGTCGTTGGTTTTGGAGAAGAGTTGCATTTTGAGGAGGTTTCTAAAGTGCATGTAGGATGGGGATGTTCTAACCAAAATCAAACAGATGCTCAGCAAGGGACACCGATCAATCCTCCTACAGCTTGACATATCAGCTGCATTTGACTGTCAATCATAAGATCCTACTTAATACACTCAATGAACTAGGTCTGACTGAAACTGTCCTCAACTGGTTCAAAGAGTTTCTGATAGAGAATGCTGTTGAGGAGTAGTGGCTCGTGGCCAGTAGGGGGTGATGTTTATGGGACGGTAATGGAATGGATAGCAGAACATGATTGTGCAGTATTTTTTGTGGAGTTTTTCTACAAAAGCGCCTGTTTTTCGTATGATTCTGGGTAATTCTAGTTAGATACAAACATATGTGTTAGTTAAGGCCACACCCAATAGAAGCATACGAAAAAGGGTGATGAAGCCAAGACCAGAAAAACACACTACAGATTAATATAAGGGAAAGAATGGTGTTCTTTTTATGTACTTTGCTGTTAGGCCAGATCATAAAGGAAACCAGAGGAATCTATTTTGTGTTTCCAGGTCTTTGTTCTCAGCAGCGTGGTGTTTAATTAATACCATATGTGCTTGTTTTAGACTAGTTAGTAACGTGTCCCAAACTGAGATATAACAGGAATTAAATATAGTTTTGAATGAAAATTATTTATGTATGGAAGGCTTGGCCAAGCAAGTGCTGGAGTGAATTGTATGACTGTGTAGTGAACAAAAGAATGGGTTTTGAAAAGTATATATATATATTTGCAACCTAAAGAAATTCAAAGGGCACAACATCTGGAAGTAATTAAGTCAGAGACTCCTGCTCTAACATAGAAAGGTTTTTGTGTGAAGCTGTCAGCTCAGGGAGGCCAGCCCCTTCTTTTCTCTGATTGCCTTCTCCTGCTCTTTCTCTTTTCCTCTAAGGCTGAGAACTTTTCAGCATCTTTTTAACAAATAATTTATCTTCATATACTTTTGTGAAAATTATGATTTATATTCAGAAATGACTATAAGCAAACAAATGTACTTTTCTGAAACTTTTGTCTTTGTCTAATTTGAAACACCTCCTTTGTTATTTTATTGGTTGTCATACTGATGATGTCACTGAGCCAAAAGTATACAATAGAATGACCTGAGATATTAAGATGAGTTCGTTATTAGAAGGCCAGCATTTTGGCAACTATAACGATCTCCCATTAGCGCAACTGTTAATGCAAGCAATTATGCTTTGCTGTATTCTTTTGATCTCATAATGGAAAAATAGAAACAATAACTCAATAAATCTTAATTATAATTTTTAAAACCTTGCTCTGGTGTCATTTTTGCATGTTTATTATTTTTCAAACCATGAGCTTTCAAAGAGGTGTTGATGTCCCTTGCTCACTATGCATGGAAAGATGGTACTTTCTCCCAAAGCTGGAAAGCAGTCTGTGGAGTACCTCAGAGATCCCAGCTCTCAACGATGCTCTACAACATTTTTATGAGCATTCTGGGCAGCCTCACCTTCACCGATGGTGAATGTCTACTATCCTATGCAGTCAATATTTTCCACTTAATCCCACTTGATCCCAAACGCTAGGGAGTCCTCCACAAAAGTTTCCAAAAGCATTGAAAAATTCCACTCCTGGGCACTCTCCAACAAAGTAAAACTAAATACCACCAAGACCAAGCTTTTCTGGTTCTACAGTGCCACACAGTCAGCACCAAAGGGCCTAACCCTTTGGTGCAACACTAAATGTTGAGAAGACCTCTAAGGTGCTTGGAATCCTGCTTGATGCCACAATTTCCTATGGACCTCAAATATCCAACCTCTGGGTGGAAAAAACTTTCTACAGTTTAAGGTAACTGAGACTGATCAAGCCTTACTTCTATAGCAACTGCTTTATAATTCTGGTTCAAATGTTAGTTCTAACACATCTCAACTACTTCAACTCTCTCTACGCAGGCACAGCCTCCTCCCAAATATACAAACTCCAATTGATTTAGAACAGTGCAATCAGGCTGATATTTGCCTTAAAAAAGTATGACTCCCGTTTCTGCATGCTACCGCATGCTTCACTGGCTACCTGTAAATGCCCAAATCTTGTTTAAACTTTCCTGCATTGTATACCATGCACTAAACACCAACTCACTGGAGCAGATAACCCACCTCCCTCTTCACATCAACCAGGATCAACAACACCAGCTCATCCAAGGGAGTGAAATCCAAGTGAATATTCATTCCCTTTTCAAGTTTCTTTATTTTTGATATACCGTCTATCAAAATACATGCCTAGACAGTGTAGATTATAGGAAGCAATTAAAATAAGTAAATAAAAACAATAATTTATCAAATATTAAAAATACTGGACAAATTCAGATTAACATACATGAAATGGAAGGAAAGTAGGGGAGGGAGAGGTTGTTTAAAATACATCGAAGTAAATTTAATAAAAAAAAGGACAGTAAGTGAGGAGTGGTAAAGACATTAGGGGGGAATCACTCCAAAAGAAGTATTAGACGTTTCAAAGCTACACATGAGTCAGGGAATTAAAAGGCAGAGGCTGATGCTAAAGAGTAAAAGCATCTTTAAAGAGGAAAGTTATAAGTTTGGTTTTAAATTTTCCGAGTGAGTTCTCTAGTCGAATGTCTAGTGTAAGGGCATTCCACAGAGAGGGAGCGGTAACTGAAAAGATGGATTTGCGAGTACACTTCCCCCTCCCCATTCGCAGTTTCAGTAATCGCGATTTCACATATTCGTGATTTTTTGGGGGAGGGGGAAAAAAGAAAAAAAAAACCCATTGTTAAGTCTTCCCCCCAGTATCCCGGCCTTACCTGGTGGTCTAGCGGGCTTTCGGGGCAGGAGCGATCTTCCTACGCTCCTGCCCCATGCAGATCGCCATTAGGAAATAGCTGTAGGGAGTTCCCATCGTAGTCTCGAGAGACTACGGGAACTCACAGCAGCCATTTCCTAATGGCGATCTGCACGGGGCAGGAGCGTAGGAAGATTGCTCCTGCCCCGAAAGCCCGCTAGACCACCAGGTAAGGCCGGGAAGGCGGGAGGGAGGTGGGGGTGGGTCAGAGCCGGATATTCGCGGGGTTTTGCCATTCGCGGTCCGGCTCTGCCCCTATCCCCTGCGAATCCAGAGGGAGAAGTGTAGTGTCGTAAAACAATTCCCGTATTGACGGTATAGAGAGTAAATTTTTGATTATTTGATCGGAGGACCTGAAGCACCCTTCCAACATCCATAAGAACTGACCTGAACTACCTCATCTTCAAGAAAAGACTGATAATGTACCTATTTGATAAATTCCTTTCAGCTCAGTGATGGGAAACATATTCTAGGGGATGTACTAAACTAGGGTTACCAGACGTCCGGATTTCCCTGGACATTTCCTCCTTTTTGAAGACATGTCCGTGGGTCTGGATGGCTTTTCAAAATCTGGCACTTTATCCAGGTTTTGAAAAGCTTCCAGCTAGCAGTGACGGCGGGACGGCATCTGCGCATGCACAGATGTAACACGGTGACATCACGCACATGCGCGTGATGTCATCACATCCCACCAGCGCATGCACAGATGCCCTTCAGATAAGTGAGCAGGTTGAGGGGGCAAGGCTGTGGGTGGGACTGGGGCAGGGCCGGGGCAGAACAGGGCATGACTCGGGCAGACTGGGGCAGGGCCAGACGGAACTGGGTAGACCTGGGGGCGAGGCCATTGGTCCGGATTTTCTTTCCAGAAAATCTGGTAACCGTACACTAAACTTACCAATTGTTGCTAAACTGGTTTGACCAGTTTTGCAATCGATCGGATTTCCTGACCCGATGTACCAAATTGCTAACTGTGTGTTTCTCCAAGCGATCACTCATTCTCCGATCCAAGCATGCAAATCAGGGGATTAGCATTGAAATGCCATGCAAACTAGGCTAGTAATTGATGCACAAAATGGCTTCTGCCAGCACAAGAAATAGCGATCAGGTTTACCGATCCAAAAAAGAGCGATTGGTGAAGACCAGTCGCTCATGATCTTTGCCGACTCTTCAGCCCTGAAAGTAATAGAATCTGTACTGAAGTTATACTATAAAAACAAATTTAGAGTGGAAAAAAGCGATAAACAGAAAACAGGATGGAAAAGTCTAAATGTCGCCTCACTGCTCGCTTTTACAACAGCGCTGTCCAATAGTTTTTAATAGCCCCTTTCAACACCACCTTTGAAC
This sequence comes from Geotrypetes seraphini, assembly GCF_902459505.1. Lineage (NCBI taxonomy): Eukaryota > Metazoa > Chordata > Amphibia > Gymnophiona > Dermophiidae > Geotrypetes > Geotrypetes seraphini. Next base: position 204,563,581 of record NC_047089.1, read on the forward strand.
TCCTTTCAACAGCTCCTTAGAACAGTTCTGTCCAGTAGCTTCTAACAGCTACTTCCAACAGCTCCCAAAAGAAGGGATATCTCTACTGGCATTCCTTATATTACCGTCATTCCTTATATTGAATTTTACAACAATGCTTTGCTGTCAACAACTTCGATATGTGCCAATAACGTATGCGTCAAATACACCATGCCTTTGTCTGGCGTACATTGCAGCATGAACCAACAGGAATATTCTGCGCATGCATTTAAACCGCTCTCACAACAATCAATCAGGTGAGATTAAGGCATGCCTCCGCTCAAATCATTTACATGTTAACTCGGTAGAGCATCGATTGCTCGTCCACAATTGGCCAGAGAATTGACCAACAGCGATCCAGTCAGTATTAGCGATTATTTTAGTGCATCCAGGTCATTGTCCTATGAGATTAGTGGTGAGCATCCAGGGTGTGTTTGAATCAGCAGCCGAATCGCTTTTCCAAAACAGGCTGATTCTTAACAAGGACAAAATTGTGGCCTGCTAGTTGGCAAGTTCTGTGTCCAAACCAACTGAAGCTATTATGTTTTTAGGAAACAAGATTGCTCCTGTGAACATCTTTTGTTATCTGGGGATAATTACGGATTTAGATTTATCATTTCTACCTCAGGTTTCCAACTTACATATATTAGGGGGTTTATTTTGTTTGTTTTCTGCCAGTTTTGGACAATAGGACACCTTTTTGATCATGCTACCTTCCATTCCCTGATACTATCCTTGATTGTTTCAAGACTAGATTATTGTAATATTATCTATGCATCCATTTTAAAACAATTGCAAACCCTTCAAAATATGGCAATTAGATTTCTATAATACAGTCTCAACTTTTCTAAAATCCCATTATAGGCTTCCTTTTAGAGGATTGTCTACAAAATATTATTTCTAACTTTCAAGACTTTCTACCTTGGAGTTTTAGACTATTAGTTATGGCCATCATTTAGTCTTCCCTAGCCCAAAACAGATCCAGTTTGAGACAACCAGACACAGAGCATTCTACTTCATGGCTCTTTTTGTGTGGAATAACTTGCCAATCTCAATATAAGCATAACTTCAATTAAAGATTCCAAGGTGGATATGAAGATCTGGCTCATTACGCATGCCTTCTAGATTTCTCTAGCTTAGTATAGTTTAAGAACTTAAGAATTGCTATACTGGGACAGAATGAAGGTCCACGAAGCCCAGTATCCTATTTCCAACAGTGGTCAACACAAGTTCCAAGTACCTAACAAGATCCCAAGTAGTAAAACAGAGTTTACGCTGCTTATCCTAGGAATAAGCAGTGAATTTCCCTAAGCCATCTCAATAATGGACTTCTCTTTTAGGAGATGATCCAACCCTTTTTTAAAGTTTTTTAAGTTAAATCCAGAGTTGAAAGCAGTTTAAAAAAAGTGGGCTTGTATCTTGGATCTGAATAATGCTAGCCTGTTCCAGATATACGGCATGGCAAGAGATAAGGGATGGAGTCTGGAGTTGGCAGTGGAGGAGAAGGGTACAGATATGATGAACTTACCTGATGAAAAGAGTTCATGGGGGCGGCGTAGTGGGAGGAGATAAGTGAGGAGAGATATTAGGGGGCTCTCTAAATGATGATCAGTCTTCCCTAGCCCAAAACAGATCCAGTTTGAGACAACCAGACAGAGCATTTTACTTCATGGCTCCTTTTGTGTGGAATAACTTGAAAATCTCAATACAAGCATAACTTCAATTAAAGATTTCAAGGTGGATATAAAGATCTGGCTCATTACAAGTTTCAAGTTTCAAGTTTATTCGAAATTTGATGAATCGCTTATACATAAAATACTAAGCGATGTACATTAAAATCCAAATTTGAATGTACGATAAAATACAAAATAATGATAACAAATAAAATACTAAGCGAATTACTATAAAATCCAAATTTGAACATACATTAAGATACAAGGTAATAATAATAATAATAAATTTAAAAAAAGGGGGTTTGACCTACAAACCAACAGACTCAACTGGATGGAAGGGAAGAGGGATTCAGGTTACAATATTAATCATTTTTAAAAGAGAGAAACATGAAAGGAGAAAACATTAGGAGGGGTAGTTTTTTTTTTTGTTTTTTTTTGAAGGACTGCTGCACTGCAATTATTCCATATAGGAGGTAAACGCATCTTTAAACAGAAGGGTTTTTAAATTAGTTTTGAAATGGCTAATATCTTTTTCGTCTCTAATATATTGGGGGAGAGAATTCCAGGTTTGAGGGGCAACTACTGAGAATATATCGTATCGTCTTGTGCCGATCACTTTCAAAGAAGGGACTACCAAAAGACCTTGGCTTGATGAGCGAAGGGAGCGAGAAGAGTTGTATGGAATGAGTATCCTGTTTATGAATTGCGATTCATTTGTGGATAAAGTTTTAAATACCAAAAGTAAAATTTTGAAGATGATGCGATGATTGATGGGAAGCCAATGTGAGGCAATCAGAAAGGGGGATACATGGTCATATGTTTTCCCATTGTGAATTAATTTAACGGCAAGATTTTGAATAATCTGCAGCCGTTTCTTTTCTTTTTGGGTAATGTTTAGTAATAATGAGTTACAATAGTCTAGCTTAGAGATGATAAGTGAGTGTATAAGTATATTAAGGGATTTTGGTTCCAAGAAATTAGAGATGGAACGGATTTGACGTATGCGATAAAAGCAGGATTTGACTATGTTACCTATGTGCTCATGATAAGAGAGATTTTTATCAATAATGACTCCTAATAATTTTAATGATGAAACAATGTTAATAGGAGTGTTATTGATGTTGAAAGTAGAGCACAACTGTAGTCCTTGTTTGCATGTCTTCTAGATTGCTCTAGCTTAGTAGAGTTTAAGAACATAAGAATTGCTATACTGGGTCAAACCGAAGGTCCATGAAGCCCAGTATCCTGTTTCCAACAGTGGCCAACCCAAATTCCAAGTACCTAACAAGATCCCAAATAGTAAAACAGATTTTATGCTGCTTATCCTAGGAATAAGCAGTGAATTTCCCTAAGCCATCTCAATAATGGACTTCTCTTTTAAGAAATTATCCAACCCTTTTTTAAAGTTTTTTTTACGTTAAATGATTTCACTACATTCTCCTGCAATGAAATCCAGAGTTTAATTAAATGTTGTGTGAAGAAATATTTTCTATGGTTTGTTTGAAATCTGCTACTTAGCAACTTCATTGCATGCCCCCTGGTCCTAGTATTTTGGGAAAGAGTAAACAAGTGATTCATATCAAAGACCGCTCCACTCAAAGACCGCTTTCCATTTTCTTATCTTTGTCCTTAGATCCGCAACTCTGATCATCCACAGTTTGCTTGTCCATTTGACTCGCCTATTTTCCTAACAATGTCACAGAAATACAATCCCAGAGTACCATCTCACATCATTGTTCTGCATTATTGGTTTCCTCTGAAGCAGAAAGTTTGCTCCACAGTGCATTGATGCCTTCCATAGCTTGGGTGGCTGTCATGCCAAAGAAATGTAACTAGTGTTCCCTGACAAGCTGTCGGGGATCAGTTTTCATTGTTATCCAGAAGCACCCCCTAACGATCCTTCCAAGTTATGACATATGTCTTGTCTGCTGCCCACATAGCACTATGTCTATCTGTGTCTCCGATTAACTACTGCAGCAGAAGGAACCCAACCATTACATTTTCATAGTGTCAAAATGAAGCCCTTATTAACAAAGGAGTCTACAGTATATTGTTCTGTTTTGTTTTGTTTTTTTTAATTTCAGTTTCTGTGTCAGGTTTAGTGTGGAATTAATGAAAAATATTAAAGGCAATCTTTTGATAAGATTTTGATGGTAAGACTATTCTCAGTGAATTAAATATTTTTGCCTTACATTTATTAGATACGAATATTTTGCTATCAGTACCAACTCAGAAATCGCTTTGAAACTCCTCTGCTGCTGTTCTGCTGGTTCTTATCACCTAAATAGAAATTCCGATGAATGCAACATATTGTTTTAAGTGTTGTGCATTAGGAAGGGCCATTGAAAAGTTCTTAGCCAAACCAAGAAGAGAATGATGTGGAGCCATGAAACTTACAAGTTATTCCACATTTTCCTTGACACTTTTTGTTTCATTGATATGAAACAAAAAAAATTCTGGAAGATTCTACATATAACAGACAGTTCCAAGGGCTACTCTTTTGGTATCTTAAGTGTTTGAACAGAACTTGAATGCGACATAGAAATTATACTTTAGACATTCTCAAGAAAAATTCTGTGGGCAAAAATTATGGATCTACCCTGATGTGACAAAATTACTCAAGACAGAAGAAAACTCTTTCTGTCAATGAGACAGGAAACAAGAAATCTGGGCGCTACATTCCTTCTGGCATACTCCTACTCCTATTTCCATTTCTATAGCACTGAAAAGCATACGCAGCACTGTACATTTAACATACAATAGACGGTCCCTGCTCAGAAGAGCTTAAAATCTAATTTGGACAGACAGACAGGACATCTCAGGGTAGGAGAGATTCTGGTACAGGAAATGATACAATGGGTATAGATATCTGACAGCAGTGAGTGGGAGTTAAGAGTTAAAAGCAATTTCAAAAAAGTGGGCTTTTAACTTGGATCTGAATACTGCTAGCCTGTTCCAGATATATGGTGTGGCAAGAAAGAAGGGATGGAGTCTGGAGTTGGCAGTGGAGGAGAAGGGTACAGATATGAGGAACTTACCCGATGAATAGAGTTCACGGGGGGGGGGGGAGGCATAGTGGGAGGACATAAGTGAGGGGAGATATTAGGGGGGCTACATCTTGATAACTAACACCCCCCCTAAGTAAAAGGGCCCCTAAACCAAAAAAAACTGCTTCAAACTTTTACAGCTTTTAAACATCAGATATGTTTTAGGTACATTACCCAGGAACATATAGCTGATGTATTTTTGTATGCTTATGAATTATTTTAATTCCCATGATTTAAGGCCATTAGAGCATGGCCATTTTTAAAATTATTTTTCAAGACTTTGTTGTTGTTTTTCTATAATCATATTTATTGAATTCACTGTAAATATGGAATGAATTCTGCTTTCAATTACCGTCATTACAACTGTGAAATGTTTTGTTCTAACCTCAGGAACACTATGAACTAATTATTTTTACACTATACAGAAGTCACCTTAGTTGCTATATTTGAGAATCATAATCATAACCCTAGTGTTTCAGGCATGGTTGCCCACCTGTGCATTTCTATTAAACCAGACCTAACAGTCACACAGCAGGAGATACAGGAACAATATAGATAGAAGCAATTTTTTGCCGTTTCTGTTCCACTCTATGCTTATTCTCACTAAGAAAGGCACAAAATATGTTCTGTTTCATGTGCTTTGCCCTGACCTGAATTCCAAGATCCATGGTAAAACAACTCATCCCCAGTGGGGATTTCAAAATATACTACCAAATTTGGAATTTGTAGACTTCCAGTACAAATATTATATCTAGATTTATATATCCTATATAATAAAACGCTAGTCACGCATGGGCACTCAGACCTGCGTGATCTGTAATCCCTGATCCGTGATCTGTAGGTCTGTGGCCAGAGTGCGTATGTGGCGGCTAGACAAAGCGGGAGAAACCCAGACTCGAGTGCTGTGGCCGACTCAGGATGGGAGGATGCGCCGCAGCAAACTGCTGCACAGGTACTGGAGGGGGAGAGACATATCGCTTCTGCACATACCGGCACAATATCAAACCTCCCTCCAGCGTTGGCAGCCGCAGCACGTTAAACAGGCTGCTTCGCGACTTTCTCCTGCAGTTGAGTCCCTCTGCCGCGTCACTGATGATGTCATCAATGACGCGACAGAGAGACTCAACGGCAGAAGAAAGCCGAAGCAGCCTGTTTAGCGTACTGCGGCTGCCAACGCTGGAGGGAGGTTTGATATTAAAGTCATCTTGCTGGGAGGGTCGCAGAGTCAGCGGGGGTTGGACTGGTAGGGGAGAGAAGCGTCTGCCTCGGGTGCTTCAGGCAGCAGCAGCGTTTACAATTCGCTGCTGTTGCTGGCTTCAGGCCTTCCTCTCTGGCCGGTCCTGCCTACTTCCTGTTTTCATGAAGACAGGACCGGCCAGAGAGAAAGACCTGAAGCCAGCAACAGCAATGAATTGTGAATGCTGCTGCTGACCAATGAAGTAGTTAAATGAGGAAAGGGAGCAGAGGGGGAGAGAATGGCTTGGAGGGAAGAACAGATGGCAGGGCATGGAGGGAAGGAGGAAGGTATGCCAGACCAAGGCAAAAGGAAGGAGGAGATGGAGAGAGGCCATATGGGACAGAGAGAGAGAGGGCGGACACTGGATGGAAAGAGAAGAGAGGGCAGTGAATGGAAGGGGCAACATAGAGGGTGAACAGTATTCTAGCACCCGTTAATGTAACGGGCTTAATGACTAGTATATATATATATATATATATATGTATATATATATATATGTATATATATGTACATATATATATGTATATATATATATATATAAATATATACAGTAAAACCTTGGATTGCAAGTGTTTTGAAAGACAAGCAAAACATTTTATTAAATTTTAACTTGGTATACAAGCAAGGTCTTGCAATACAAGTACATACAGTATACACACATCACAACTGAGCCGATGGCTCTTCTCTCTCTGACACTGCAAGAGTGTAGTGACTGTTCTAAACGAGCAAAGTCTTGCCATACAAATACATACAGTATACACGCATCACATCATCACAACTGAGCCGATGGTTCTTCTCTCTTTGACGCTGCAGGAGTGTAGTGACTGTTCTAAATGAGCGAGGTCTTGCAATAAAAGTATGTATAGTATTTTGTATTAAAGTTTTTGGGTTGTGGAACGAATTGTCTGATTTTCCATTATTTCCTATGGGGAAATTTGCTTTGATATACGAGTGCTTTGGATTACAAGCATGCTTCTGGAACTAATTATGCTCGCAAACCAAGGCTTGACTGTATATGAGGGTGTCAACATCAGAGCTGAATAGGAGAATTAAAATAACATTGAAAAGCCTATTTCTTTATCTGTAGTGGGTAATGCAACCAGGCTGTTATGAAGCTACACAGTCATAGTGCTGATACTTTGGGTTTAACCCTGGTCAGTGGCACTTACAACTTTTACTCAGACTAGACAGAATCATTCCCAGAGATAGGGTTATGGAAGGTTTTCCTTTGAATGCATTTGAAAATTCAGTGTACAAAAATTGACCTAGAAATTTTGGGGCCCCTTTATTAAGCTGCACTAAAAAGTGGCCTGTGCCATGGAATAGGGGGGGGGGGCATGGGGACCAAGACATCCCAATAAAATGGTATTAGGAAGTTATATAAGCAGTGTTGGCTCATACCTCATCTCCTACACAGGATCACTGCACCACCTGCACTCAGAACAGGTCCTGTCCAGGACACGGCTGTGCTCACTACTGCCTGCCACCGCCCCTGCCACCAGCTGCCAGTCAACAATCTATGCAGTCACAGGGGGCGCAACCACCACTGCCACCACTCGAGCTCCAGCCCGATTAAAGTTAGTTGGGCTAGGGCCTGGGTAGCATCAGGGAGGGTGGAGCTTAAGTGGGTATGGGGCAGAGCTTGGCTGGAGGTCTAGGGCAGAGCTTCCCCCCCCCCCCCTCCCAAATGAAAACCACTCCACTGCCTATGACCTGCAATATTATTAACACATAGGCTTCCCGGGCACTGAGTCCACTTTTTAGTTTGCCTCTAAAATGGCCGCAATTTCCATCTTCTAAATATTGGCTATGTGCTAATGTCAAAATTATCATATGGTCATTAGTGCGTGAGCCATTACTGCCACCTATTTTGTAGTTAATAAGGACTCATGTGTTAACCCCATGATAATAGGGCTATATGCACTAACCTTCTGATAATAGGGCAGTGCAAGGCAATTTATCCGCGCTACCCAATTAATGCAAGGCATGATTATGCTCCTTTTCTAAACATGCCTCCATGCCAAAGAATAATTTCTATTTTTAGCGCAGGGTTGGCACGCACTGATCCTGGCACTACAGCGGGATAATTGAGCACACCCCATGGTAGTGCCTTTTTAATGTTTCATGTTTATTAAAATTTGACACAAACGCTTATAACATAGTTTCAAAGCGAATTACAAATATAAAAAAGTAAAAAGGGGTAACAGGAACATTTCACACATATGTTAACAAAAATAGACAGACTTACAGACAAAAATGGGAGAGTGGGTGGAACTCTAAAAATTTAAAAAAAAGATAACAATGAAGGGTCACATAATAGGGAGGGGCTAAAAGCAGAAGCAAAAATATTTAAAAGCAAAAGACCTACAAAAATAAGTTTGATTGGTGAATTTTAATTATCAAAAGCATCTTTAAAAAGAAACGTTTTCAAAAAACATTTAAACTTATCTAGAGAGGGTTCTCTTCTAATATATCCAGGCAAAGGATTCCATAATTGAGGCGCAACTACTGTGATAAGCATGAACTAGTGCTTCCTGTAGCTTAGTAAAAGGACCCCTTTGTGATTTCTAAGGGGCAGGTACAAAAGTAAATGCATGCATTCCCTGACATAGTTGTCAAAGCAGAAATGCATGCATACTTTTCTTTCAAAAAGTTGCCGACACCCACGCAAGGTAAAGCATGCAAGTGTTAGGGATCTTCAGCTTGGAAAAAAGACGGCTGAGGGGAGATATGATTGAAATCTACAAAATTCTGTGTGGAGTAGAACGGGTACAAGCGGATCGATTTTTCACTCCATAAAAAATAACAATGACTAGGGGAACACTTGATGAAGTTACAGGGAAATACTTTTAAAACCAATAGGAGAATATATTTTTTAACGCAGAGAATAGTTAAACTCTGGAACGTGTTGCCAGAGGATGTGGTAAGAGCAGATAGTGTAGATTAGGGGTGTCCAACCTTTTGGCTTCCCTGGGCCGCATTGGCCGAAAAAAATGTTTCTGGGGCCGCGCAAACACTGCAGCAAGACAGAGGAGGGAGCTGGCAAGACGGTAAACACCCGGGGGCAGCAGAGGAAAACACTGCATTGCCCTCGACCAGGGCTGCACAAAATACTTCATGGGGCCGCATGCGGCCCTTGGGCCGCATGTTGGACACCCCTGGTGTTGATGATTTTAAGAAAGGTTTGGACAAGTTCCTGGAGGAAAAGTTCATAGTCTGTTATTGAGAAAGACACAGGGGAAGTCACTGTTTGCCCTGGATCGATAGCATGGAATGTTGCATAGGGCAACCAGTTATTATGGAGGGGGCTTTCACCCAAAACTTGTCTCACACATGCCCTCATGATCCTTTTTGTCAAGCCATCTTCCATGCTCAACTTCAAATCCTGAACACCTCTTCGGATATGAACCTCTCTCACCTCCATCCCTCTTCCATCCACAAGATGTTCTCTTATCTTCTTCTCATTCCCTTCAGCCAGCAGGAGGAAAATAGCACTTTATGCCATGTCTGTCTCATCTAGTTTGTATACACAGTGACAGTAGGTTTTGCAGATTTAGAGGATCCTATGTGCAAACCTCCAGAATGAATCCGAATGGCAGAGAAGGCAGACATGACTTGAAATTGTTACTCTCTCCATGCCAAAGGGAAGGGGAAAACATAGTAACATAGTAAATGAAGGCAGATAAAGACCTGAATGGTCCATCCAATATGCCCATAAGTTATACCCATTAAAAAATACATGATTAAAATAACTTGTGTCTTCTTTCAAGTTTCAAGTTTAATAGAGATTTGATTAATCGCTTAATCATAATTCTAAGCGATGTACATAATAATAAAATTACAAAGTATGGGGAACAATACAATGAATAACAAAAACCAGGTCTAACAAGACTATTGACAGACTTAACAAAACTAAGAACATAAGGGAAGAGAGAGATAAGAACTTCAAATTATTTAAAAGTTAAAGAGACATATAAGGGGGATACATAAGGAAAGGGAAGTTAAAAATTACTTCAATAAAATTAGAGAGAAAAAGTAAAATTGGTTGGAAGACTAAATGGCTAATTTTCAAAGGCGTCTTTAAAAAGAAAGCTCTTTAGTTTACTTTTGAATTTTTCTAAGTTGTGTTCTTCCCTCAAGTGAATAGGAAGTGAGTTCCAAGTTTGGGGGACTGTAACAGAAAAAAATCAATTGCCGTCTAGTATTAATAATTGTAAGAGAGGGAATCGTCAGCAAATGCTGTTCAATAGATCTTAACATTCTATTGGAAGTATATGGAATTAATAACTTATACATGAAAGCTGGGCCATAGACTGTAAAGTCTGGTATTGTCCTAGGTTCCAAAATGCTGAAGTTGCCGTCCAAGCTCACTCCAGCTTATCCAACCATCCCATAAAGTCTGCCAGTAACATCCTCATGTTCCAAATTAGTGGACTAATGTAATGTAATGTAATTGATGCCCACCCAAGCCTATCCTACATTGAATGGGACACAGACCATGCAGGTCTGTCCAATATCGGCCTTAGTTCTTTAATTTACATCCTTCATTTTCTATTAGAGATCCTCTATTTTTATCCCACGCTTTTATGAATTTAATCCCATGCTTTTTAGAATTCTATCACCGTTTTGTTTTCCTCTCTACCACTTCCCTCCCATACTGGAATTGAGGGGTAGAACTAGGGGTCCTATAAAGGAGGTATAAAGATAAAACTTGGCATCTGTGTCCCTTAAAAACTCCTATTATGCCAAGTCTGGGTTAGAGAGGCTTCGATTGAACTTAAGACCATAAGAATAGCCTTTCTAGGTCAGACCAATGATCCATCTAGCGCAGTAGCCCATCCTCACAGTGGCCAATCCTAGTTAAGGAGTGTGTGGCGCAGTGGTTGGATCTACAGCCTCAGCACCCTGGGGTTGTGGGTTCAAACCCCGCGCTGCTCCTTGTGACCCTGGGAAAGTCACTTAATCCTCCATAGCCCCAGGTACGTTAGATAGATTGTGAGCCCACAGGGACAGAGAGGGAAAATGCTTGAGTACCTGATTGTAAAAACCGCTTAGATAACCTTGATAGGCGGTATATAAAATCCTAATTTAAAAAAACAAACAAACTAGTACCTGGCAATAACCCAGAGAGTAGCAACATTCCATTCCATTAAGCAGATTCATTGAAATATCTAATGAACTATCCATATGAAATTATAGAGCCAATATTCAAAACGATTTAACCAGGAATAAGAGACTCCAGCCCGGTTAAATCACATTGCACAAATGATCCCTAGATTTTCAGCAGTACTATCTGGTTAGGTATTCAGGCCAGGGTTTTCTGGGGTAGAGCTTGGATGGTACCTGGATTTAGCCAGTTAGCAGTGATTTTCAGACTGTTAACCAGATAAGAGCCTGAATAAAGCTAGCATGGCCAGCTCTATATGTAACTTGGGAAGAGGGGAAACAGTTATTATAGAGGAGGATTTCCACTCAGATCCTGGAAACCCCTAATACAAGAACAGGATGAGAACAAAACCAAAACGTACAAGAGCAGAGAAAATAAATAGAAAGTAAGATGATGGCATATCTATATACCACAGCACACCTGACAGTGGGAGTGTGTGGTGCAGTGGTTAGAGCTACAGCCTTGGCACCCTGAGGTTGTGGGTTCCAAATCCCACACTGCTTCTTGTAACCCTGGGCAAGTCACTTAATCCCCATTACTCCAGGGACATGGGACATTAGATAGACAGTTAGGTAAAAAATGCTTGAGTACCTGAATAATTTGTAATCCACATAGAATTGTAGGATATGCAGAATATAAAATAAATAACATGAAGCCAGCACACTGTACACTACTCACTTAAAAATGCATGCAGCACACTTTCTCAGAAACTCCCCAGCAGATGTGTGCTGTAAAAATAGTTAATGTGAAACCAGGGGTTCCCCCTGTGCAGACTTCATAGAAAAGCAACAGGGAAGAATAATACCAGGAGATACTCACTACCATGTAGTGGAAAACATAGGGTAGACAAATGCTAACAAAAGTTTTCCTTCCCTTTTAACCAAAATGAAAGAGGGAAAAACTTTTCTTACTGCAGTATATTAATACTCACAGTTATTCGCAGTAATCTCCTTTATCATCTTCAGTTTCCCACAAAAGTTCCCAAAAGGGTGTGCCCTTTCTGCCATTTCCTGTAGTCACACACCTAAAACACTGCACCCCCTTTTACACTGTACAGATTTTGCTTTCCCTATTGAAATATTTGTTTCTAGTGCAATAGGAGTGTCATCCTGAACAGTAGAATATTTTCCCCATGCTTTCAAGCCTTGTAGAAGGTTTTCAACTCCTCCTCCTTCTCCAGAGGGCTGTTCTGCCCTCCTCAGTTCTTCCTTCTACACATGAGCAGGAAGGTGTCTTTCTGATTTGCTCAGTATATTTCTTTATTATTTTTGGTATTTTTCAGTTTTTGCAGCTATCTGTGCCTGACAGCAGACCGCAAACCTTTAGAGGTTCTGGGCAGTCTAATTTTCATAATTCCAGGCACTTTCGAAAGTACTCAGTAGAAGCCTCATCTCAGAGATCCTGTCAGGGACAAGACAGAGCTTTACAGGACCAATGATAGAGCTTTACAGAATCAAGACAGAGCTCCCCATCCGGCAGGTTAATTAATCCCTTGGGGACCTGATTGACTAACCTGCAGAAAATTTTGTGGAGCATGGGGTCTATATCCCTAGTAGTTTAGCTCTCCTACTGAATTGCAGCGCAGGCTGTTAGGCATCCGCAGGGAGCTCAGGAGGGTGCCATCTGTGATTTTTCCTCTCCCCTTTGCGTGCACAATTCCATGGGGCTTGAGAAGCAATCTGACTTCAGTCTGACAGGTAGCCCGAAGTTCTCAGCATTTGGAGGACTGGCTGATTGAAGCAGGGATCCTTCTCCCAGATCTAGCTACTGCTTAAAAGTGAGGCAGGCTGCAACATCTTCAAAATATATGTCACAGTGAGTAAGGCTATTACAGCCTATAGGCAAAAACAGAGGGTGGGGGTTCTTAAAAACCTATTTTTTAAGGTTTCTGCTACATCCTATAGGGACCCCCACCTCTAAAATCCTGTTTTCTGAGGGTTTTTTTTTACTTTTAATAAAGTCATTTTAGAGCCTTTTTTGGGAGCCAAAATGCTGCTGCAATAGCCATCTTGGATTTCCCATTTTTTTTCAAAGTTCTCCAGTTGCTTCATATTACCTCATTTTGCTTCAAAACTGGCAGGGATGGAGTCCTCGGGCTCTTTTAACCCTAATTCTTGACAGATTTGTGTTGCTTGGATGATGGAAAAGCACCTTTGTGCCATGCAGCACATGAAGGGAAGATGAGAGCATCAGGCTTAGCCTCCCCTTTGGTCTCTAGGATTGAGGAACTTTTGGAGGCCTGTCAACCAGGAGAAAATCCTTCCCAGAGCCCCAGGACAGTAGCATACCTAAGTGTAAGAGCGCAGAAGCTGCAGAGCCAAAGAGACATAAGGTTGAGTTACTTAAAGGTGACTCAGTGCTGCCTAGTAAGCCATTTCTCCTGAATTTGTTAATTTGATGAGGATAGCTTATTTGGATAGCCAGGATCCTCATATGAGGTCTGGCAGTGAGTCAGGAGTTGCACAACGGGGCTTAGGTTCCCAGGGCACATCAGTGTCATTGGCAGAGGCTAACCAGGATCCTGGGAACCTTTCTAACAGGGACACGAAAGGTGAGTGATCAGTCTATATACCCTGCTGGGTGATATAGGGTCACAAAAAGGAGCAAGTACACAGGAAGCAATGGTGGCCCTCAACTAAAGGGAAGATCTCACAGTGCATCAGCTGTTCAAGCCTTTGGCACTATTAGCCTTCGGCATTACTGACTCCCTGCGGGAGTTACAATTGGGCTCCCAGCAAGCCCCTTCCACTCAGTGTTCTATCCTGAGTGGAGTGAGAGCACAGCTCACATTTTTCCCTGGCATCCTGATATGAGTGTTTGTCACGGAGCACTGGGATATACCTGAGGACTCTTTAAAAGTAGCCAAAACAATGACTAGGTTGTATCCTATGGCACAGGAGTGGCAACAGATGTTCGCTCAGCCTAGGATGAGAGAGGTGTAGTTTTAAAGGATATGCAGGATCACAGAGTAGATGTGGTCCTAAAAATGCAGTTTGAAGCTTTGGCCTCTTTTGTGGAACGTACTTGTTATATCAAGATGTATGGACTCACCCTGGCAGAGAGTGAGCCTTTGCCCCAGCTGATGCTAGCAGGGGTGGATTATGTGGCCGATGCTATCTATGACATCATCAAAGTCATGAGCAAAATCTTGGTTTATTTGATTTCAGCCTGCAGAATGCTCTGGATCAGGCAATAGGAGGTAGATTCCACCTGCACGGCTACTCTCAGCAGACTCCCTTTCAAAGGACAGATGTTGTTTGGAAAGGCTATTCATGATATGAAGGCCAGAGTGGCAGATCGCAGGCCAAAATCTCTGCCTGATAGCAGACCACGAACCTCTAGAGGTTCTGGGCAGTCTAATTTTCATAATTCCAGGCACTTTCGAAAGTACTCAGTTGGAGCCTCATCTCAAAGATTCTGTCAGGAACAAGACAGAGATTTACAGGGCCAAGGTGAAGCCAAACCTCCGATTATCATCCTAAATCAACCTCCAAGAAAGTGCAATGAAGCCAAGGCCAAAGTCTTCCCCCTAAGAATAGGAGGAAGGCTCTTGGTGTATATGGAAGTCTGGGTGCAGATCTCTTCAGACTTCTGTGTGCTGGAGAGCATTCGGAAAGGGTACAAGCTAGAGTTTGCCCACCCTTAACAGACTAGTTTGTGAACTCCTTGGCTGGGCGCCCAGAAAAGTCATGCAGATTCTTAGCAGCAGTACAGATATTTGTAGTAATTCAGGCCATAGGGCCAGTGCCACCTGAAAAATAGGGCTCAGGCAGATACTCCATATATTTCATAGTGCCCAAGAAAGACTCAGAAGATTGGAGACCCATTCTGGATCACACACACGTCAATGAGGCCCTGAAGATTCCACACTTTTGCATGGAAATCATGAAGTCAATCATCACAGTGGTAGTTCCAGAGGAATTTATAGCTTCCTTAGACTTGACGGAAGCCTACCTGCACATTCCCATATTTCTGGAACATAGGTGATTTCTGAGATTCCACTTGCTGGAGAGACATTATCAGTTCTTGACACTCCCCTTTAGGTTGGTAACAGCACCCCGCACATTTACCAAGGTGATGGTGGTGGTAGCAGCACATCTCCGCAGGGCAGGATTGCAAGTGCATCCATATCTAGATACAGGCTGATCAGAGCTCTGTCATTATCGGAAGTGAACAAGCAGTATCTCAAGTAGTCCAAATCTAGCAGTGCCTGAGCTGGATAGTGAATTTTCAAAAGAGCCAACTGGTTCCATCTCAATGCATGGAATACCTGGGAGTTCTATTCAACATGTCAGAAAACCGAGACTATCTTCCAGAGGCATACAGACAGAAGCTTTGCACTCAGATAATGGACATGATGGCCAAGCCAGCTCCATCTGTGTAGTACTGCCTCCATGTACTAGGCTCCATGGCAGCCATTATAGATGTGGCTCCTTTGACGAAGGCTCACATGTGTCCTCTCCAGAATGCACTATTGTCTTGGTGGTCCCCATAAATGGACTCCCTTAAAATGACTCTCCTGTGGACTTTGGAATATTACCACAGTATGAGTTGGTGGCTCCATCCACAATCGTTATTATGAGGCATGTCCCTCAGAATAACTTTGTGGGTGATTCTCACAATGGTTGCCAGCTTGTTCAGCTGGGGAGTCCATTGCAATGAACATCCAGTCCAGAGGAGGTGGTCGGCCTCCCAGAGAAAGTGGTCCATCAATAGACTGGAACTTTTGGCCATTCAATTGGTGTTACAGAAGCTTGAGACGAGTCTGGAAGGACAGGCGGTCTGAATCTTCTCAAACAATGCTACAGCAGTGGTATTTATCAATCGCCAAGGAGGCACCAAGAATGTGCAGCTGAGCATGGAAGCCCACTTATTGATCTGGTGGACAGAACTACACCTTCAGGTGGTCTCTGAGTGCATGTAGCAGGAGTGGACAATGTCTAGGCCAATTACCTCAGACGGCAGACCTTAGACACGAGAGAATGGATGCTATCTATAGCAGCATTCCAATCCATCGTTCTTTGATTAGGTCAGCCAACTTTCTATCTGATGGCTATGGCAAAGAATGAGAAGGCAGACCGATTCTTCAGTCAAAGACCTGAGCCCAGAAGTGAAGGCCTGAATGCCCTAGTCTAGCTGTGAGGGGGAAGCAGAGCCCTCTGGACAAGGAGGAGGAGTTGAAAACCTGGATTGGATTCCAACTGCACTACTCGCAAAAATGGGGAGAATACCCTACTATCCAAAATGACATTGCTATCTATTAGAAAAGATAGCAAGGTAAGAACCTAATCTTTTTGTAAGACCATCAGTTTTGCAAAGGGTTGTTAAGGAACATGCTGCAGTCACTAGCAATTTCCAATCTGATTATTCTACAGAGTAACTAGGTTATACTATTCTTCATTGCAAAAGTCATCTAAAAAGTACTCAGATAACCTTCTAGGGCATATTAATCTAGATAATGTAATTATCTTCCTCACCAATTCCCTAGCTGCCTTCGAGTGAAACATGATGTTCCTACTTGTTCCTGCACTCTTGTGAAGTAGATGCAGAACTTATGATACCATTAGTGAGACACTACAGCAGTCTGCATAGATTCACTGATGCAGAAAATCTGCAGTGGTAAATTTGCACATAACTATATCAAAGTTATTTTGTTAAAGTGCTTTGGGCGGATGGGAAATGTTTCAGCAAATGTGCACATTCATAGCTGCCTATCCATTGTCATTCAAACTGTGCTAGCTCATTGTTAACTAAATGATAGAAAGACAAAACTGAAAGTTAGATTGCTACAGCACCTTGGATATTCATTGCTAGAAGCAGTGCAATGACAGGCTGTCCCTAGTAATTCATACTTTATGTATAAAAATAAATAAAATATCAAAAGTGTATAATAATTATGAAAATCATTTTAGCAAGTAACGTATGAGTATTGCTGAATAGAGAAGAGAAGAGTAATAGAACAGAAGAAGACACACGTCACCTGCTCCCTCAGATTGCTCAAGGTATTTCCAACCAGGCTGCAGCCATGCATAGGTGCCAGATCTAATATTTTTGGGACCTCACTTGGCCATGAGCAAATAGAGGCCCAAGGTCAGAGATCTTTCGGGTGGCTCACACAGCAGTTCAGTGTTCCATCCCCCTGCAGGATCCATCGCAGGATCACTCTTCGGGTGCCAGCAGCATGTGTGAAGTAAACTCGCTGCGTTCAGTGGCCCAGAAGCTTTCCCTCTGCTTCCTGTTCCCACTTAGGTGTGAAGCGAGGCAAAGGGACCACAGAAGGCAGCATGTTTACTTCACTCATGCTGACGGTGGCCTGAAGAGTGCAAAAGTAGCTGCTTTACTGGATCCTGTGGAGGGAAGGAACACAGAGGGGTCATTGGGGGATCACAGGGGAGGGCATGATCATTAGAGAAATTGTAGACCCTGGGAACAGAGAGGGGAAAAAAGAGATTCCAGACCTCCAGGGAGGGAAGGGAAAGGGAAGGGGAGGACAGAGATGCCAGACCATGATAGAGGGAGGAGGAGGGAAGGAGAGAAGAGGAGATACTAGACCACAAGAAGAAAGAAAGAGAAGGAGAGAAATGTCAGACTACTGGAGGGAGAGGGAAGGAGGAGAGAGAGGTAGGTGAGAGGGGTAAGAGAAGGACAGGGATATGTGAGACCACAAAGGGGAAGGAGGGGAGAGAGATGCCAGACTATGGGAAGAAGAGGAGAAATATGTCAGACCACCAGAGGAGGAGAGAGAGGGAGGAAATGCTGTACAAGGATGGATGGGGGGGTGGGGAAGGGAAGCCAGAAATGTTAAGAAAAGATGGGAATAGGGGAGGGAAGGAGAAGGGAAGGGCAGAGAGAAGAAGGAGTTGGTATACATGGATAGATGGGAAGGGAAGACATGTAAAAGTGGATAAATTTGAGAAGGAAGCAGAAAGTTAAATATTAAAAGTTTATGCCTAAGATGGATGTAGAAGTAGAATCGTGTATACTTTTACCAACAGATGCCTTAAATATAGGCCAGCATTTTACAGGCCTACAATTAAGGCATCTGTCTCATGCCTATGGAAACACATAGGGATGAATGCCCAAAGCCACTTCCAGTGGAGACTATACTCATGCCATGCATTGGGCGTCCATAAGCCTCTCTACACATCTCCTTAGGTTCACGTATGTCTACAATGTAGGCGTCCTTCCCTGCCTGCATTTTTTTTTTAAAGTGTGTCCCGATTGACTGTGAGATAGTGGTAGGACACCTATCGCCGGCTACAATCAGGACACCCATTTGGAAACTCAGCCCCTTACTGCCCAGGACCAAAATCATGTTACATAGTGTTATTGTAGTATTTAATAATAGAGGTGATAACCTAGAATTAAATACTAAATAGAATTCAACTGGAATACAATCAGGTCCAGGAGCTTTGTATTTAGTCATATTTTTAAGAATATTATAGATATCTTCAAGATTTATCAGTTTTAATAACTGAATATTATCTTCATCTGTTAATACAGGGTGCTCCATATGTTCATCAAATATAGTGGGTCATTTAGTAAGGTGCGGTAGCCAATTTTGCATGTGCTAATTTTTAGCGTGCACTAAATCGGCTACCGTGCCTTAGTAAAAGGAACCTATGGGTTGTCAAAGAGACAAAATAAATCTAACAGTAAATAATTACTTTTTTGTCTCTGTATTTTATATTACTTTAATTGTATTTTAGACATTTTATTTTAATATGCACTGTATTTTTTTGAACTGTGGTTTCAAGTCAAGATATCTTCTAGGTTCCTCCAAAAAGTCATTTTCATATATTGTTTTTTTATTAGTAACACCGTCAACCAAGTTATGGTGCATGTTTTTAAGTATATTTATATGCAATATTTTTGTAATTTGTTGGAACATTGTTTTAAGATTTACATGGTTCACAAACTTTTATATGTATAGTTATTTAATTTTTTTTTTTACACTGCAGACTCCTGATGCAGGCCATTTAGGCTGAAACACGTACATGTCGAGACTTCAAGTAAATAAAATTGTAGAACACAGAGGTCGCCTTCGCTGTTCATTCTTTGATTCTCCGTTGGGAGAAGGAATTATCTCCTGTGTTCGTTTCCTCCATCTATGTTATGAGCATATACATTAATTATGGCGATTTTATTACCATCTGTTATAAGCTTTACTTCCACCCATCTACCTTGGTTGTCATTTATTTGGACATAATTTGCACATCTTTCCTGTTATGAATCAAAATGGTCACACCATTTTTAAAAAAAAATTTAATGATGGTGAAGAGATGATGATAGTGACCACTTAGTTTTAAGTTTACTAGATTCTACCATGGATAGATGGTTTCCTGAAGTAGCACAATGTCTGGAACATATTTTGATATATTATTTAATACTTTTGTCCTCTTAATAGGATTATGAATGCCTATTACATTCAGAGATACGAAATATTAAATGGCATTCTTCTAATATTGGAGAAGTGCTTTTAAAATATGCACCATATAAAGGTAAATTTATATGTAAATATAGCCACTGATTAATCATAATGTAAAAAGAATCAAGTATTACACAACATCCTAGCAGCGTTAGATTCCAAGTTTATTATAACAGGGACGATTAATTATGTTATTTAGGCATGTCTGTTATATGTGATAATCGTAGGGAAACAAGATTTTATGTATGTGATATGGATATAATTTTTTTAATAAATAAATAGATTATGGGCTTGATATACTGCCCTTGACAAGTGTTTCAAAATGCTTTACAACTGTTTATTCTATGTGCATTTACATTGCAATTCTGCCTCCATTCCGCACCCCTAGAAACCCCTACATGAAAATCACACTAAATATTTTTACATGCAGAAAAAGCTTAAAAGCTTTGCAAAATATACCCAGCGTTCTAAACTGTTCCAGCACTATTGCAGGCAGACTAGGAGGGCCCTTTTTTTCCCCTAAAAATCATAGCATGTATTATATATAGCATTTTTATTACAGGGAATTTCAGAATGCCTCATTCTTAAATCCAGCAAGTCATTGTTGGGAATTCCTTAAACTGATTATTTTTTAAATCATTCTATGCTTAAATATATGGTGTTCTGCGGTTGAGTGAATCAATTTTCTTTGTGTGATATTTTCTAGCATGTCCTCCGTGTCTCCAGTACTTAACTGGTGTTTCCTGACTTTTCAGAACCTCTTTTCTGTATTTCCTTTCAGTCTTGAGTACATCCAGTTCCTAAGAAATACCTAAAGGGCTTTACAGACAGTTAGGGCTCCTTTTATGCAGGTGCGCTAAGTGTTTTAGCGCATGCACCAGATTAGTGCGCGCTAGCAGAAAATCTACCACCTGCTCAAAAGGAGGCGGTAGCGGCTAGCGTACGCGCTATTCTGCGCTTTAAGGCCCTAATGCGCCTTCGGAAAAGGAGCCCTTAGTCTCAACAAGATGTATATGAGCTTCCAGAAAATCTCTGGTTTGGCCTTGATTCCCAAGCAGAGTGTAGAATATGCTACTTTGGAAAGCTTGATTGTAAACGTCCTTATTCCTTACTTAATACTGTTCCTGTCCCTATTGTTTTGGAAGGGCAATTGACTTCTCTTTTGGCATGTTATAACATTCCAGTGCCATTTGTCTGTCAAGGCACTTCTGATATTGACTGTGATCGAGAGCTAGTTTTCCTGAGTTATATAACACACCTACAATATATCTAGTACATTATTCACTTATGAAGACTGTCAGCAGCCCTTCAATTCAAGTGGGGAAAAGGAAGGACAGAAAGATAAAACTTTGCCTCAGTAACTCCCCCCCCCTCCCATTATACAAAACTGAGGCATGGTTTTTAGCACCAGCTGCGGCAGTAGCAGCTCGGAGCTGTTACCGCCGTGGCCGGCACCAAAAACCATGCCTTAGTTTTGTAAAAAGGAGTAGACCTGAAATTAAAAATATATACGGGTTCATTTTCACTCCTTATCAGTCAGGCCCTGATTCTATAAATGGCACCTACTGGTAGGCACCTAGACCGGAGCTCATACCGATGTAGGCACTTAACTTATTTTTTTTTAATTGGTTAATTATCACAAAAAATTAATTAGCCATTAAGCACCTAACTCGATAGACACCTAAAACATGGATGTAGGCATCAACACTGAGGCTCCTACTGGTGTCTAACTGAAGTAGACATGGGTAGGGGCAGAGTTTGGGTGTGGATTGAGTTAGACACTGGTAGATGTCTACCTTAGGTGCTGGTATTTTAGGCCATGAGAACCCTGGCCCAATATACCAGTGCCTAAGTTGTTGATGCCTACCGGAGCCTAACTTCAGTTAGGCGCCACTAGGTGCAGTTCTTCAAACAGCACCTAACTTTGAATGACAGGCATTAGGAACCATTTTCTTAGGCACCTACTGAGTTAGATGGCATTTAAAGATCAGGACCTTAGGATCAGATTCTATAAATGGTATCCTAGTTAGGCGTGGCTAGGTGCCTATTTAAGGCTGCCTAGCGACATCTAACTAAAATCCACACTTAACCTAAATTAATTCAATTTGCTTAAATGGCATGGAACTCCACGCCTAAGTCGAGGTGCCTTCCGATGCCTAACGATGCCTACCTGAAAATCAGACATGGTTAGGGGCAGAGAATAGGCATGGTTGACTTAGGCATCACTAGGCGTCCAAGTTAGGTGCCAGTAAATTAGGCCAGGTAAAACACACCCAACCTGTAGGATGCCTAGTGACTCTTAAGCGTGCCTAGGCACTGCTAGGCAGGATTCTATAAATGGTGCCTAGTGGTTGATTGACAACCGTGCAAAGCACCTACAATGTAAGCACCACTAGAAGCCATTTATAGAATCTGGCCCGCAGTGTTTTTAACAGTGCTCATCATCATGGGCTGAACTAGGCCCATATATTCAGCACTGTCACTTATTTAGGCACTGACACTGAATATCTTGGTCTCTAACAGTGCCCAGAAGTTGTGTGCAAATAGTCATTATTTAGTGCTGTGCCCATATAGCTAACTGGGCACAGTTAGGACTGCCTTTTGTGTGGTCCAACATGCACAGTTAGCTATCCACCTTGAAGCACTGAAATCTTTTTATCCCAAGCACCTTTCAATATAACATACAATAATGTCCTGGGACTTATCAATTTCTTTCTTATCACTATAGGACTTCAGAGGTGTCACCTAGGGCTCAATGATCTCATAGCCCCAAGCTTTATACACCATGTTCGTCATTAAGTCCATACTCATCATCTTTCTGATTTACTGTATTTTTCGGACCATAAGACGCACCCCCCTGTAGAGGAGGAAAATCCAAGAAAAAAAAAATTTGGTTCTTGGTTTTTGCTCTTCTACATGTAGGTGTGTCTGGTGGTCAGGTGTGTCTGGTGCTGGGAAGCCTGCAGCCCAAAGTCGCCTGAAGCCCAAAGCCTCCAGAAGCCAAACAAAGCCCTAAGCCACCCGAAGCCGCCAGAAGCCACCCATAGCCTGAAGCCACCTGCAGCCGCACATAGCTCAAAGCCACCCACAGCCCTCCCCCCCAGTACCTTTTGTAGTGGTGGTGGTCCAGCGCGGTCTCCTGGATGGCTGTCTTTGTCTTAGAAGAGCGACACACAATGCAAGAGTAACTGACTGCAGCCAATCATAGAACAGTGCGACCAGGCAGGAAGCACATAGGCCGTGCTCCTGCATTGTGCATCGCTCTTCTAAGACAAAGGCAGCCATCCAGGAGATCATGCTGGACCACCACCACTAAAAAAGGTACTGGGAGGGGGGCACACAGTGTATTTGGTCCATAAGACCCCCCCCCCCCTTTTCCACCCCCTTTTTGGGGGTGGAAAAAGTGCATCTTATGGTCTGAAAAATATGGTAATCTTAGGGCTCCTTTTACTTAGGGCTCCTTTTAATAAGGTGCTCTATGCTTTTTAGCGCATGCTAAATATTATCATGCGCTAACCATGCGCTAAACGCTAATGCGTGCATGTTAGTCTATGGACGCATTAGCGATTAGTGTGCACTAAAACACATAGTAAAACAGGGGGTTAGTATATTTCAAGCTATTACATTAAAAATTTTTATAACCTATTCTTTTTATTTATTCAATATCACTTATCACTTATCAGTTAGCTATCCAGGCACCAGCATTGAAGCCCTCCTTTATAAAGCCACACTAACATTTTTAGTATCAACCATGGCGGTAACAACTCAGACGCTTATAGGAATTCTATCAGCGTCGGAGCTGTTACCGTGGTGGCCAGCGCTAAAACTGCTAGCATGGCTTTGTAAAGGAGGGGGTGAATATTGGAGGCAACTTCTGAGTCCATTGATTCTGCCCTTGTACTGCCCTGGTACTGACCAGACAGTGTCGCAGATATTCAGCCACCACGATTTAACTGGGCAGGAGCATTTCTTGCCCAGTCAAATCACTTTAAATATGCACCCATTAAATATAAATATATTTTTTTTACTGCAGTTTTGTTGAGACACAGCTTCAGCTTTCTTTCTGCCCCCTATATATATGTATAGTAAAGGTGAGCATGAGAATGATGAAATTGTGTTTAGCTACCATATTATCATAAAAATGAAATCCTTCTGCTGATATTCCATCTCTTTGCTCTCTTTAAGCAGTTCTATTAGTATGCACAGGCATAAGCCCTTTGATGAATTAGCATGTAAAATCTAAATCCAATCTCATGCATAAACATTTCTAGAAGTAATGTATAGCCTGACTGACAAGAGCTGTTTAGAGAACAAGGCTCTGATTTTTAACTAAGGAAGAAATGTGACGACCTTTGATGAAGAGCTTGAGGAGGACGCAACTAAACCTAAGCTTCGTTATTCATTACTTGGATATTAAAGGTCCTCCACATTCGGGAAAGATTATTTCCATGGGCACAAATGAGGTTTTTAAGAGGTCACAACCTAAGTCAGCTTGCAAGTCAGCTTACTCACAGTTTTCAAATAGTGGATCTTTTTTGTTTGAAGTTTGAATTTCCTGTGACTTCTGAAAAGGAAAAATAAATGATGTTGAAAAAAAAAATCCTGAAAGGATACGTTTTAGGCAATATGCAGTAAAATTTTAATTCCTTAAGGGTCAATAGGTGGGAAGCAATGAGTACAGGCACTAGGCTATTGGGCTATATTACATGAAGCTTAAAGCCATCAAGAATATTTCATGCTGCAGATGGTGATAGGCCTGCAGCAAAAGTCTTAAGTTGTCAAGACCTAACCATATTCATACACAAAAGCTACTCAAATATTTTGAGTGGAGGTCCGGAAACTTCATCTGAAATCCAGGGTCCACAAACTACCACAGAGATGTACTAATCAATAAATGCCAAATAAAATACTCTTTTTCTATCTTTGTTGTCTGAGCATTGTGTTTTTCCATTTGTCTTGGTCCCAGTGTCTCTTTTCTGTCTTTCGTTTTGTTTCAGCTCTTTTTTCTCTCTTTCCAAGGTAAATCCTTATAATTCCTCTCCCTGCCTTCCATTCTTCTCCTCCTCCTCTGGGTCTAATATCCCTTTCTAACTTGCTTCCTTCTTTCCCTCCCTCCCTCCGTCCTATGGTCGAGTATATCTCTCTCCATCGCCTCTACCTGCAGGTCCAACATCCCTTCATCTGGCTTCCTTCCTTCCCTCCCTTCCATTTTCCAATTTAGTGCTCTCTCTGCCATCTGTCCTGGGTCTAGCATCCATCTGTCTTACTTCTCTTCCTCCATCCATTGTCCAGTATAGCTCTCTCCATCTCCTCTGCCCCTGGGTCCAACATTCCTCTATTTGGCGTCCTTCCTTCTCTCTCTGCCTTCTATTGTCCAGTATAGTGCTCTCTCTGCAATCTGTCCTGGGTCCAACATCCATCCATCTGGCTTCTTTTTCTCCTTCTGTCCATTGTCCAGTATAGCTCTTTAAGCCCTCTGCCCCTGGGTCTATCATCCTTCTATCTTGCTGGCTTCCCACCCTCCCTCTCATTGTCCAATATAGCTCTCTTCCTCCCCTCTATCCCCAGGTTCAATATGTCTCCATCAGGCTTCTTAGTCCATGAGAAATTTGTTCACTATAATAAATAGAGAAAGCAGAGAAAGGAACTAGAAAAACCTGCAAAAGGATAAGCATAAAGTAGAGAAATTACAAATCCCAGCATGCAAAGGCACCGTCAAAGGATGTCCTGACAGCAGAATATTTGAAACCCCCTCCCCAAAAAAAACAAACAGACAAGACCTAGGTACAAAAGGTTATGTCATCTCAGAGAGAGAGAAAAGGAGAGCAGGGAAGAGAGCTAGGAGCATGTATTAATAGAAAGCTAAAACAGCCGCAAAGAATCTTTCACTATGCAATTCTTTGTAGCAGAGGTAAAAGACAAAAGTCTCTACAATAGTTTATTTTTTATTGCAGTAATGGGAAAAGACAAGGGTATCTGCATTTGTTTCTGACTAAGCTAGTGCCAACAGAGACAAAGGATATAATTTTACAGTTTTTATACGCTGTTACTTGGAGAAGGCAAGTCTCTTGGCAGTTCACAGAGATAGGGGAAAAGGGGATGGAACTTGCATACTGCCCGGAGTAGTGGTTGCAAATCTCATAATTTTTCTGGAAAAACTAAGAAAAATTATAAGAGATCTATAACCATTACTCCAGGAAGATGAATTACTAAAAGAGATATTCCCAGCTCCACCTGTGCTGGCCTTCCGGCGGCCACCTAATCTGAAACAAATTGGTAAAAAGTAAGCTCCCCATGAAGAAGAGAATGGCACACATCCTTGCGGTGTGGCAAACTGCAAACCGTGCGAGCAGCACATCTCAAAGGAGCCCACAGTCACTCATATAGGAAAAACATTCACCATAAAGGGATCCTTCACATGTTCATCTTCTAATGTGGTGTGCATCATTCAGTGCAAAAAGTGCAAAGAGGGATGTTACATTGGTGAAACAAGCCAAAGGCTAAAGACCAGCATCAACCTATATGGATATCATGTTAAAAATTACAATACTAACCAGGATGCCACCTCTGTCGGAAAACACTTTGGAAAAACTGACCACTGCACCAATAATTTTAAGGTAAGAATACAAAAAGGGAACTTTAAGACAATCCAACAACGTAAAGCCTTTGAAATCAAAATGATAAAATATTTTAACACCTACCAGACAGGACTTAACAGAGATCTAGGCTACATTTCCCACTACAAAGACATTTAAAACTGTTCTGCCACCTTTCTGTTTCCTATCCCTGAAATACTTTCATTTTTTCCTTATATATACTGATATTTGCCAACATTTGCTTATTTCTGATCTGAAGAAGAAGGGTTTCCTTCAAAAGCTCATCATAAAATGCATTGAGTTGCTCCAATAAAAAGGTAGCACTTTAGTTCCTTTTTTTTTTGTTTTATTGCTTTATATTACCCTTAGGGAGAGGAAGAGATAGTGGATGCCGCGGATGGGCAGACTGGCTGTGCCATTTTGTCTTTATCTGCTATCATGTTTCTATAATTAACCTTGAGAATAATAGGGCTTCTGTTAAATCATATTAATGCACTTTATGGAACAATCAAAGCAGTACCTGGTGGGCTCATTATCTAAGTTTTATTAATTTTTTTTTAATTTGGGGCAATGTAAGGTTGAGTGTCTTGATGGAAGTCACAAGGAACTGTAAAGGGAATCAAACCCAGTTCTCAGGCCACTGTACGAACCATTAAGCTATACCTCTGCTCTGTTTTATTTATTTATTTATTTAAAACATTTCGAATCTGCTTTTAACCAAAGTGGCTCACAATTGAAATACACAGCCTCAAAGACATGCATGTCTACAAATATCTAAATAACAAAGCTAAATAAATATAACAAAGTTAAAATAGGGGTATACCTTGTCCTATCTATCAGAAAGGAAAGTTATATTACATTACATTGGTGTCTTCTGTCCCGCCAATACCTTTCAGGTCTAGGCGGTTTACAACAAGAGTTGGCCTGGGCATTCCCAGGGAGAATCCATGGTTAATAGATGTAGTATGTGTCGGGATGTGTGGAGGGTCGATCAGGTTTAGTTAGATCATTTGACAAATTTCTTAAATAGAAAAGTTTTAAGTTCTTTCCTGAATGTGTTGTAGTTGGGTGTCTTAGAGGTGGCGATCTAGTTTCACTGCTCTGGTGGCTAATAGTCCGTCATATATTTTTTGCTTTGTATACCTTTGATTGGGGGGTGGGTAAAGTATGCATGAGTTCTCCTTGGCTCTGGATGTGTTTTTCCTGATTAGGCGGTTGCTCAGATAGCTTGGTTCATTTCCATTTAGGGTTTTGAATAGGATGCAGTAGAATTTGTATTGTATGCGTGCTTGTACTGGGAGCCAGTTTGAATCTCGGAAAGCAACGATAATGTGGTCATATATCATATATCATCATAACCTAAAAATACCACTAGCAAAAAAATGCTCATGCATAGAGGTAAGTCTTCAATAATTTTCTAAACTGTAACAAACTTCCACAAAATCACAAAATACCTATCACAGCGTTCCATAAAACAGGTCCGGCAATGGAGAAGCACGTTTTTGTAGCCTTCACATAGCACACTGTATCCCTTTTACATGTATCAAGCAAAACACAGTTCTCAGATCTCAATGCTCTGGATGGTCTACACAAAATCAAGCACTTAGCCAAATAGTCTGGTAAATTACCATAAATACCCTGTTGAACAACTTTCAGAATTTTAAATTGAATATGAAAGTGTATTGGTAACCAATGTACAGTATAACCTTGGATTGCAAGTAACTTGGTTCACAAGTGTTTTGCAAGACAAGCAAAACGTTTTATTACATTTTAACTTGATATACAAGCAATGTCTTGCAACAAAGTATATACAGTATTTTGTATTAAAGTTTTGGGGTTGTGGATTTTCCATTATTTCTTATGGGGAAATTTGCTTTGATATACGAGTGTTTTGGATACAAGCATGGTGTCGGAACGAATTATGCTCTTGTACTTTTTTTTTTAAATAGGAGAGATATGTTCATAACGGGACACTCCCATCAACATCCGAGCCCTGAGTTCAACTAGGAGATCCTGTTCTGGTTAGAGTTCCTGTAACTCTATCGATGCTGGAGAATTCTTTGCATATACTGATGTTTTTTTAAAGAACAAGCATAAAAATTACATAAAGATATGATATAACTGAGTATTTCAGATACCATCAGCCCCCCCTCTTCTTACAGTGCACCTTGAATTTTTTTTCCAGAACCTTTGTGTGCTTCAAATGTATTCCACTGGAACAAAAAGAACATTGTGTTAAATACATTGCATATTACAGTCTAGTGAATAACCATTAGACAGCACATATTAATTATATTAAAGCCTGTTTCACAGTCTAGTTTTGCAAAGACAAAAAGTGCATATTGCAAGACAACGTCATAAGCTGGTGAAATAGAAGTGATAAAAATTTTTGTTTCTGTTCTCTGTTTACAATCTAATATAATAAAATGGTAAGCCGCGCATGCGCCCTTCCTAAGTGTGTGCCGCTTTTCCGTGAGCTGTAAAGACACATAGGAAGTGCGCATGCGTGGCTTACGATTCTTTGAAAGATGCGGCGGTGGCTACTCTCACGATCCCCGCCTGCGTCGGACTTCCGACGCAGGTGGGGATCATGAGAGGAGTCACCGCCGCGTCTTTCAACTAAAAAAAAACCAAAAAAACAAGGCGGATGTCGGCCCGATGGCTGGAGTTCACCGCTGAGTCCAGTGAGGAGTGCTTCCCTCAACAGGAACCGTCGGGTCTAATTCAAATACTCCCGGCAGGTCGGGAGGGGGCGGAGCAGGCTCGCACGCCTGGCGGGGACCGGACAGGAACTAGACTCCCTGCAGGAGCCAGCCTGATGGCTGCAGATCACCGGACTGGACAGGGGGAGCAGGTAAGGGAGTGCTGCAGTACAGGAGGAGCAGGGAAGAGGTGATTCTGGACAGGGGGTGAGGTAACAGGAAGGGAGGCCTACTGCTGGATAGGGGAAGCAGGGAAGAGGTGCTGCTAGACGGGGGGGAGGGGGAGGTAAAAGGAAGGGAGAAGGGCTCCTGCAAAGGAGAAGAGCTACTGCTGGATATGGGGAGCTGGAAATGGGGTGATGCTGAACAGGGGGAGATAAAAGGAGAAGGGCTTCTGCTATATAGGTGGAGCAGGGAATGGGTGGGGGTGCTGCTGGACAGGGACGAGGTAAAAGTAAGGGAGAAGGGCTGATAGCACCCGTTAATGTAACGGGCTAAACAACTAGTATGTTAATATTTTATGTTTCTGACACTGGTCAACGGGACACTGCTTTCTTCTGATTCGATGGGTTTACTGAACAATAGATTTTTCCCAAGAGAAAGTATTATCTGCATATGCATAGACCCTGCAGTCTGTAATCTGTTCTCTATCTTTTTAAGTTTGTTTGTTTGTTTTACTGTATTCATACCTGTGGCGGTTATTAGTATGCCTCTATTTTTTTTGTTCTTTTTCTGATAGGAAATTAGCACAATATCATTCTTTGTTAAGTCAAAGCTAATTAACACTCTTGATGGAGAATCCCAGCTTGCATCAGTTTATATGGGAGTTTCAGTTAATTAGGTTTCAATCTTTTTTGAGTTAAAATGAAATTATGTATACAGTACAGAAATACTGCAGCAGAATAGTTGTCACCCAGTCTTTTGAATTGAGTGCCACCTATATGACTATATTCCAGCTGAAGAAAGGTTATATGTGTGCACCCACAACAAAGAGCTTCTGGCACTCAGAGTAGTACAAAGTCTCTGGAAGCATGAGTAGGTGACCTGAATGTCTGAGGCAGACAGAGAGATATATTGAGAGGAGACCTTCAAAGACATGGTGAAGTAGTCCTACTTTCATTCTGCATGCCAGTTGCATGTGTAACTTAATTTAATCATTAGCTAATTGGCATGGAGGGGATTTTTGATAGGACATCGAAGTCTGACTTTGGATGTTTCTTGCAAGATGTCCAAAGTCAGAGGTAGAGAAATTGTCATTTTTGAAACTGGCAAAACCACTAGATCCAATCTTTTCTATTTATTTATTTATTTTTAAATCACCTACTTAGATGTCTTGTAAGTCAGAATGTCCAACTTTAGGATTCTAGAATCTGAAATTGCAAAATCTGTGGAGGGGCATAATTAAAAAAATATTGGCATCGTTGGCAGGAGGGATGCCCAGTCCCTCCTGCTAGACACCCTAAACCCCTGCCAAGGTAGGCCCCATGACCCCCAACCCAACCAGATCCCCCTAGTCCAGCTGGAACCCCCTCCCCCGCCTAGCCTACCCGAACCCCCTCCCCTACCTTTTTTAGTTGGCCAGCCAGAGAGACTCTTCCAGCCTCCAGCCAGCAGGCCCACCTTCACCAAATTTCAGGCCTTCTCCTTCCTGGTGCACTGGGGAGGGCCTAATGTCCTTATTGGCACAGGTACCTAAGGCCCCTCCCATAGTGCCTAGGCCAACCAGAATCTTAGGCCCGACTCCCAGTGCATTCTGGGATGCGCTGGGAGTGGTCTAAGATTCTGATTGACCAGATCCCTTAGGCCATCCCAGGGGGGATCCTTTCTGGGTTTGCAGTTCATCTCTGCGGTGGATGATCAGAGTAGGTAGGCCATCTTTGGGTCCAGAAGTGGGGAAGTCCAGGGAATTGGATAACTATAAAAAGGTTTTAAAAACAGGAAAAGCCTGATATTATTGCAGAAGAATGATATCCTCAGACCATTTCAAGTGCTGGCGTAGCTCCAGGGAAATACTTGAACACATGAAATGGTTTGTGGAGATCAAGATCCATGGCACAATATCTACATAGCTGTACTGCAGAATTAAGAACAGGATTGCAAGTTGCCACTGAACAGTGAGCAGAGAGTTTCAACATATCACATCACCACCTAAATTATTTTCCTGGGCAGTGACTCCTAATGTGCAACCTTGCAACACCAGGGAGGAGCAGAATTGCTGTCATTATTTACGATGCAGTTTTGGTGTCCCCTGAGGAAGACGTTTGTATACACCGAAACTAAGATCCTTGTTGGGACTATTTCCTTGTATTAATAAAGACTTTGGTTGAAAGGACATCTCCCTTGCCTTTTTGATGTACTGTTTTACATTTCAAGGTGAGGTGCTCTTCATTTGCCTGTTTGCCCTAAATAAATATATAATCTCATAATAGCATGAATAATCAAAAAGGACTGTCTATAGGAAAAACATATGGAGGTATTTGATTTCACAGAAACAAGGGCATAGTAAGGAGGGGGAAAGGGAGACATCTTGGAGGGGGCACTGGCACCTGTCCTCCTCTCTGTCCTCCTGTTCCTTCCCTCCTCCTCCCCCCCTCCCCCCCCACTGCCGTGCGATCCTTCCCTTCCCCCATACCTCTTTAACATTCCTGGCTCAAGCAGCAACCCCAATCTGCTGCTCATGCCAACAATGGCTCTTCCTCTGACATCATTTCCTGGACCTGTGCCTAAGAAGTGATATCAGAGGAAGAGCCGACACTGGCACAAGCAGCAGGTTGGGGTTGCAGGTTAAAGCGGTACAGGGGAAAGGAAGGGGCGTGTGTGCGCTGCAGGAGGGGGCAGGGAAGGAGCGGAAAAGGGTGGGGGCAGAGAAGTGGGAGGGGGAGGGGTGCCACTTCCCTGGGCACCTCTCACCCTCACTATGCCACTGCACAGAAAATATGCTAGCTGATTTTACTTATAGAATAACAGAGGACAAAATGTAGGGACTTTGAGAAGTCTATTTTATTTCTTTCAACAGGTACCAAAGGTCCTAATAGCAGGTGAATACCAGGGAAGCATCATGTTGCTAAAGCTGCTGCCACTGTTCTGTCTCCATATTCATGGAAGCAGGCTATTTGTGTTGAAGTGTGCGTATAATATTGCTTTTAACATGTATGAACTGCCAGTAGAAGATTATTACAACTGTGCTTTTAAGAAAGAGCTCCTCCAGCTCCCCCTGTGTATTGTTGGATGCTTTCTAGTGGTTGCTGACCCTGTAGCACACTGGGCTGGCAACATTTTTTATTAATGATCTTTCTCTGAACAGCTTGCAGAGAGCACTGTCCCATTAAAAAAAATGTTTCACACTTACTACTCCTTTTATTAAGCAGCATAAGAGCATTTTACTGAAGGCTGGTGAGGTAATAATAATAATAATTTATTTCTTATATACCGCTATACCGTGAAGTTCGAAGCGGTTTACAATAAAGATACATTTAGTCAGTACATGGGATACAAGTGGTTTACATTAAAGATATCTTTTGTCAGTACATGGGATACAAGTGGGTTACAGTAAAGATATATTTTGTCAGTACATGGGATGCAAGTGGGTTACAATACAAGTGGTTTACTATCAAGGTGCATTTTGTCAGTGTAAGGGATACAGGTGGGTTACCATAAAGATACATTTAGTCAGTACATGGGTTACAATAAAGATACGTTTTGTCAGTACATGGGGTGCAGGTGGGTTACAATAAAGATTATGTCAGTACATGAGATTCAAGGTGGAAAGTATAATTAGTTTCGGGCCTTGGAATTAGGGGACGAGGTGGAAGGGTCATGGCGAGGAAGAGTTGGGTATAGGAATTTAGAATTTGTTAAATAGTCGAGTTTTCAGGGATTTTCTAAAGTCTGCGTATGTAGTGGCCTCAAGTATGGGCTTTCCAAGCCATGTGTTCAGCCTAGCTGCCTGGAATGATAACATTCTATCTAGAAACTTTTTGTATTGGTAAGATTTCAAGGAGGGGTAATTAAATAGGTTTGTTCTGTGAGTGCTCTTGTTGGACTCGTTGGGGGAGAACTGGGAGATTAGGTAAGCTGGAAGAATCCCAAAGACAACTTTGTAGCAAAAACAAGCAAACTGGATTCTGCGGTAACCAGTGGAGTTTCTGATAATAAGGGGAAATGTGTTCCCATTTTTTAAAACCGTGGATTAGTCGGATCGCGGTGTTCTGAATTAATCTCAGCTTGTTGAGGTTCTTTTTATAAGCTCCTAGGTATATGATGTTACAATAATCTAGGGTGTTTAAGATGGATGATTGTACTAGTAAACGGAAGGACTTTTCATCAAAAAATTTTTTAATAGTACGAAGTTTCCAGAGGACCAAAATACATTTTTTAAACAATAGGTTTGTGTAAATGCTCCAACACTCGTTGAACTCCAATGAGCGGCAGAACATTTATCTCACCAGCTTGCGCTAAAATTATCTTACACTGCTTAGTAAAACTCAGCATTAATCTCTAAAATCACAGCATTATCCTCAGCAAGCAGATGAATAGTGGTATGGAATCAGGGTCTTCAGTGAACACCCAGACCTACGGTTATGCTTGTTTTGTTTTACTTTTTGCTTGCTGCAGCTTGATTGGTTGAACAGGCTGCCAATCTAACTGCATCAACAAGAAGTAAACAAACAAACAAAAAAAAGCATTGTTGGCTAGGAATTCTTCCAGCCCCTGAAGGCCCTAATGGCACTACTCAGAATTTGTTTGGATGAACAGGCAGCCTCTCTTGCTTCCTGCTGCCTGTTCAACCAATCAAATTCCATGAAGCAAAAGTAGCCCACCCTCAGGAGATTCAGGTGAAAGCTCTGAATCCTCTGAAGGCTTTGACTGTATTACCCTAACTAGAGCAGAGAGGGGGGGGGGGGAGCTCAGCTGACTGGGATAGGACAGGATATTCCCTCTCATCACAGACCTGGAAAAAGAAAACTGCCAGGAAAAGCTTGCTTAGCTTTGCAGATCTGTGTTCTTTTTGGAAGGCTCACATTTGATCTTGAAACCACTTTTCACCTGTGTGTAACAGGACATGCAGCTGTTTCACCTCAGGGCAGGCATTTTGCTTTTGCTGTGTTCTCTCATTGTACAAGGTAAGAATGAATATTCTAATGTTACAAGTCATTGTATAAAGAGCTGTAGCTTATACAAAAAAATGCATTAAAAAATAGGCAATAGTTTAAAATACATATTTAATACTTTTCCTGTGGCAAGAAACAATGCAATTGTTTTCCTGGCATTTGCTGCACAGTGTTAATTGCATCCATTCCGGACTGCATTAGCATGAGTATTATTTTGTTTATGATAAAACCAGAGACATTTGATATAAAAGTGTGTGTTTTAAAGATCAGTCTACTAGATCACTGCCTCTGATTTTTCTTTTCTTACAAAATAATGGATCCATCCTCTTTTGACACTCCTCTGATCAAACTGATCAGAAGTAAAGTGGGGAGAAATGTGGCTGTGTGTGTATTTATGGGACACTCTGCCTGTACTGATATAATCATGCATGCTGTTGAAATTAAGTACAAATTGGGACAGAAATGTTTTATTTAACAACTCCCTCTTCTCCTATTTATGCACAGAAAAACAACTGCTATCTCCCCCAACTGCTGACTGAAAAATTCATTAACCTTGAATGGCTTTTGTATATATTTATTCAACATGCATAAACAGTATTTAAGGTAATTACTGGTTGCCAGTTAGGGTATTATAAACCCCTGAAGTACACACACATACCCAACCATGATATGCAGGAGGGATGCCCACTCCCTCCTGCCATAAACCCCAAAATACACACACACCACGACTATGATAAGTAGGAGGGATTCCCACTCGCTCCTGCCTGTAGCCCCCCCATGACCTGACTCAACCGGGAAGGAGGTCTAATTGGCCCAGGTGCCTAAGACCTTTTCCCGGTGCATCCCAAGATATACCAGGAAGGGTAAGGACCACCACTGTGAAGAGGCAGGCCTGCCAGCTGGACAGTGTAAGCATCCCTCTAGTTGGCCTTATTAGAAAAGGTATAGGGAGTGTCAAGGTAATGGGTTCAGGAGTATTAGAGGTTTGAGGGTCATAGGTTCAGTGGGGGTTTGGAGTTAGGGGGGCATTAGAGTGGGGTATTCAATGGATTCAGGGGTATCAGCAGTTGGGGTGGGTCATAGATTCAGGGTAAGCCTGCAGGCAGGAGGGAGTGGGCATCTCTCTTGCCTATCGTGTTTCGGGGATGTATTTTGGGGGTTATGGCAGGAATGAGTGGGCATCCCTCCTGCCTATCGCAGTTGGGGGGTGTACTTTGGGAGTTACAACAGGAGGGAGTAGGTATTCCTCCTGCCTATCTCAGTTGAGGGGTCTCCTGCCAGAGGCACTCAGCTGATCATGGCAGGTGTGTCCCCCCTCTGATCAGCTGAGCCGGCAGGACTCCCAGAAGCCAAGGCTTCAGGGAGCACTGCAGGCTCAGCTGATCAGGGATAACTTCCCTATCACGATCGGCTTATGGCTTATGGAATTAATAGGGAAATTCACAGTTAAAACCTTAAGAGGGCACTAGTAGAGGAACATGCAGCCGTGAGTTCTAGGTTAGTAACCACCCAGACAATTCCCACCAGACAGTTCCCACCCACTCATGATGTACAATTCCCCTCCATGACCAGACATTTACCCAATAATAAAAAATTAAAACTACATTCCACAAAAAAAAACCTTACCCTAACACTTAGGGCTCCTTTTACTAAGGTACGCTAGTATTTTTAGCACATGCAGCAGATTAGCGCACGCTAACCCAGCGCTACATGGCTAGAACTAACGCCAGCTCAGTGCTGGCTTTAGTATCTAGCGCACGCGGCATTGTAGCGCACACTATTCCACGTGTTAATGCCCTAATGCAGCTTAGCAAAAGGAGCCCTTGGTGTCTCCACCTAACCCTAATACTCAGGTGCTGTACATACGCGGGTCTCCCCCTAACCCTAACCCTCGGGGGCTGCACAAAGTCAGGTTCTCCCCCTAGCACTCTTGAGTTGCACATAGTACAGTCACATCCAGAGCAGTACCGAAAATACCGGGGTGGGGGGAGGATGTTCTGGTGGCCCTTGTCAGGGTTTTTGAACTGAAATTCTTCTGCTGGACTGCTCATTTTATGACATAAGGAATGTGATGTGAAGCACGGTTCTACAAGCTTTAAGAATTGGCTTCTGTTGGCTATCAGGTTGGACATATAATTGCCAAGGAATGGATCATGAGCCAACGGAGTATGAAATCTAAGTGCTGTTTTCCTCACCTCTTTTTCGTTTTATGCAACTAAAGTATAGAGTACAATATTTTGCAACTGTAATAAGTTTCCTAGTGGTGTGATTGGGCTATAGTTGAAAGGCACATAAGTAGACCTTCTCTCTTGTTTGGGAAGTTCTTTACTGTCCTATTTTTTCCAGTCTAGTTAAAGAAGAGTCTCTGTATTATGCAGCTGCTGGGCTGTATGCCATATGCTGGAATAATCTGCCTGACTCGGTACCTCGGGCTCCGTCTCTGGCAGGATTCAAATCCAGGCTGAAAGCCCACCATTTTGAAGCTGCATTTAGGTCCTAACCCTACCGACTTGTAAAGCACCCACGTCTGTTTGTCATTTTCTCTATAATCCCCATCAGTCCCCTTGTAATTCCTTACCTATGCAGCATGTATGTCTATCATGATTAGATTGTAAGCTCTTTGAAGCAGGGACTGTCTAATGTACAGCACTGCATGTGTCTGGTAGTGCTATAGAAATAATAAATAGTAGTAACATAACATAATTTTTTAATTATATCATATTAGCAGTAGGTTTTGAAACTATTGTTGGAGGTTTGAGGCTTCCATTATTCACAGAATTTTGTGTCTGGTTTTACCCTATCACAGTACTGTGGAATTCTATCAAACATTTGATTAGTGAATTTTATCAAACATTTGATTAGTTAAAATAAGTCCATGATCTTTTAAGCCAACACATTTGAATAACTTGCATGGCTCTTATCAAAGTGTCTAAAAGGCCTATTGTAATGCAATAATCCATTGGTGCTATTGAAATGGCATACAGAAATCAGCTTCAGATAGATATGATTTTAGTTTTTGTAATATCTGCAATTTGAATAAAGCGCCTTCATCAACCAGCCTGATTTGGGATTTAAAAATCAAGTTGGAGCCCAACAGGATACCCAGAAATAATGTATACATTCCTATTTCACCAATCGTCTAGGATAAATTGTCTCTGTGCCTAACTACCCTTGCAATTATGCAATTAAGAGGGACTTTCTAAATGTAAAGGCAGTTAGGCACCTAGGGAAATCGTATAATCTCCATTTGATGGCTGGTTAGATTAAAGCAAGTCTAAAAACATAAAAAAGAATGGCAGCTCAGGACTTCCGCATCCATCTAGTCTGATCACATCCACTTCCTCTGGGTTCCAGGATTATTTAAGCAGAGCGAATGCTGCCTGTTGGCAGAAAAAGGAATAAGACTATTCAAGATCCCTTCCAGCCCACTGTTAAGATTCCGTTGTATCGTCTATGGAAGAAATCTGAACACATTACACTGTGGTGACCAGTTGAAGCCAGAATAATATTCAAATTTGGTTGCCTGTGTTATAAAACACTTTTTACCTACCTTATCTCAGGAAACATTTTGTTCTCTCAGATAGAATTCGCTTTACAAGTAGTATTACCTTGTTTCCATTTCCAGCTACTAAAGGATGCCAGTTTAAAAAAATACCTTGACAAAACATTATCTCTTCAGGCAGGTATCTGGAATAAAACTTTAAGTGGGTCTTTTACTAAGGTACACTAGCCGATATAGCATGCGCTAAACGCTAACGCGTCCTTAGAATATAATAGGTGCGTTAGCATTTAGCGCGCACTATAAATCTGCTAGCGCGCCTTAGTAAAAGACCCCCTAAGTGATCTACTTCTGAATTCATTTTCAAATCAAACATTTAGAAGATCATTGAAGACTCACTTATTTGATAAATGTGTTTACATGTTTACTGGTTTGACTATCTCTATCTATGCTGGTGTATTTTCTTGCTATGTGTTTTGATGTACTCTCACTGCAGCTTATGAGGTTTATTCTTCATGTAAACTGCTCTGAACTGTAAGGTATAGAGTAGTGGTCTCAAGCTCAAACCCTTTACAGGGCCACATTTTGGATTTGTAGGTACTTGGAGAGCCTCAGAAAAAAATAGTTAATCTCTTATTAAATAAATGACAATTTTGCATGAGGTAAAACTCTTTATAGTTTGTAAATCTTTCCTTTTGGCTGAAGAGACATATGATCAAGAAACTGTTTTATTTAACTTTTGTAATTAGGATAAACATACCGAGGATCTCAAAATAGTAACTGGTGGACCGCATGTGGTTCCCGGGCCTCGAATTTGAGGCCACTGGTTTAGAGGGATATAAAGAAAGCTATTATTAATACAATTTTTATTTATATGCCACCAATACCTCCATGAAGTTCACAGTGGTTTACATAAATAATTATGAAGAAACAAATTCTTAAATAGTATTACAATATTTAGGAATTATTAATAACAAATTCTTGAAATACATAGGTCTTTAGGTCTTTTTTGAAAATCTTAAAATTAGATTGCTGGTTAATATTAGTCAGTAAAGTTTTCCAAAGTTTTGCTGCTTGATAAGCCCATGTGGAGTTTAAAGATCTATTGTATCTTATATTCTTAATGACTGGATACCGAAAAGTGTCATTACTTCTCAGATTGAAAAATGGATTATTGGAAAAATTAAAGAGTTGAGGCATATAATCTGGAGTTTCTCCAAAATGTATTTTAAATCGTATACAACAGAATGTATAAAGTATTCACCCTTCTGTAGGTAGCCAGTGCAGTTCACCTAGATAAGGTGTAATCTTATCACTTTAAGTTAACCATAAAGGTAGATACTGTGAACTGAATTAGTAGTTGACAGATGAAAAAGGGTAGAGGAGATAAATGGGATTAGTGGAGTATTTCAAGGATAAGATCTAATCGTGGATAGATCTATTCAAATTCTTTATAAATGATTTGCCAAAGAAAAGGATTCATTTTTTTTCTGCAAAATAGACATCCCAGAAGTGATCTACAAATAAGGGAAAGCTGGTAGATCGATTGGCAGTTAAGTTGTTTTAATATGAAGAAATGTTGAGTGGTACATTTGCAGGCAGCTCTATAGTAATAGCATGGTCTATAAGTGAAAATTGAGTGGGTAATCTTTCCCCCATCATTTTGTTTCATTACCTTACCCTTTTTTATTTGATTTATAAATTGTATTTAATCCTTTTTTATTTTTCCATTTTTGTGTTTGTCTGGTTTGCGGGTGTGTAAATTGTTTTGTTTGAGTAATGTGTTTTTTTCTTTTACCTCAATTTTACTAGTACTTGTAAATCGCATTGAATTAAGATTTTGCGGTCAAAATCAAAACTTTATTAAACTTGAAACTTGTAACACACATAAGAATATATGTAGAAATGTTTAGAATATTAGCATATATATGCATATGTGCCAACTTTCTAAGAAAGATCTAGTGACACTAGAAAAGGTTCAAAGAAGAGCGACCAAGATGATAAAGAGGATGGAACTCCTCTCATATGAGGAAAGACTAAAATGATTAGGGCTCTTCAGCTTGGAAAAGAGATGGCTAAGGGGAGATATGATTGAAGTCTACAAAATCCTGAGTGGAGTAGAACGGGTACAAGTGGATTGATTTTTCACTCCGTCAAAAATTACAAAGACTAGGGGACACGCGATGAAGTTACAAGGAAATACTTTTAAAACCAATAGGAGGAAATATTTTTTTCACTCAGAGAATAGTTAAGCTATGGAACGCACTGCCAGAGGATGTGGTAAGAGCAGATAGCGTAGCTGGTTTTAAGAAAGGTTTGGACAAGTTCCTGGAGGAAAAGTCCATAGTCTGTTATTGAGAAAGACATGGAGGAAGCCACTGCTTACCCTGGATCGGTAGCATGGAATATTGCTACACCTCGGGTTTTGGCCAGGTACTAGTGACCTGGATTGACCACCGTGAGAATGGGCTACTGGGCTTGATGGACCATTGGTCTGACCCAGTACGGCTATTCTTATGTTCTTATGTAGTAAAGACATAATTGTAATAAATAAATGAATGTAACTATGTATTAATAGTGTATGGAAAGACAAATGGTGCCAACTAAATAATATATAAAGAGAAATAAAAATGTGATAGTAGAGATACTTGAAGAAATAAAAATGAAAATAGAAAGCCCATAAAGAAGAATACCATAAAAAGGAGCGTAAAAAAGAAAATACCATAAAAAAGACAAGGTGGATGTGTTGGGTCCATTTAATACGTATGTGGACAGTGCTTATAGTTTTTTCAAGAAATAAAACGAAGATTTGGACATTGTTCATTTCCACAGCTTTGGTTTGGTTTGGTTTGCCAAACCAAACCAAACCAAAGCTGTGGAAACTTGGGTCAATCTTGTACAGATGGACAGGCCGGTTTAGGCAATATGATCTTGCTGTCATTTTCTATATTTCTGTGTGTAAAATAAATACTGTGTACATGGAATATCTGCAGATTTTAGGAATATCTGTCCCCCTGCATGCAACATAATTTATTTTTAAGTAGCTTGCAGAATGAATTAAAAACATGAGCCAATGAGGCAGTTGTTCAAATGCATGGAAATAAATCACATATTGCCCCCAGGGAGAGCTCCATTTTACTTACTCCATGCACAGTAAGTGGAGCTTGCTATAATTATCCACCTTTACTTCTAGTTTAAGGAATGTCACTAGCAAAAGACCAGCTGTGACTGTGACCATGTTTGAAATGGGGGAAAAAAGAGGAAACTATTAACATTTCCTCTAATTAGAATTCCCTCTACATGCTTCATCTCTTTTTTTTTTTTTTTTTTCTTTAGATGCTTAATGGGCTTTGTAGTGTATTTCTTAATGAGTAATATCGTAATTCAATTGATAGAGAAAATAAAATAAATCTCAGGTTTATTCTACTCTTTTTCAATGTATTCAGGGAAGGATTATGTTCGCACACAAGCCAATACTGGAGGGTGTGTAATGGAGTATGGTTGGTAATGCTTCTTGTTTGCTCCTGGGACTGTATATCTATTTTTGTGACTAATATGAATATTTCCCTAGTCAGCTTCCAGAGGTCTAAATTAATTGAAAGTAACAAACACCAATGGGGTTTTATGTCGGTAAAAAAAAGTGGAATCAAAAGAAAGAGATGTCAGCCCCATGGGGATCAAAACAAAGAAACAGAAAGTGAAGCCCGCAAAAAAAGCATGATCCAACAACGTTTGATAATTCAAGCTTTATTCCAAATAAAGGTATGAAAAAAAGGCTCAACACTGCCATGGTTCAGCAGATTAACCTGCATCAGGAGTCAATAAACCCTTATAAACACAAAAATATATAATAAATAAATATAACTGCCACATTTATGGTTGACTCCAGATATTCAGTACCCTGATGCAGGAGTGTGTGCGGATCACTGGACTTGATGGATCCAGGGTCTGATCCAGAGATAGCAATTCTTATGTTCTATACCGTTCTCCCAGGGGAGCTCAGAATGGGTTGCATGCATTTATTCAGGTACTCAAGCAGTTTTTCCCTCTCTGTCCCAGCAGGCTCACAATCTATCTAATGTACCTGGGGCAACGGAGGGATTAAGTAACTTGCCCAGGGTCACAAGGAGCAGCGTGGGTTCGAACACACAAGATCAGGGTGCTGAGGCTGTAGCTATAACCACTGCGCCACACTCTCCCCACAAATCAGGTTTTACGATCACTAAAACCCTTCTTTTTTTTTTTTTTTTTTTTTTAAATAGCCAAGCGATATTAGTGTATCAGTGGCTTGGCTATTTTGCATGGGGCTTTATCTAATTTGCATGGCCGGATTGGAAAATGGACGATCAAGGGGAAAAACACGCGGATTGCCATTTTGTGCATCGGGTCGGTAACAACGATCATCGCTAAAGCTGTGAAAACAGGTTTAGTGACAATGGCTGACTTTAGTGCATCCCCCACTAACTGTCCTAACCTCAGTACTGATCCCAACACTATAGGTCACCCTGGACAAATATCATGTACGTTGTCTATTGATCCCTTGCCTATTGTCTGCTTAGTGTCAGTGTGCCTCCTGAGATTTCAGGTGTGCCGCAGTACACTGGGGAAGAGGAGAGATGCTGGTGCCAGCTGACTGTATATAGGATGTGCCTCTCGCAAAGAGAGGCACGTCCTGTAAGCAATCTCCCAACGCCGGCACCCCGTCTCTCTACCGGCCCTTCTCTCCAGCTCTTCTCTCTTCTCGCGGCTCTTCTCTCTGCTGGCCCTTCTCTCCTCTCGGCGCAAGGCCCATTTGAAGGGTCTTGGCGCATGCACTGGCGTCGGCACACTGACATCACACATGCACATAACATCATGACACTGATGCCAGCGCACTTCCGGATGTCTCGAGCCAGGGACACTAGGTTTAGTGTTTCCCAGGTTGAAAAAGTTTGTGAGACACTGGTGTAATGTATTCAAACTAACACAGATGTACCTATGTCACCCTGTATCACATCATACCTTATGAGTTTGTCTTATAGGGCAGACTGGATGGACTGTACAGGTCTTTATCTGCCATCATCTACTACAGTGGTGCCCACACTTTTTTGACTCGTGAGCTACTTTTAAAAAGACCAAGTCAAAATGATCTACCAACAATAAAATTTTTAAAAAACACAATGCACACTGTACGCATAGAATTGTTAATTATCATTCCTATTCCGGGGTTTTTTCAAAGAGGTCAAAGCAGATGACTCTATGCACTGTCACCTCAGTAACAACCATACAAAAATAGACAAATACCCACCCCCTCCCTTTTTACTAAACCACAATAGCAGTTTTTAGCGCAGGGAGCTGCGCTGAATGCCCAGC
Organism: Geotrypetes seraphini; assembly: GCF_902459505.1. Classification (NCBI taxonomy): domain Eukaryota; kingdom Metazoa; phylum Chordata; class Amphibia; order Gymnophiona; family Dermophiidae; genus Geotrypetes; species Geotrypetes seraphini. The sequence goes on from NC_047089.1 coordinate 204,606,411, forward strand.
GCTGCTCTCGACGCTCATAGGCTCCCTGCGCTAAAAAACACTATTGCAGTTTAGTAAAAGGGGACCATATTGTAAAATATAGACAGCAGATATAAATTCAGACACATTTTTATCACTAAATTTAAAATAAAATCATTTTTCCTACCTTGACTGGTGATTTCATGAGTCTCTGGTTGCACTTTCTTCTTCTGACTGTGCATCCAATCTTTCTTTCAGCCTGTATGCTTCCTCTCCTCCACACCTCATTCCCTCCCCCAACTTTTTCTTCCTCTCTCCCTGACCTTTCTTTTTTTTTCTCTTCATGCCCCCTTTCTTTTTTTCTGTTTCTCTTCTTTCCTTATGTCTCCCTGCCTGCCCCTTTTCTTTCTTTCTCCCTGCGCTTCCCCAAGCCACTGCCACTGCCGCTGCCATCGGGGAACAGGACCTAAATGCCACCAATGGATAACAGGCCCCAAAGCCGCTGCCGCCGCCCCATGCTCTCTCTGCTTCGGGCCGATCAATCTTCCTTTCCCCGATGTCAATTCTGCCGTCGGAGAGGAAGTTCCGCCCAGCCAGGCAGCTTTTCTAAAATATAAGCCTAACTAAAATCTCAGTCTGGCAGTCTTCAGGAGCAAATACAGTATGGAAGATATGGAAAGATCATTTTTTACAACATTATTGTCTTTTATATTAGTGAGTGGCTTTTTCACCATATGGCCATTTTATAGTACAATAAATAGGGCACGTTTCATGACTGTTGCTTATTTGTAAAATGTCAGCTTTTCTTTAGTAGAAGTTATTATATCTAATTATAAGCAGACTATGTAATATGTACTGTACATTTCACTTACTAGGAAAGTATTGGATTGCTACAAGCATATGGGGTCAATTTTCAAAGATTTATCCACCTGTTGCATGGATTCAAATTAAAGTTAGGCACAGGAGATTCTCTGTCAGGGTCTCGACCATTTTATGTGAGCTCTTTAATTAGGTGTTCCTCGTATCTACTGTTAACTTTCTTAAGCTTGTCCTTCTTTTTCTTGTTCTTAGATATTTTCACCTGAGCCAACTGAGCCTGTAGTGCTTGGATTAACATAACATAACAATATGCTTGTATACTGCAGCTACCTCTCAGTTCTGTGTGGTTTTAAAGAGTAAAGATACTGACTTCTCTAGCCTCCAAAACCTCTGCTGCACCACTGGTTTAACAGCTTATTCATTCTTTTCAATTGGGTGCATTCTTGCAAGACAGCTTTTTTCTCTCATCCAAGCTCTGTCCTCCTTGACGCTTATTTCCTGCACTTGGGTCTAGAGCAAGGGTGTCAAAGTCCCTCCTCGAGGCCCGCAATCCAGTTGGGTTTTCAGGATTTCCCTAATGAATATGCATGAGATCTATTTGCATGCACTGCTTTCATTGTATACTAATAGATCTCATGCATATTCATTGAGGAAATCCTGAAAACCCGACTGGATTGCGACGCTTGAGGAGGGACTTTGACACCCCTGGTCTAGAGCTTTACATTAATGGCCTCCAGCGCTTTGACCTCCACTTACATTTCATAATAGCGCTTTCAGAATTTAGTTAGCTACATCAGCAGCCTGTTGTATTAGGAGAGTGTGGCACAATGGTTAGAGCTACAGCTTCAGTACCCTGAGGTTGTGGGTTCAAACCCTGCACTGCTCCCTGTGACCCTAGGCAAGTCATATAATCCTCCACTGCTCCAGGTGACTTGTGAGCCTACCAGGACAGGTAGGAAAAATGCTTGAAGTACCTGTATGTAAACAGTTTTGAGTATGGTTGTATAACTACAAAAAGGCAGTATACAAATCACTTTCCTTTCTAACCTTTGCTTGGCCTAACATCTCTGAGCCTAGACTATCAGCAGGTTAACATGGTCTTTGACATCTTGTTGCTGCTGTACGAGCTCCCCTTTTATGGCTGTCAACTGTTTAACTTTCTCACTTACTTTATCAGTAAGTAAACTTTTCATAATCTCAAAATACTCGGCTTGAACACTCTTCTTCAAATGCCCCTGTATCGCTCCATGGCGTGACCTCATCTGGAGTATTACGTTCAATTCTGGTCTCCTTATCTCAAGAAAGAAATAGTGGTGCTAGAAAAGGTTCAAAGAAAAGCGACTAAAATGGTAAAGGGGATGGAACTCCTCTCATATGAGGAAAGACTAAAATAGTTAGGACTCTTCAGATTGGAAAAGAGACGGCTGAGGGGAGATATGATTGAAGTCTACAAAAATCCAGAGTGGAGTAGAACAGGTATAAGTGGATTGATTTTTCACTCTATCAAAAATTACAAAGACTAGGAGACACTCAATGAAGTTACAGGGAAATACTTTTTAAAACCAATTGGAGGAAATTTGTTTTCACTCATAAGAACATAAGCAATGCCTCTGCTGGGTCAGACCTGAGGTCCATCGTGCCCAGCAGTCCGCTAACGCAACGGTCCAACAGGTCCAGGACTTGTGCAGTAATCCTCTATCTATACCCCTCTATCCCCTTTTCCAGCAGGAAATTGCCCAATCCTTTCTTGAACTCCAGTACTGTACTCTGCCCTATTACGCCCTCTGGAAGCGCATTCCAGGTGTTCACCACACGTTGGGTAAAGAAGAACTTCCTAGCATTCTTTTTGAATCTGTCCCCTTTCAACTTTTCCGAATGCTTTCTTGTTCTTTTATTTTTCAAAAGTTTGAAGAATCTGTTCCTCTCTACTCTCTCTATGCCCTTCATGATCTTGTAAGTCTCTATCATATCCCCTCTAAGTCTCCTCTTCTCCGGGGAAAAGAGTCCCAGTTTTTCCAATCTCTCAGCATATGAAAGGTTTTCCATCCCTTTTATCAGATGTGTCGCTCTCCTCTGAACCCTCTCAAGTAACGTCATATCCTTCTTAAGGTACGGCGACCAAAATTGGACGCAGTACTCCAGATGCAGCACACCATCGCCCGATACAACGGCAGGATAACTTCTTTCGTTCTGGTTGTAATAACCTTCTTGATTATGCCTAGCATTCTATTTGCCTTCTTAGCGGCCGCTGCGCACTGTGCCATCGGCTTCATTGTTATGTCCACCATTACCCCCAAGTCCCTTTCTTGGATACTCTCAGTCAATAACATCCCTCCCATTGTATAGTTGTACCTCGGGTTTCTGTTTCCCACATGTAATACTTTACATTTCTCAACGTTAAACTTCATCTGCCATCTCATCGCTCATTCCCTTAGTTTGTTCAAGTCCCTTTGCAATTCTTCGCAGTCCTCTTTAGTTCAAGCTCCACTAAATATTATGGTGTCATCCGCAAATTTTATTATCTCACACTTTGTCCCTGTTTCTAGATCATTTATGAATATATTAAATAGCAGCGGCCCGAGCACCGAGCCCGCGGGACCCCACTCGTGATCCTCCTCCAGTCCGAGTAGTGGCCCTTCACTCCTACCCTCTGTTTCTTACCCGCCAACCAGTTTCTGATCCATCTATGAACCCATGGTTCTTCAGTTTCCGGAGTAGGCGTTCATGGGGCACTTTGTCAAAGGCTTTTTGGAAATCTAGATATATGATGTCTATGGGGTCTCCTCTGTCCATCCATTAGTTAATTTCTTCAAAGAAGTGCAATAAGTTCGTTAGGCACGATCTCCCCTTGCAGAAACCATTTTGGCTGGTTATCAGAAGTTCGTTTCTTTCAAAATGTTCAACGATGTTTTCTTTTATCAGTGCTTCCACCATTTTCCCCGGAACCGAGGACAGACTCACCGGTCTGTAGTTTCCTGGGTCATCTCTTGATCCCTTTTTAAAGATGGGTGTAACGTTGGCTATCTTCCAATCCTCTGGGATCACGCCTGTTTTCAGGGATAGATTGCAAATTTGCTGCAGTAGTTCCGCTATCTCCTCCTTTAATTCCTTCAGAACCCTTGGATGGATTCCGTCCGGACCCGGGGATTTGTCAGTTTTTCTATCTGCCTGCGTACATCTTCAAGACTCACTTCCATGAATGTTAATTTTTCTGCTTGATTTCCATTTGAAGAATTGCTCAGGTTCCGTATGTTGTTATGTGTATTTGTTTGTAAATACAGACGAAAAGAACATGTTAAGTCTTTCAGCCACTTCTTTCTCCTCCTTCACCACTCCCTTCCTGTCTCAGAGAATAGTTAAGCTCTGGAACGCGTTGCCAGAGGATTTGGTAAGAACGGATAGCATAGCTGGTTTTAAGAAAGGTTTGGCTTAGTTCCTGGAGGAAAAGTCCATAGTCTGTTATTGAGAAAGACACGGGGGAAGCCTCTGCTTGCCCTGTATCGGTAGCATGGAATATTGCTACACCTTGGGTTTTCGGCCAGGTACTAGTGACCTGGATTGGCCACCGTGAGAATGGGCTACTGGGCTTGATGGACCATTGGTCTGACCCAGTAAGGCTATTATGTCCTTGCATTTTCTGCAGCTGGCAGGTTACTTTCTCTTTCTCACTTTCCCATAACCTCTTCTCCTCAGATAGCTCTGCTACTAAGAATTCTACCTCCCTGAGTTCATTCAGCAGCTCCCCTACCTGCTTCTGTTGACTCTCATTTGAGGACTGCATTGTAAATGCGTGACATTCTTTCCTCTTTCTAGTTAGAGACAAAACTTCCTTGGTTTTAACTTTCAGTTTTGCATTCAGCCATACATTCCAGCTCTCTGTCCGCTTCTTTTTTTAATTGGAGATTTCTGAGTGCTGGAGCTCCTCTAGCCTCAGTTGTAGTCAGGCCTTTGCAGTATTACTTCCTAAGAGCTTATCATTCAAATCACTCTAACCCCTCAGACTAATTATCTCTTCTCTGCTTCCATGAACTGCAATACATTCTCATATTTCTTTAGGATGGAGACTGTGGAAAGCGCCTGGACCCTATTCAGGGACACCCTGCAGGAAGCACAAAGAAGGTACGTCCCCAGTTTCAGGAAAGGCTGCAAGAACAAGAGGTCAAAGGACCCAGTTTGGATCTCAACAGAAGTAAAGAGGGCAATAAATGACAAAAAAGTATCCTTCCGGAGATGGAAAAAGGACCCAACGGAGGAAAGTCACCAGGCGCACAGGAATTGCCAAAAGGAATGCCACCGAGAGGTTAGAAAAGCAAAAGGAAAATACGAAGAGGGGCTGGCCAGGGAGGCGAAAAACTTCAAGGCATTCTTCAGTTACGTAAAGGGGAAGCGACCAGCGAGAGATGAGGTGGGGCCGTTGGATGATGAGGATAGGAAGGGAGTGATTAAGGAGGATAAAGAGATAGCTGAGAGGTTGAACACGTTCTTCTCGTCGGTTTTCACGAGAGAAGATATATCTAATATACCGGACTCAGAGGAGTTCATGAGTGGGGAACAGGCTGAAAAATTGGAGCACATAGAGGTAAGTAAGGAGGATGTCCTCAAACAGATAGACAGGTTAAAATGCGGCAAATCACCGGGTCCGGACGGGATCCACCCAAGGGTTCTGAAGGAACTAAGACAAGAAATAGCGGGCACAATCCAGCATGTTTGCAACCTATCCTTAAGAACTGGAGAGGTACCAGAGGACTGGAGATTGGCGAATGTCACACCTATCTTCAAAAAGGGATCGAGGGGTGACCCCGGGAACTACAGGCCGGTGAGCCTGACTTCAATTATAGGGAAGATGGTGGAAGCTATGATCAAGGACAGCATTTGCGAGCACATTGAGAGAAATGGCCTACTGAGAAAAAGCCAGCACGGATTCTGTAAGGGAAGGTCGTGCTTAACGAACCTTCTGTACTTCTTTGAGGGAATAAGCAGTCGGGTGGACAATGGGGAACCCGTCGACATCATTTACCTCGATTTCCAAAAGGCTTTCGACAAGGTTCCACATGAAAGGCTGCTTAGGAAGCTGTGGAACCACGGGGTGGGAGGGGATGTGCACAGATGGATCGAGCACTGGTTGTCGGGTAGACTGCAGAGGGTCGGAGTAAAGGGCCAATTTTCTGACTGGCGGGGAGTCACGAGCGGTGTGCCACAGGGATCGGTGCTGGGGCCGTTAATCTTCAACATATTTATCAATGACCTGGAAAAGGAGGCAAAGTGCGAGGTTATAAAATTTGCAGACGATACCAAACTGTGCGGCAGAGTTAGCTCCAGGGAGGAGTGTGAGGACCTGCAAAGGGACCTAGACAAGCTGGAAGACTGGGCAAACAAATGGCAAATGCGCTTTAACGTACATCTAGGGAAACGTACATCTAGGTACATATAGGTACATATAGGGAAAAAGAACCCGTTGTTCAACTACAAAATGGGGGGGCATTGTTGGGAGAAAGCAGTCTTGAGAGAGACTTGGGTGTGCTGGTGGATGCATCACTGAAGCCATCTGCACAGTGCGCAGCGGCCTCGAAAAAAGCCAACAGGATGCTGGGCATCATAAAGAGGGGCATAACAACCAGGACGCGGGAAGTCATCATGCCATTGTATCGATCGATGGTGCGTCCTCATCTGGAATACTGCGTTCAATATTGGTCGCCGTACCTCAAGAAAGACATGGCGGTACTTGAGAGAGTCCAAAGGAGAGCAATGAAACTGGTAAGAGGGCTGGAACACTGCCCATACACCGAGAGGTTGGACAGGCTGGGGCTCTTCTCTCTGGAAAAAAGGAGGCTCAGGGGTGATATGATAGAGACCTTCAAGATCATGAGGGGCATAGAGAGGGTGGATAGGGACAGATTCTTCAGGCTGAAGGGGACAACAGGTACGAGGGGGCATTCGGAGAAACTGAAGGGAGATAGGTTCAAAACAAATGCAAGGAAGTTTTTCTTCACCCAAAGGGTCGTGGACACTTGGAATGCGCTACCGGAGGAAGTGATCGGGCAGAGTACGGTACAGGGATTCAAACAGAGACTGGACAGATTCTTGGGGGATAAAGGGATCGTGGGATACTGAGAAAGTATAGTGGGATACTGGGATACTGAGAAAGTATAGAAACCCAACCAGGTCGTGCATGTGCAAGACCGGAGGGCTAGGACTTCGATGGTAAGATAGGACTCATCAGGAAACCAAGGTGGCATGGGGGCCCCTTCTGGTGATTTAGACAGGTCATGACCTGTTTGGGCCGCCACGGGAGCGGACTGCTGGGCGTGATGGACCTATGGTCTGACCCGGCGGAGGCACTGCTTATGTTCTTATGTTCTTTAATCTAATATTCAACATACTGTATTGTGCTGACCCTGAGCTTCTAACAGTTGACCTTGAGGGATTCTGTCTCCTCTCTTAGTTTCCATAGCGTAGCATATAAATAGTCCAACTCTCTTTTCAAGTTTTCAGTAAGGTTGGCCTCCCCCAACTCCACAGAACCTGTGCTGTTTCTGACTCTGTAACCTTGTCATGAGATTTCACCTCTTGTATTCCCTTAACCTTGGCCTAGCTGCTTGACTGACTCCTTCCTGGAACCATCCTTGCTTCCAAATTTGTTTCCTTGCCATCCAAACCATGTTATTGTCTCATGTCCATCATCGGATATTATCCACTCCCAGAGTTAGGATTCAACTTTGTTTAGGGTGTACTGCTGCAAAAATATCCAGGCTTTTGCCTGTTCTTGATCCCAAGCTTCTCTTTTGGAGTTTCTTGTTTTATTCAGCCTCCAATGTGTAAAATAACTGGTCTCCCATCAGAATACAGTATATTGTGGTTCCAGTTCCAATGGCTACTCCACACTAGATTTTCCCAATTGTACTGCAGCACTACAATGTTATAAACAAACAAAACACAATTTCTGTTCAGCTCTGGCTATATTCGATCTACTCCCTTCTAGGGTAGGGCTAATCCTGACCCATACCTACAAGCTCTGTCCTCATCTGCACAAGCCTCAAACATTTTAAAATCATAAGTGTCCGAGGCTTGTGCGGTTAAGGCAGAGCGTACAGGAATGGGGCAGGGACAGCGACAGCAATAAATGGGATGGGACGGGGAATTTGAGTTCCTCGGGGACGGGGACGGTGACAAATTTGTCCCCATGTCATTATCTAATCCCCACCCCTATATGTTATGTCTGTCTGTCCAAGTTAGATTGTAAGTTCTATTAAATGTCAAATGTACAGTATATAAATAGTTCTCATGCTTAATGCATAGTGGATATCCTGAAATCCCAACTGGCTCAGATGGATGCAGAGGACTGTGTTAAAAACCACTGCCCTAAAGGGCTTAGTAATACCATCAGAAAGTACAAGATTCACACATTTTTATCCAATTTTTCACCAAAGAATAAGTACCCTGCTCACTATATTTCAATATTCTATATGTCTCTCAGGGCCAGAGGATCATTTTTAGTGTACATGCATCATTGCCACTCCTTATTCCTACAGCGGCTTCAGTAATAGCCACATTCAGATCAATGTATGATGAGACTGTGTGTAGTTGTGTGTTATAGAAGTCCTGAGCTGTCTCATATGCTGTACCAACCACAAACAGGAATATTTTTTTTAACATGAAAATAATTTCTGGAATGCTTGTTCCATCTTGCCGTTTTGCCGCAAGACAGGTAATCTTCCAGACCTACTGCTGACTAGTCAATGCCTTTTGACCTTCTAGATAAGTTCACAGCATGTTTCCATTTACATTGTCTGAAATGATTTGTGATGGACCTGATTCCATTACTACTGTTCCTACTCAGAGAATTCTCTTTAAAAAGCACACACACAAAAAAACATAGAAACTGGGAAGCAGACACAGACAGAGATAAGCCAGAGCTTCATTTAACTAAGACAGAGAGGATGTCAGATCTACCCCAATCTTATTTTCCTCCTTTATGACTTGGTTGTCTGTTCAGCAGGCTCAATTACTGGTGAGTGGACGAAATGCTAATTGAATAGATAGCATGGACAGGTTAGTCAAATGTCAGACAATCATCTGATCTAGGACAATCTGGGAAGCTGCTGTTTAAATAGTTGCCAAATGAAAGGGCAGTTTTGTAATAGGCTCCTTCTGCTAGGAAAGCACATAAGCAAGTATTTCATTTATTTGCATTTAGCTCACATCCTTTAAAGTCATAGTTCGAGCTAAGTTAAAGTCAAGGTCACTAGATTATGTCCCTGCTCCTGAAGGACTCCTAACTGGATATACTGAAAATGGTCTCTAAAACTCAGTGGGTTGTTCCTATTATTTTTTTTTTTTAGTTCAAAGATTTTATTGATTGTATACAAAATAAGAAATACAATGCACTAATGAGAATTTAAGACATGATACAACCTAATTGTGCAGGTAAGAAAAAGTCATCAAGAGATGTATACCCCCTCCTTTACTAATGCGTAGCTCGGGTTTTAGCGCCAGCAATGGTGGTAAGTGCTCCGATGCGCATAGGAATTCTGTGAGCATCGGAGCAGGTACTGCCGCTGCTAGTGCTAAAACCCATGCTACGCATTCGTAATAGAGGGGGATATGAATTGGAGGCCCCTTTCCTGGGTGGGAAGGGGTATGATATAAAAGGGAAGGAAAGAGCAGATTCCTGGCTTCTGGTTATCCTGTTTCCCGGTGCTGAGGGAAGTTTCTGAAGTGGTACCTGAAGGAAGAGAGTCTAAAGAGTTTGCAGACAAACAGGAAGGAAGAGAGGGAACCTAGTAGGGTTCAACTAAAGAAGAGTGAACGACTTTTCTTGCCCAAGGGGCTATTCAGGAGAGGACAGAGTTTGTAGGTGAAGGAAAGTGGAGAGAAAGAAAGATGAAGTATTAGAGAAATAGTTTGGAGTGACTGAAAATTTGACTTTGTTAAACACCAGTTTATTCTATACTTGAATCGAACTGTAAATCATTTCCAGTTGAAGATGCAATCTTTAAAGCAGCTGGGGAAGAGACTGAAGGCTGTATTTGAGACCCCAGGATTGTGATCCTCCAGTTTACTGGAATTACCCGGCCCCAGCCTGCACCCAGCTCAGAAGATGGTGAGGATAGTGCACCACTAAAGAAATATATTTTCTGTGAGCCCTAGCTATGGGTGCTTGACCCAATGAGCTGGCTGGTGCCCACAATCCGCATATTGGTGGTGCCAGCATTACAAAAATGATGTCCAATGTAGGGCATAAGAATTGTAAATCCCAAAGAAATGTAAATTGTCAGATAAAGATGAGATTTACTAGTTATTTGTAACTAAGTTACCTAGTTATTTGTAACTAAGTCTGATTGCATAAAATGAGAAATTTGCTAAATTAGCAAGTGTTCGTAGTAAAATAACACATCTTAGCAATAGCCCATGTTGATAACTACCCCTCTGATAGTTGTGCTCCCATTTGGGATACAGGTAGTCTGCAGGTTCCGAACGTCTGGCTTATATCAGGCTCATAGTTATGGCTTCTCTGTTCCTCCTGTCTCCGCGGCCCTCCCAGAGGTAATGGCTGGTTAGCATGAACAGCAATATAAATAGGATGTCCGAGGTCAGCTCTATTGGGGCCTTTCCTCTGCCGCATCTACCTCCTATGATGTCACTTCCTATAGGCATTCATGGCAGAGGAAAGGCCTCAATGTGGCCGACCTCGAGTGTCTTGTTTACATCAGTACTCCTGATGGCCAGTCGTTGCCTCTCTAGGAGGACCACGGAGAGGGGAGGAATGGAGAGTGGTCTCTCCAAATGCTCCAAGTGATATAAAATTAAATGTGCACACACTCCTAATTTGGATTATGTACAGTAATTAGATTGTAAACTCTTCTGAGCAGGGGTTGTTTCTTACATGTACATTGTGCAGTACTATGTGTGCCTGGTAGCACTATACAAATAATAAATTGTTGTTGTAATTGAATTTTCTGAACTATCCTGCTTATACTCAAGCCCAGTGAATAGAACTTGGGAAGTTTTTCAGCCAGTTACAGCAAATCCCATTCCTTTGTCTATTACAGATGATTGTACCTCTTATTTAATGAGGGAGATGCCATAGTAATTTGTAGAATGGTTTTATCTTAATGATTCATGGATTATTAGGTAGGGGCAGTTTTCCAAAAGATCTTGGGGAAATAATCCTGATTCTACGGTAATTCCCAAACAATCTAAATTAGATCTACAGATTTTCACATGTTCTGAGTTACATACAAATGTGACTTAAGAACAGTTTAAAAACATAACTCATTATTAACCTAGACAGGGGTGTCAAGGGCCGCAATCCAGTTGGGTTTTCAGGATTTCCCCAATGAATATGCATGAGATCTATTGGCATACAATGAAAGCAGTGCATGCAAATAGATCTCATGCATATTCATTGGGGAAATCCTGAAAACCCAACTGGATTGCAGCCCTCGAGGAGGGACTTTGACACCTATGACCTAGGGACAGCCTGCAAACCAAATCTGAATGAGTACAGGAAAGAGATAAAGAGGAATCTCACAGAAGTGGAATATCCTGAAGAGACAAATAAGAGGCAGTGTTTTCTGCCAGTTCCACCCCTTCTTTTCAGACTCCAGAGCAGTAGGGGTAGTCTCCTCTAGCCCTTCTCTTCCAGGTAGAATGTGGAGCTGGGGAAACAGTGGAACAGAGCAGGGAACGGTCACTCTTCTTCCTAATCCAGCTCTTCAGCCTTTTAATCTACAAATTAAACCATAGAGATGAGCACTTAGAAAAAGAATGTTTGCTTTCCAGGCTTCTTACAAGGTATGAAGGAGCTAGGTCACCACTGAAATGATATGAGCAAAGATCCTTGTCTCAATGGGCCCAAAGAGAACATTTTGGCCAAGCAAAGATTCCTAAACAGATGGGGTTTCTACGCCACCTAAGGTTGAATTAAATAATCATATTTAATGAAGTGGCCTATTCTAGCAATTAAACTCTTTTTATATAGAAGATATGAGTTAGGAATTGCATCTTAATGTTTTTAATTATGATTTTTTTTTTTTGTCCTATATGGTAAGCCAGGACCTTCTAATTTATGTAGGAGTCATGGCAAGGTAAGAAAGTCTTTAAGTTGCTGAGAAAAATGATCCAAGGAAGAGTTCAGTCACTGGCATGGACACTATATTAAATTAATGGAAGCTGAAAACTTTACGAAATGATTGAATTGTCCTATTCCTTTCAATTTGAACAATTTAATAATGAAAGAACATCTGGCAATGAATAGGACACCTTTGAAATTATTTTCTGCTCACATACACCAAGTATTACCGGTATATGGAAAAAGGAGCAGAACAGTTAATTAATGCTTGAAGACTGATGTCTCAAATCTATTTGATAGCGATGGGCCGAACCCATAACCATGGCATACTGCAGAAAGAGAACAATTCAGTGTCCGTTAAGTACATTCATGCTTTGCCGTTAGAGGTTTTTAGTTTTTGTGCTTGCAAAAAGGATGACTTACCGCTCCCCCTCCTCCCCCCCCCCAAATATATATATAGCGGTAGGGTGTCAAAAGTGCAGAGAACAACGGTGTGCCAACATTTGAGCGCAGGAGAAAAGCCCTTCTAAGAGCTCCCCCCAGTAGTTACAATAGAGCAGGGGTGTCAAAATCCCTCCTCAAGGGCCGCAATCCAGTCGGGTTTTCAGGATTTCACCAATGAATATGCATGAGATCTATTAGCATACAATGAAAGCAGTGTATGCAAATAGATCTCATGCATATTCATTGGGGAAATCCTGAAAACCTGACCGGATTGCGGCCCTCGAGGAGGGACTTTGACACCCCTGCAGTAGAGGTTGTACACTTCATGCAGCTTAATCTGCAAAATCTTAACACACCTTCAGGGGCTTTAGTTTGGTTAAGTTTATGAATTTATATTCCATTTATATTTAGACAGATCAGTGCATGCATAATCAAAAAATAAAACAAAAAAAATGTGTAATTACATAAAAACTATTACAAACAATAAAATCACATAAAATGGCATCATGCCTGAAATTCTAGAATTACATATCACTGATTCAAGTTCCATAAATCATACAAAATAAAAATCCCTTCAGAAAATTCTTATATTTGCTCATGTCTGTTATCTATCTAATCTGTATAGGGAGCTGATTCCACGGCAAAGGACCTGTTATTGAAAAGGTACTTTTACTTGTTTCATCAAAATGTATTTTTCACGATACTGGGATGTGCAAAAGTTGAACACCCTCTGATCCTAATGAGCAACGTAGAATGTAGATTTTTAAGTACTGTGGAACAATAATGGCCTGAATTAGATTTAAAGCTAGAGTATTCGAGGGGCCGCTGAAAAGTTCTCAGCCCAACCAAGACGAGAATGATGTGGAGCAATGAAACTTACAAGTTATTCCACACTATTTTTTGACACTTTTCGTTTCAATGGTTTTATGGTTCATGGTTTTTATTTATAGCCCACTTTATGCAAAGTGGATTATAACACACATCTATATATATAAAATCGGATGTATGTATGTATGTGCCGCGATCACGCAAAAACGGCTTGACCGATTTGAACGAAACTTGGTATGCAGATCCCTCACTACCCGGGATGATATGTTCTGGGGGTCTCGCGGCCCACCTGCACACGTGGGCGGAGCTACAAACAGATAATCGGATTTCACCCATTCATGTCAATGGAAAAAATGTAAAGAGCTGCCAAAGCAAAAACAGCTTGCCCGATTTGAACGAAACTTGGTATGCCGATCCCTCACTACCTGGGGTGATATGTTCTGGGGGTCTCGCAGCCCACCTGCACACGTGGGCAGAGCTACAAACAGAACATCAGATTTCACCCATTCATGTCAATGGAAAAAATGTAAAAAGCTGCCATTCTCACTGTGACCAATTTGGACGAAACTTGGTATGCAGATCCCTCACTACCTGGGGTGATATGTTCGTGGGGTCTCGCGACCCCCCTGCACACGTGGGCGGAGCTACAAACAGAAAATCCGATTTCACCCATTCATGTCAATGGAAAAAATGTAAAAAGCTGCCATTCTCACAGTAATTCACAAACGGCTTGACCGATTTGAACGAAACTTGGTATGCAGATCCCTCACTACCTGGGATGATATGTTCTGGGGGTCTCGCGGCCCACCTGCACATGTGGGCGGAGCTACAAACAGAAAATCAGATTTCACCCATTCATTTCAATGGAAAAAATGTAAAAAGCTGCCATTCTCACAGTAATTCACAAACGGCTTGACCGATTTGAATGAAACTTTGTATGCAGATCCCTCACTACCTGGGGTGATATGTTCTGGGGGTCTCGCGGCCCTCCTGCACACGTGGGCGGAGCTACAAACAGAAAATCAGATTTCACCCATTCATGTCAATGGAAAAAATGTAAAAAGCTGCCATTCTCACAGTAATTCACAAACGGCTTGACCGATTTGAACGAAACTTGGTATGCAGATCACTCACTACCTGGGGTGATATGTTCTGGGGGTCTCGCGGCCCTCCTGCACACGTGGGCGGAGCTACAAACAGAAAATTGGATTTCACCCATTCATGTCAATGGAAAAAATGTAAAACGCTGTGGGACCGATTTGAACGAAAATTGGTATGCAGATCCCTCACTACCGGGGGTGATATGTTCTGGGGGTCTTGCGGCCCACATGCACACGTGGGCGGAGCTACAAACAGAAAATCAGATTTCACCCATTCAAGTCAATGGAAAAAATGTAAAAAGCTGTGGGACCGATTTGAACGAAAATTGGTATGCAGATCCCTCACTACCTGGGGTGATATGTTCTGGGGGTCTCGCGGCCCACCTGCACACGTGGGCGGAGCTACAAACAGAAAATCAGATTTCACCCATTCAAGTCAATGGAAAAAATGTAAGAAGCTGTGGGACCGATTTGAACGAAACTTGGTATGCAGATCCCTCACTACCTGGGGTGATATGTTCTGGGGGTCTCGCGGCCCACCTGCACACATGGGAAGGGTGGGTTCACCCAAGAATGTATATGTTCTTGCTCCTGGAGGTGAAACTAAAAATGTTGTTTATAATCAATTTTTGTGTTAGTTGAATTGTATTCATTTTGTCAAATATTTCACATTATACTTTGAATATTTTACTTTTTATAAAGCTGTAACAAAATTATTTCATTCACCACTATAAAGTATCTTTATTTAAATCCATTTACAGTGTTATTGCTATAATTAAATACCCGTGCAACGCCGGGGCATCAGCTAGTATACTATAATTATTGTTTCTGTGTTGTCATATACTCATTTTTGTTTGTATTATTTGTGAGTTCAACCTTTTGTGTTCAAAGTGGGAGGTAGCCTGCTCTTTCCTCCATGTTGCTATTCCCCCTAAATGTTTCTTTATTTGCTAAAGCGTTCAGTGAAGAATATCATCTTTATTCCTTTCTTGAACTTTTTGGTGTCCTTTTCTAGTTTTAATTCCTTTGGAAGGGAGTTCCACCACATTGGGGCCATCACTAAGAACATTCTTTTCCTTACACTTTTGTATTTGATGTCTCAGAAGGAGGGTATTTCCAGTAGGTATTGTTGGCTCAAGTGTAGGGTGCATATTGGTTTTGGTGTATACCCAAATTAAGGACTCCTATTGCTAAACCACGAAGAGCTTCTTACCGTGGGCCAGAGAGGTAAATGCTCCGACGCTCATTCAATTCCTATAAACATCAGAGCATTTACCTCACTGGACCGCAGTAAGAAGCTATTCCATCTATAATAATAAAACGCTAAGCGCGCATGCGCACTCTCGCCGCGTGTTCCCTGAGATCTGATCTGTCGGGATGTGGCCGGTGAGAGTGCGCATGCGTGCTTACTTCGTAGGACTTCAGGACATGCGGAGTGGCGGCTGCCCAGAGGAGGGCTGTCGGCGGAGGGCAGATGCCGAAAAGGGCTAAGAAGCCGGTGGGAGCGCAGAAAGCATCGGGCCCCCCTACTCTCCACCTCACGCCACTCTCCCTCAGCCTCGATACGGGCAAAGTTTATTTCTTAGTTCAAAGCCGCCGTGGCTCCTCTCTCGATCCCCGCTTGCATCGGAAGCCTTCTCCGACGCAGGTGCGGCTTGAGAGAGGAGCCGTACCGGCAGCTTTGAACTAAAAAATAAACTTTGTCCTTCAGCAAAAACTTCTGTTGAGAGGTGCAAGCGCAGAGCACGCCTCACCCCAACATACGACCTCGCCGGCTGTGGACTGTGCCTTTGCTGCTGCTGCGCTTTTCGGTAGGCCTCCAAGCCGTGGCTCCTCCCCCCTGTCCCTGCCCCTCTCCTTCATGGCTGCGGAAGAGAATGGAGTGTGGGGCTTGGGGGAGCAGAAAAAGGAAGGGAGGCCTACTGCTGGACAGGGGGAGCAGGAAAGAGGTGATCATGGACAGGGGGGAGGTAAAACAAAGGGAGAAGGACTGCTGCTGGATAAGGGGAGCAGTGAAGGGGTAGAGGTGGACACAGGGGAGGTAAAAGGAAGGGAGAATGGACAGGTGGAGCAGGCAAGGGGTGGTGGTGGACAGCCAAGGAAAAATAAAGACAGAAAGAAAGAAAGACAGAAATATAGAAATATAGAAAGCAGCTAAGGAGAGAGAGAGAGAGAGAGAGAAAGAAATAAAGACAGACACACACATATATATTCTAGCACCCGTTAATGTAATGGGCTATAAGACTAGTAGTTTAATAAAACCTATCGTAAATTGTCAAACTATTTGAAAAACATACCCAAATTTACAAAATTATAAGTTTGAAACACATTGATTAATCTTCATATATAGGCTCCCACATAATCAATGTCAATGTTTATAGAATTTGATCATCTCTCCTATATAATGGTTGTAGATTTATATGAATTAAATTTACCACCTTTGATGCAATTGCATTCAATAGAATAACAATATTTTGCTTCTCAAATGCTTAGCCACTAAACTAATCCAGGCAAGGTACAATGTTTTATGCATAATCTATTTTTATTTTCAGAAAAAACTCCATCCTACAAAGTACAATCAACCACGGAATAACAACCAAATAGAACCAGGATACAAATGAGACAGATCCTATACCCCCCCCCCAACACCCTCCCACCCCAGATCCATAGTCAAAGCAGAGACCACCATGCAGTAGACTTGGGGCTCCTTTTACAAAGGTGCGCTAGGGGTTTTAGTACACGCACCGGATTAGCGCACGCTACCCAAAAAACTACCGCCTGCTCAAGAGGAGGCAGTAGCAGCTAGCGCGCATGGCAATTTAGTGCGCGCTATGCCGCGCATTAAGGCCCTAACACACCTTTGTAAAAGGAGCCATTGGACTCTGATAGCCCACTGCCAAGGAAGGAAACCCCCATCCCCACACATACCCCTAACCCACAGACCAGAAGACAGGAAAAACAGAAAGGAAAAAAGAAAGAAAATAAAAATAAATTGTCCTCTACCCCTCTTTTACTAAGGCACGCGAGCCATTTTAGCGCCCGCTAATATTTAGCACGCGCTAGCCATTCTAGCACATGCTAATATTTAGCGTGCGCTAAAACGGCTAGCGCACCTTAGTAAAAGGACCCCTAAATAAGCTACAATATCAGCAAGCATTACATAAAACAGATCACTGGATATATGGTGTAAGGACATTCCCAGTATTTTTGTATAAATAATATAGAACTCTTAATCTGGAATGAATATTTGATCATTTATGAATTTTATCAATTTTTTCCCTTGGCAACAAATTATTAGACTGTGTAAGTAATGAGAGACATTAATATAGCTTTTAAACAGATCATTAGTCCCATTGCACAAATACATTAGTATTTCAACTCACTCTGAATTTCAATGCACACTGTTTTAAAGACACATTTTAGTAATTTGCCATAAATTAGTTTGAATAATATATAATAAGGGATTTAGGGGCCTGCAATTGGAAGTGTTTACTATGTCAAGAGATGAAAGTGTTCATAATAAGTGAGCCAGAAAGAGTTTTAATTGGACAGGCATGAGTTATTAAAACTTTTTTTTTTTTTTTTGCTTAAAGAAATATAACATTCTCAAATGTTATTATTTTTCAGTGATACTCATATACGTATATAAAGGAAGCAATGTTCAAAACATGGCAGGTACTTGCAAAATCTATAGATACATATTATAAAGTATGGACTTTGCAGAATAGCATAAGTTTTTTTTAAAAAAAACTTCATATTTTCACCACTTTTAGTATGTGTCATGCTGTCCTTCCCACCCTAACCCTACCCATGGGAACCTCTCTGCTCAATAGAAGAGGTTCAGTAGTTTTCAGATATATCTAATTCTAACAGCTCAATGAAAAAATGCTGGACTATGCTACTGAACTGGAAATAAATCCTGATTTTACTTAGATCTCTGTTGGCCCTGATCTTCCTCAGCCCAGCGATGAAGTGATCAAAGACTTAAGTGCAGATCAAAGGATCTGGCTCTGTTGCAAATAGGAGCCATAGCAGATGGCTCACAACACCTCTAAGGTTCATGAGATTATGGATTTCCAAGCATAATCTGAGAGGAAAAAAATCTGAAAAAACTTAAGAACGATTAAAGAGTTCTGTGTTGGTGTTTACATGGTAAAATGGTTCAATATAAAAATAAATAGTAATTGGACACAAAGTCCCAGGTATCTCCTTTTCTAGCTGCAACTGTTGAAAGATCAATTTGAAGAGGTAAGGAAGAAAGTCATACCTACAGTGAGAAGGTCAGCTTGGTATATTTACAACAAGTCTATTCTGCAAGCTATGTTGTGTAGTGAAGAGAAACAGGAGAGAAGAGGTGGGAGAATATAGTGAAAATCAAAGGTAAAGGAGATGAGAAGAAACCGCTTGGAGACAGCAGGGTGAGATAGCAGGAAAACACCATCCATCAACACTGAGGCAACTACACTCACCCAATTACATGACTGGAGCTCCAGAGACTCTGAGCCACCTCTTGCCTGTACCATGACAATAGCAGAGATCAAGGAATTTCCGAGTAAGCCCGTGGTGGTTCCAGATTGGCCATCACATACCCTGCCAGCCAACACATGGGCCCTGATTCTATAAATGGTGCCTGCCAGAAGGCACCTAGATTGGCACGCCTACTGAGTTAGGTGCCTAACTTAATTTTTTAAAATTGGCACAGTAATTGAAAGCACCATTTAAAAATGATTAAAAAACAATTTTTGAAAAAATGAATTTTCAGATAGGCGCCTAACTCGCTAGGCGCCATGTAGGCATTTACACTGAGGTGCCTACTAGTGCCTACCAAAATGTGGGTGAGGTTAGGGGTGGAGTTTGGGCATGGATTGCCTTAGGTGCTGGTAGGCATCGATATTAGTTGCTGGTAAATTAGGCCATGAAAACTCTGGCCTAATATACCAGAGTCTAACATCATGATGCCTACCAGTGCTTAAGTTGAGTTAGGTGCTGCTAGGTGCGATTCTATACCATTTTTCTAGGCATCTACCGATTTAGGCATCATTTATAGATTTATAGAATCAGGCCCATGGTGCTTGAATACATCTCACAGAAGGCAGCTTGCCAGCTCTTGTCCCCATAACAATTTCTGTCACTACCCGTAGACAGAGGAAATCAAAGATGGAGGATAAAAAGTGAGAAAGGGCATAAACATACTTGGAAATATAAGATAGAATGCCTTTAAAGGCTCAAAATTTAGAAATCCCTTCTTTTCAAGAGTCATATTGTTAAGATAAAGTGGCTTTGTCAGAAGGGGAAAAAACACATTTCCATTATGATTTTAATTTTTCTATCTTGTAGAGCAGCTACATGAATCCGCTCTCCACTGAAGATACACAGATGAAAAGAAAAAGAGTCCTCCCAAAGGAAACTTCCTAGTGCTTAAGACACATTTCTAGTGTCTGTTTATCAGTTATCACATAAACAGGATCCAACTACGCTCTGCAGACACATTACTGCATAAATATACACACTACCATCACAAATATTGCACAGAGGAGGAGAAATGATGTCTGCTGTTACAAACCAATTATAAATTGGATAAATTAAGGCAGAAAGCTGTGAGAAAAATCACTCATATGAGGTCAGTGTGAGAGACAGGGTGTGAAATGAGATCTTTTTGACTCCTAATTCTCTTATGTTCAAGTGGAATTTTGGAAACATATCTGCATGCCCTAAGAAATAGGATGAGACAGAGGCAGTCTTATTTTGCACCCATTTCATTGATAGACATGTAGGAGCCCTTTTACAAAACGGCACTAAAAAAAAACCTTAGCGCGCCCTTACGCAGGTGTTTCACACAGGCTAAGTCCATTGTTAGCCCAGCAGTAAAATGGCCACACGCTAATGTTACACCACAACGCAGCAAGAGAGGCTACCTTGCCAATGTAGAAAAGCAAGAAAAACAGTGAAGACGACCTGAGGTGTTTAGTTTCTTTATTGTATCAATTAAGACTCGACACTTACATGTTTTGGCCCTAATAGCCTGCTTCAGGAGTAATTATGAATCCTCTCAAAGGCAGTAATCTACAAACTAAGCGATTCACCAGAGTAGCAGAATGCCAAAACCACTTCCAAATGGGCCATTATTGTGCTGCCAATTAAAATGATTAGTGGGTGAATCCTTACTGCCACTTATTTTGTATGCGGTAAAGGTTCACACGCTAATCACACACTAATCAGCATGTGGCAATATACAGTAGCTGCGCTAACTGATTAGCACAGAAATAGCCACTCTCCATCCCCAGACACGCTCTCTCCATGGTAAATATATATATATATATATATTTTTTTTTTTTAGTTTGTGATGTGTACATGCTAAACCTGGAATTTACCACAGGACACCTGAGTGTGCCCTTTTAAGCCGTAGTAAGCACCTACTAGTGTGTACCTCAGGTTGGTAAAGGAACTTCTAGTGTTTATTTTCATACAGATTTTGGAACTAGATGGAATGTTGAAAATATGGGCTGGATCAGCCTTTTTTATGACATAGAGCCATCTATTCACTTCATCTTGCCTATGGTGAGCAGATGATTCCACGCCAATAGAAAGACTGATCTAGTCCAGCTTTTATTTATTTATTTATTTAATTAAAAACTTATACCCCGCTTAAACCTAAGCGGTTCACAAGGTACACAGTACAACAAAGAATAATTTACATTTATCAAACATTCTCCAGGATTACTATCATTAGATAAAATTCAGGAAAAAGCCTCCATAAATAAAGTTGTTTTTAATACCCTTTTAAATTTCTGAATGTCTGAAAGCAGCCTAAGTGGTCCAGTCAAATTATTCCGTAAAAGTACCCCTGCTACTGAGATTATTGAAGCTCTCATTTTCTCATTGTGTACACTTATGAGTCCTTCACTAGCCAACTTTAACATCCCCTATGACCTCAAGGGTCTATATTAGTGTCTCGCAAACTTTGCGAAGCCGCAGCACACTAAATGTGGTGGCCACAGCTCGAGGGCATCCGGAACTGCATGGACATCGACACGATGATGTCACATGCATGCGTGATGTCATCGTGTCGACATCTGAGCATGTGCGAAGGCCCTCCAAATGGGACCCCGGAGCCGCCAGGTGCTGGAAGGGAAGAGGCACGAAGAGAAGGAGAAGTGCTGGCACCAGCTGACTGCCTACAGGATGTGCCTCTCGGTCCATGAGGCATGTCCTGTAGGCAGTCGGCGCCAGTGCCTCTCCTCCTCCCCGGCATTTCACGGCACACCTGGAATCTCAAGCGGCACACAGTTTGTGATACACTGGTCTACATATTTGGTACACTTTCAGCAGCTGAGTCAGATACCAAGGAATTCCATAGTGTATTACTTTGAAAATCAACACAAGAACATTGTAAACAATCCGATATTTTACTGGTAGCCAGCGGAGTTGTTGCGACAATGGTGTCGCATGATCAAATCTGCTCCCTCCACAGATTAACCATGCTGCTACATTTTGAACAACCTGTAATGCCATGGATGAGGATTTTATATCATTAATCACTCCTCTCCAAATCAAGCTCAAGGTGAGTTACATGCAAAGTAGCATGGTCAATCATTATCTTTGAGAAAAATAGAGCTACATCTCCTCCACATATTTAGGGAGGAATTCATAAAAGGTTGTTTAGTAGGTTAGTGGGCGCTAATGCATCAGCCCGAGCAATTGGGCATCTTTAGTGGTTAGCATGCACTAACATGACTGCTTCCGGAGCAGACCGGTGATTAAAACATGGACTCTTAGAGGTCCTTTAATCAAGCCGTACTAGCGGGGTTAGCCCGTTGGACATTTCATCACGCGCTATCCCCTGTGGCCAGCTAAAAAACTAATGCCTGCTCAATGCAGGCGTTAGCAGCTAGTGTGGCAGGCGGTTTAACGCGTGATATTATGCGCGTTAAACCCCTACATAGAAACATAGAAATAGACGGCAGATAAGGGCCATGGCCCATCAAGTCTGCCCACCCTACTGTCCCTCCCCTCCCTTTGCCCTGTGAATAGATCCCATGTGTCGATCCCATTTGGCTTTAAAATCAGGCACGCTACTAGCCTCAATCACCTGCAGTGGAAGACTATTCCAGCGATCAACCACCCTTTCAGTGAAAAAGAATTTTCTGGTGTCACCTCGTAGTTTTCCGCCTCTGATTTTCTACGGATGCCCTCTTGTTGTCGCGGGACCCCTACCGCAGCTTGATAAAAGGACCCCTTAGTGGAGCTTAGTGCTTCCTGAGTTGTTGTCCCACTGGGATTTGAGGTCCATTTGGCTAATAACTCTATTATATGAGAGCACTAGATACAAAACAATATAGGCTAGGGGATAGTTTTTCTGATTTTTTTACCAGTTTATGCATGTCAGCTGTGAGTATGTGTATGCATGGGATCATTCTTCTCCTTCAGAAGTGGCAACTTTTTTTTTTTTGCATGAAATTTTATTAATTTTTAAAATATACAAAAGGCAAGATCAAAACAATGAGATAAACACAGGAATGTGTTAAGAAAAGAAAAATTGAGCATAAACTCACAACATTGTCATAGATATATTTAGAACTCATCCGTGAGAAAATGTAGAAATCCAAGAAAAACAAAGGGAATAAAATAAAATGTTAAAAAAAGAGAATAATGTAGGGGTAGTGAAAAAGGGAGAGTAGCATTTCAGAGGCTTACTACATAAATGGAACAAGGTATAATTATGGGGGTCCTTTTACTAAGGGCTGCTTTTACTAAGCTGCGATAGCATTTTTAGTGTGCGCTGAATTGCCGCGCACGCTAAACCCATGCTATGCAGCTAGAACTAACGCCAGCTCAATGCTGGCATAACATCTAGCGCACACTAAGCGCATGCTAAAACCACTATCGCAGCTTAGTAAAAGGAGCCCTAAGGCGCGCTAGCCATTTTAGCGTACGCTAAACGCTAACGTGCCCATTATATCCTATTGACGCGTTGGCATTTGGAGTGCGCTAAAACGGCTAGCGTGCCTTAGAAAAGGACCCCTATGTGAATATGAAGTGTCATGTTGATCCAGTAGAAGGAGAATGAATGACATATTTTTCAAGGGGGGTCCATAGCTGTTTCTTATTGGTACGAGTACGTAGGGCTGTAGATAACATCTCATATTTATGTTGTTGCATAACAGATTGCCACCAATAATGTACGTTAAGGAGATCAAAACTTTTCCAGTTGGATAAAATCAACTTTAACGCAATTATAATGAGAATATTAAATATTTATTTTAAAAATTTCTATACCGTCTAAAGCCGTGATGGTTTACAAAATATTACATACGTGGGCTTTAAAACAAGATAAAAGACAAACTTCTTTAAGGAGCGATTGTTGATTTTGCCCTTTGATCATACACGTCCAGGGTGGGTGGGTGGGGAGGTACTTTTAATTTGAGTGCAATTGTTGGATAATTAGAAAGGGGGGATGATATATGTATATAATATAATTTGATATAATATAATTTGATAAGTATATATGTATATAATATAATTTGTATATATGTATATAATATAATTTGATATATATGTATATGTAATATAATTTGATATATATGTATTTGATATATAATATAATATAATATATGTATATAATATAATTTGTATATATGTATATAATATAATTTGATAAAATATAATTTGATAAGTGCTGTTAAAGTGTAAAATGTCTGTATAATATGTTGCATTTATTTAAAAAAAAAAAAAAGATAAAATCAAATAAACATAAATGAAATCCTCAGAAAATCAGCAATCAGGAAAAATCAATGACTAAAAAAGGCATTTACAAACAATTGTGTTTGAAGTAGTTTCCTAAATGTACCTCTATCACCACATTTCCGTATTTGCCCTACAAGTGAGTTCCACAATTTTACCCCTGCACAGCAAGAAGTCATTGCGCTGGTTTTCAAGATATTTTAGATTGACATTCGCTTTTAAGAGAGCTAAATTTTCAGAGCACGATGATCTTTTCGTTTGGTAATTGACCATCTTACTCTTGAAGAGTTCAGGGATCGTATCATACAGAAATTGATGTCAAATCATCACTGCTTTATACTGAACTCTCAATGAAACTGGCAGCCAGTGTAATTGTTGAAGATAAGGTGTGATGTGACCATATTTCAATGTTCCCGTTATCAATCTGGCCGCTGCATTTTGTACTACTTTCAATGCCCTGCACCTCGTCTTAGTTATTCCAAAGTACAGGGCATTGCACTAGTCAAGCCTCGACAAGACCATCGCCTGTACACAGTACGAAAGTCATAGGGTGACAACATTGGTTTCACTTGATACAATAAATGTATTTGTGCAAAGCTTGCTTATACTGTCTTAGCTACTTGACAGTTCATTGTAAGGCCTGAATCAAGTCTTACTCCTAAGATTGCCATTGACTCTTTCACTGGAAGTACTTCATCTATTTCCTTTAATTCCTTTGGCCACCTATCCTGATCATATTTTCCCACAAACATTATTTCAGTCTTATCCACATTTAATCTCAAACCCTGCTCTCCCATCCATTCAACAATCTTGATCATACAATTACTCAGTATTCTCTCCAGGTTTTCTCCCCATCCACACACTGGGGGGGGGGGGGGGAAAGGTAGGTTATGATGATTCTCTGAAATTGAAATTCTTGGTGTTATAGCTTTAAAAATCACAGTAGAAACAGAGAAATCATTCTGAAATTCAAATACTGTCTTCATAATTGAGAAGTGGCAAAATTAGGAACCTCCAACCCGCAAACAATAAGGGTTTCAACAGAATAGCAATATTAACTCTACTTTACTGTTGAAAAAGATTGAAACCACAGAAAGAGCAAATAACCATCTATCTGCAATGGTAGCAGGTGGAGAAAAAAGCCTCAGAATACAGTGACAGTCATAAACATAAATAATATAATGCTATCATGAAATCAGTCATTGGCATTAAAAAAAACCCCTCCAACCTGTATGACCAAACCTTGCAGCATAGTTGAAACACTCACAACTGGGATAAAGGTGCAGTAGAGGTCACTTATCTGGTATGGTCCTGTAAATCCAGGCTCCTCCGGGACACCTTTGATATCTAATGGATTGAATACTGACTATTGTTCTATTCAAACACTGAGACGTTATTTTTTTAACTTGTTTATTTATTAGTGTTTCAATCTCTTACAAGCATCCACTTGATACACTAAATCAGAACATGAAAATTCATCCAAACATATATATATGATTTACAAGGAAAAACATTTAAACATTAATTACATAAACTCTAGTACAAATTAAAACAAAATCATATAAAGTTAGAGGTATCCGTTACTCTTTCTTAGACCTCAATATCACCGAAATGAGAAACAAGAAAAAAAAGATAGAGATCTAGTATCAAAATAATACTAATTATTAGGAAAAGGCTTAACGTGAATCAAATCAGCCTATTTTCTATGAAGCCATAAATCATACATTCATTACTTTTTTTGTATCCCAAAAGTGTCAAAGTTGCTCTGGTACAAAAAAACACATATTTAATCCCAGCATATTTTATTTGACACTTACAGGGGTAATTTAACAAGAAATTTGCCCCCATTTTTACTGTTTCTTTCCGCATTGCTAAAAATAATTTTCTACGGTCTTGAGTCACCTTTGTAACATCGGGAAAAATCCATACTTTTTGACCCATAAACAAGCTTTGAGAAGATTAAAAAAAAGTCTTCATAATTAAATTTAAATCCTGTTCAAAGATATTCGATCTCCTCCTATGAATTCTCTAGTATATCTGTTAAATTGTTGAAATCCATTTGCTGAGCTATTTCTTGTTAGTTTTCAGATTTATCAATTTTCTTTTTAGACAAATAGTAAATTCTGTTTATAAGAGGCATCATTTCAGTGGAAAATTTCAAATTTTCTGTCAAGTATTTCTTAAACAAATCTAATGGTGTAGATAAAACTAACTTAGGAAAATTGATAACATGTAAATTGAGCCTGCAATTAAAATTCTCCAGCTGCTCAATTTTCACTGAGACAAGTTATATTGAAACCAGATTAAACTGATATCACAAATAGGCTTGGATAGTGAACTTCAAACATCCAAACACCCATCAATCAAAAGGTGCTTACTGGGGTATGACTATCATCATGAGTTCACTCCCAAACCCCAAAATTGAGCTGTTATACTGAAATATATGTTAATTTTCAGACTGTATTGAATAAAACAATACTTAGGTTTCACTGTTCACCCAACGGGGAGTTCAGCCGTTTCACTAAACATAAACTTTGTCAGGGGTTAGAGGTTTTTTCAGTCTGGTATTATCTTAACAGACCACACAATTGACTGCTATTCATTTTCTAAGTTTCCGTCATTGTTTTAATGTCATCTGTGATATCAGTTTAATCTGGTTTCAATAAAACTTGTCTCAGCATTTGAATAGAGCATTTGACATAGTTGAGCAAGTAGTGTTCCGACATCAATTGATTTTTGAATGCTATTACTAGACACATTCTCTTACCTAACATCGGAAACCTTTTATCTTTATTTTTCCATTTTCTTCTTATCCCTTCCTTTAGTTCAGACCATAATTGTTTTCCTGTCTTATACATTTTGCAGTTCTCCCCATTTTACCGCATGTTTATGGGTTAGTCGAGTCTGACTGGTAGGGTTAGTCTCAGTTAGGGCGCTGGTCTTTGACCAGAGGGCCGCTGCGTGAGCGGACTGCTGGGCATGATGGACCACTGGTCTGACCCAGCAGCAACAATTCTTATGTTATGTTTTGACCTGTCTACGTGTGATTTTGTTAAGCACCTTTCTATGTTCCCCTTCTTTAAATATTGTATGTTGCTTAGAAATTTTTTAATAAGCGTTTGTATCAAATTTTAAATAAAACCTGAAAAACCTTATTCACTGTCTCTGTGGTTTCAATCCTTTTCAACAGTAAAATAGAGTTAGTAAAATTATGAACCTGCCATATCCAAACTTCTACAACCCCCTTCCAACAGAATATTTAGAAATATTTCTAATATAAGCCAATTGTTCTTAAGTTCTCATTGTTTCTTTTGAAATTATTTGATACCAACAGGATAGGTTTTAACTAACACAAAGACAATTTCTGCCATATTTTTCTGCAATATGTTAAAATAAAGAAAACATAATTGGAACCTCACTGGTACCCAAAATAATTACGTCTGTTCTCCAGAACCCATTCTCTTCTGTTTCCATTTATTGTTTAGATTGCATTAATGAATAATTGAGCAGCAGAAGGCTGCTTCCACCATGGGGGAGCCAACCTGATTTCACATCAGGCCAAAAATTACTCTAAATCCAAGCAGAGCAGAAAGCCAGCCCTGAGCTTCTTCTCCGCATACAAGGAACAAGAGTTTCCGTTTCCATAATTTTCCTTTCAAGCTCCAGATAAAGAAGCAATTTTGTATTTAGATTTGCATTGCAACACTTGATTCTTACAGCTCATTGCTTTCAGACGTGCTCCCGTTGGATTTTGTTGGACTGCATCTGTGGTTTATGTGGTGATGGATTGTGCTGGGAAATGTAAGGAGGCATTTAATAGTATACACATTAGGAGGCTTAGCTTGTGCAGTCAGATGAAAGGATGTTGCTATAACAGGGTAAAGCAATAATGGATATAACAAACAGGACATAAATGCCTATGTGAGTTTGTGACAGAAACATCTCCTTTAGTAATTCTCCTGTTTATTTGGTTCTTCCATATTGCTGTTTCCTTTTTTTTTCTGCTTCATGTAGCATAGACGTAACTCGAAAACAGTTTGTATGGTTGTATGACAATAATTGTGGAACCCGGTATTTAAAGGATTTAAGTTCATAATTATGAGGATTATACTCCTAAATTAACCTCTTTGAAATTTTACTACTACTAAATGAATACATTTATACACAGTTTCAATAAAATACTACATTTAGAAGCATAAAAAGTAGGTGCCAGCAGGAACAGATTTAGGGTGGGGGGAAAATGTACAAGTTAGTATTCAATTCAGTCACTGATTTTTTAAACACTGATCACCACTAGCTGAATCACTGGTGTAGCAAGGGTAGGAGGTACACGAGGCAGTGGCGCCCCCCCCCTCATGCCCTCCTCTCTGCCACCCCTCCATTCCTTCCACGCCAAACCTCTTGTAATCTCCTCTATGCCCCCTGCTCTTTCCGTGTCCTCACACCACTCTCACACCCTCACTTGTACCTCTTTAAATCTTCACCAGCATGAGCAGCTTCTCCGGCCTGCTGCTCGTGCTGGCATTGTCTTCCCTCTGATGCCACTTCCTGGCCCCGTAACCCAGAAGTGATTTCAGAAGGAGCCAGGCCAGCGCAAGTAGCAGGCTAGAATAGTTGCATGCGCTGGTGAAGATTTTAGAGAGATACGGGGGCAGAGAAGGGAGGAAATGAGCATGGCATGGAGGGTGGAGAGGTGCCGGTGCCCCCACCAAGATGGCACCTGGGGTGGTTTGCCCACACCCCCCCCCCCCCCGTCCACCTTACTATTCCACTGAGCTGAATTAGGTCCCGATATTCAATGCCACCACACTATGTAGGTACTGGCAATGAATATTCAGGCTCTGACTGTGTGATATTCAGCCCATCACCTGGTTAACTAACTGTGTAGCGGGCTGAATATTAGTAAGACCAAACCTCACAAAACCCCTCCCCGCAGGAGCTTATCCCATTCCTAACCCTCATCCCAAGAACAGACCCCCCCCCCCCCCTTGGACCCCCCTAAGAAAAGTCCCTCCTCATAAAGACTCTCCTCTCACCCACCCATCTCTTGGTCCCTCAGGCCTACCTTAAGGTCCCTGATGGTCTAGGAAGCAGGATTGATAGACAACCCCAATCACTCCTGCCCATGGTGGCTGTGGCCATAAAATGGTGACCACAACCTCTAGTGATAGTCTCATAGCCACCATTTTATGACTGGAGCTGGCAAGGACAGGAATGATTGGAGTTCAGTCCTGTCTGACCTAATTCCTAGACTACCCTAGGGACCTTAGGCTAGACTCAGAGGTACCTACAGGTGTTGGTCAAGCAAGGTTTTTTACAAGGAGGGTCTGCTCTTTTGGGGGAGGGTGATTTGGGAGGTGGATTAGCTCTTGGGAGAGAGTTGGGAGGGAATTGCTGTTGAAAGGTTCAACTCTGAGGAAGAGCAGATTGATCAGGCTGCTACCCGGAAGATACAGGTTTCAGCCTATATTGGGGCAAAAACAGTGCTGCTTTTTTGTGGTTGAATCCAAGCACCAGCACTGAATATTGCTGGTGCCTAGGTGAGCATAAACTCTGTCCAGACACTGCTCTTGGACCATCCCAGCCAGAACTTCTCAATATTAGCAGATAATATTAGCAGTAATTTAAGTGGGTAGGAGCACCAATTTTCACCACAAGGCTTATAAATCTAGGCAAATGAATAGCAGACCTAAATTTATAAATGTAACAATTAAGATGGGTGGGAAAGAGGACAGGGGAGGGGCACCACAACCCCAGGGACTGCTCACCTTTACTATGCCACTGAGTGGAGCATGGGTGGGCCCTGGGCATGTCACCCAGTGACACATACAACTTATAGAGTACTCTCAGTTGCACAGGTTGCATAGTGCATTTAAGTGTGCCAACTTACACCATCCATTGACCTGTCATGAATGACCGCACCTATATTTTGGCATACTATCATGGTTGTGCACTAGTATTCTAGAACAGCCATTATAGAATTGGTGCTAAACACGCCTCATTGTGGCACTTACGTATTGGCATCAGGTTATAGAAATGCTCTGCTAATCTTGTTCTCCGAGCATATCTTTCAAAAAATTCACACTTTTCAATTTAATCAGTACTTTTTGTTGTTGTTGTTGAAAAGTACTGGTACTTGGCTTATTCAGATATTCAGAACAAAAGCTTCTTATAAATATAATCCATGAGTACTGTCACCTCTTGTGCCATTTCACATAAGAGTTAACTTCTTTCTAATTAAAAAGCTCAGGAATATATTTGATGGAGCAACTCTGTAACCTAGGCAATAAAGTTTACATGCTGACTATCAGGCTCATAATCAAACATAGACGCCCAAAAAAGCATCCTAAATCAGCACTTGAATGTCCTAATTGCCAGGACGTCCACGTGTCGATAATTGAAACCGTCTTTCTATACATCTAACAAGGTGCTCCAGCCTCTGTACATTCAGAGCATGAGATGGGTGTGGTGGAGGGGTGTTATGGGCTGGCTTTGGGTGGTCTCAAGGGAGGGTTATCCATGGACTTCATGCAGCAATAATCAAACATTTTGCAAGGCATCCTGGACAGAGCTTATACGTTTGGAACTAGACCTGATTTAGAAGAGTCTAAGTGCCACAAAGGTGCCCAAACTGACCAGATAACTATTGCATGCATCAAGGTAAGACACCCCCACACTCCCCGAGTGCTCACTGACCCCCCTTCCGCCACACAAAAATGAAAACAAAATAGTAGCATCTGGTATGGGGAAGCCTAGAAGAGCTGCACACAGGTGTCTTAAGTAGCTTGGTGGGTGGGCTAATGAACCAGAGAGAGGAGGACCCAGACCCATAAGCCACTCTAACTACTACATTTGTGGTAGAATATGTGAGTCCACCCAGCACCTACTATACTGCCATATAGGTGCCACCTGCAGCCATAAGTGCTATTATGGTAGTGCATAAGACAGTATAGTAGGTTTTTGTTAGGAGGGTTGGGGGGCTTATCCTAAATTATAAGGGGGATGTGGTGAAATATACAGCTGGCAAAAACCAAAAAAATGACCCCAAAATCTCCAGAGAAGAAAATCTAGAAGAAACCAAAAGAAACTCTGTGGAATGACGATGTTCCTAAATGGGCTTTATTTGAAAATGTCAAAGTTCCAAAGGTACACTAATATCATCCACATAAAATAAAATCATCCACATAAAAGTAAAATGATCCACATAAAAATCTTAAAGGACCTAGTCCGCTAGGGATGCAGGACCCAACATGGTCCGCGTTTCGACAAAAAGTCTTCTTCAGTGGTCTCTGGGGGTCCTATAATGATGAATACGTGGGAAAGCTAATATGTGGTGAGCCGGAAGTGAGACACTGTTGCAGATTCTGCTCTAACAAATTGGTGAAACTTAGGATGTCCTGACCTGAATGTCTCAATTCTGACTCCTACGTCCTTCCTAAAATGGGGCTGATTATTAAAAATTTTTTGTGTTAATTTGCTTAATTTTAGGCAGCTGGGAAAGTGGGTGCCATGATGGTCCCTTCGGCAACCCTTGCTGTGTTTGTATAATATTTGCACTGGGTATTGGGTCTGAGCACTTCAAATTACATATATAGAGAGAGAAAAGAGCTGTTCAAAAAGCATCAGACCTTTATTCATAAAAAATGCTCATATTTAGATACAACAATCTTATACTAATCTCCTTCAAAGTAGGCCCCTTGGGCTGCCATACACTTCTTCCAACGGTTCTGCCACTGTCGGAAGCAGCGCTGGAAGCCTCTTTTGTGATTGCTCGCAACTGGTCCATCGCATTCTGCATGATGTCGTCTCTTGACTGAAATCTGGTCCCTTTCAGGGGCATTTTCAGCTTGAGGAAAAGCCAGAAGTCACATGGAGCCATGTCTGGAGAGTAGGGAGCCTGAGGAATCACAGGTGTGTTGTGTTTGGCCGGGAAACTCCGTATCAAATGTGAAGAATGGGCAGGTGCGTTATCATGATGGAGCTGCCAATTGCCCGCTGTCCACAGGTCCGTCCATTTGAATCTCACAGCATTACAAAGGTGATGCAGAACCTCTTGGTAGTACCCTTGGTGATAGTTGTGCCGTGTGGTGTGTACTCGTGATGAACCATGCCACTGGAGTAAAAGAAGACGGTCAGCATGACTTTGGCATTGCTGCGGACCTGCCTTGCTTTTTTTTGGCCTCGGGGATGTTGAATGCTTCCATTGTGATGACATCAACTTGGTTTCTGTGTCATACCCATAAACCCAGGACTCATCGCCAGTGATCACTGTGCTGAGGAAGTTGGGATCACTGTTCACAGTTTCCAGCATGTCCTGTGCGATCTCCAAATGGAGTTGCTTCTCTCAATCGTTAGCAGCTTTGGCACGAACTTTGCTGAAATTCTCCTGAAGCCCAAATCCTCAGTCAAAATGCAATGAACAGATCCAACGCTGATGTCGCCTCATATGCAAGTTCTCTGATCGTTATTCAATGATCCTGCATCACCAAGGTCCTCACTTGGTCAATGACAATCTCATTTCTGGATGTTGAGGGCCTAACAGAACATGCTTCTCTCTCCACTGATGTGCGGCCATCTCTGAAGTGGTTGTACCACTCCTTTATCTGTGTGATGCCTATTGCTTTGTCCCCGAAGGCCTGTTGAATTTTGCGAATCGTTTCCACTTGGGAATCGCCAAGCTTTACACAAAATTTAATGCGGTAGCGTTGTTAAACTTTTTCTGTCATTTTATCAAAAACGAAAATCAGACAGTGTTCATTTACACTTCCTCACTCATCAGCGGTCTGCCGGTGATTGACAAGCTTCTGTAGGCGGGAAAAAATTCAAGCATGCGCATTAGGGTCACCTACATAAATGCACCAAACCATGCCTCCCTAGTTTTATTTGTTTATGCAAGAAAAATTAAGGTCTGATACTTTTTGAACAGCCTCATATATGTCAGTTAAAGGTGAAAGAATCTGTGATCATTTGAGGTTTTGTATATACATCACAGATAATAATAGTCAGTTCCCCATATATTGAGTTGCTGATTATTAATAAACATGTCCTTCAGCCTAAAATGAACCTGCAGTAACTAATAAATGTTAATGCAGGCAGATAATACAATAGCACACTGGTAACAATTTCTTCATTCTGCTGGAAAAGACAGAGCAGCATTAAAAAACTAGTTTCTTCAGTTACCTTCTGCAAAGTGCGTCAGTGTCTCAAGTCTTTTTTGATTAGTAAATCTCTGGACCTGGACCAGAATCTGGTTCATTTTAAAATGGCAGGTCATGAGCCAGAAAGCAGTTTAATTTCTGCAGATCACATTTTTTCTCTCCCAGGAGACCAGCTACCTTCGCTTCTGAAGAAGCAAAGTAACCTGATCTGGCAAAATATTGAGAGTGTTTCAAAACAAACATGAAAGAAATGAGAATCCTCCTACACCAGAAACCAATGTGTGTGTAGCTTAAAAATGTCAAAATACCCTAATGACCTTTCATTATTCTTATCAAGGTCTGTTTTGGTGAGAACACTGAAATTTGCAAGAAAACATGCATCTCTCTTAAAATTACAAGTCACATTGCACCCCCTAATGTCTGGAACAGAAAAATAACAACAGAAGTGGCTTAATGCAGCTTTTCTTGATATCTAACACATGAACCTCTTAGGTGCAATGGTTCCCTAGCTCTGATTTTAAGGAAATTTAAAACCTAGAATTTAGTGAAAGAAACCTATGAAATCTTCCCCCCCCCCTACAACATTGCTCCATAGCGTGCTTTTCCCCTGCTAAAGCATATAGTAGGCAATATTGCAAAGGTGAGTTGCAAATTATGTCATGGTAACATAGTAGATGACAGCAGACACAAGCCAATACGGCCTGCCCAATAAGGTTGCTGGGATTGTACCTTCTACAACCAGGGGTCTCAAAGTCCCTCCTTGAGGGCCGCAATCCAGTCGGGTTTTCAGGATTTCCCCAATGAATAGGCATGAGATCTATGTACATGCACTGCTTTCAATGCCTATTCATTGGGGAAATCCTGAAAACCCGACTGGATTGCGGCCCTCGAGGAGGGACTTTGAGATCCCTGTTCTACACATTGCAGGTTATTTTCCCCATTCCTTTGTTTTTAAGATAGCTCTGCCATACAAAGCAGATTACTTTCCCAGTGATTTCATTTAAAAAAAAAAAATAATAATTTTAAGTCATTTCAGAGCCTTTTTGAGCTGAAGTGCTCTATGCTTGGTTTCCATCTTCTTCTCCTGTAGGGATCCATTATGCCTATCCCACCCACTTTTTGAATTCTGGCACTGTTATTGCACTTATCACCTCTTTCAGGAGGACATTCCAGGCATAGGGTTACCAGACGTACGGATGTCCCTGGACATGTCCTTCTTTTTGAGGACATGTCCGGGGGGCGGGGGGGTCCAGATGACTTTTCAAACCCGGTACTTTGTCCAGGTTTTGAAAAGCTTCCAGCTAGCAGCGATGTCGGGTCAGCACCTGCACATGCGCGGATGCAATGCAGTGATGTTGCATGCATCTGTGTGACATCATCACATCACATCAGCGCATGTGCAGATGCCCTCCCAACAAGCGAATAGGTTGAAGGGGGGGTGGGATGGAAATGGGCGTGACTCGAGCGGAACAGGATAGGGATGGGCAGAACTGGGCAGGTCTGGGGTGGGGACATGGGTCCGGATTTTTATTCCCGAAAATCTTGTAACCCTATCCAGGTATCCATCATCCTTACTAAGAAAAATCATTTCCTGATGTTGCTTTTGATTCTTCCTCCCTGTAGTTTTGTGTCATGTCCTCTAGTTCTACAACTTACTCTTATTTAGAAAAGGTTCATTTGTTCAGTAATGCATTCAGCGGCGTAGCGAGGGAAGGAAGCACCCTGAGGGGTGGTGTCCAGCATTGCCATGCCGTGCGCCCCCGTACACCTCTTCAAATCTTCGCCAGCAGTAAGCAGCATCTCCTACCTGCTACTCGGGTCAGCTTCAGTTCTTCCTCTGATGTCACTTCCTGGTCTCACAATCTCAATAGTCTCAGAATTATGTTACTGACCAGATATATTTACATACAGCCTATAGACTTGAACTCAGATTCCTAAGGGCTTACTGCTGCTAGAAGACCCTTCATGGAAAAAAAAGCTCCAAAGGCACTAGTCATGAGTTATTTACAAATGAAGTTGTACAGACAGGTCAGCAGCACATCTCTTGGCTCTGTTTTGACAGCTGCCAGACACCAAAGCAGTAATAACTTTACTACATTTAATTTGTATTGGATTCCTTTGCCGGAGATGTCTCAGAGCAGCTACTCTCGACTGCTTCTTAGGCAAACATGTCCACAGACCCCCCCTTCCCCCGCCCCCACCACAAATCCTCCGCTTCCTTGGTATAATGATAACATTTCCAGCTCTACACTTTCAATTTAGATTTATCATGTACAACCTTTCCCCTTCTCCCCCGTGTCTCTTTCAATCTCTTCTGCCAGGATCATTGTGGTAACTGCTGCGGCTGCTGCTTAGAAAGTTAACCCAGTGAACTCCTGCAGATTTTGTATCTCACCTCCATCATCCCCCCTCCCCCCTTCACTCTTCAAGGACATGCAAAGTATGCACAGCATAAGGCCATTAAGATCCTGCTTTGTATAGTATCTTGCTATCTCAATTTGTGCCAAGAAGATAGAGATAGAAAAGAACTCTGTCTTGTCGTTCCTAAAAGCTTGAATTGGGCTAACTTATTTTATTTACTTGGAATTTTTAACTCAAGCCTTTTCGGTAGTCGTTCAAGACAAATTATGATCCCCATGCAGTTCTGGGATCCTGGCACCAGTTGCCTTCATTTGTAGCCATCTGGGGATTCTTCCCTATTTGAACAGACCCTCCCTCCCACTGGTTATTGAAGCAACAGTCCTGAGGCCATAAGCCATGCACCAGGGCACCTGTACCATGAGCTCTAAATCTGGCCACCAGCTATCACCTTTAATAATAATCATGGCTTTACATTACATTACAATTTCCTTATATACTGCAGGACCGTAAAGCTCTATTCTGTTTACAAAAGAAGTTGAACAATCAGAAGAATTAACTTAATTAGCTAAATATTTGATAAACAAATAAGTTTTGGGATGCCTCCTAAAATCCAAGTAAGTGGTTGAAGATGTTTAAATCTTTGGCCCAAGATAGGATAGAAGACGATATTGGTACTTTTAAAGTTTGCATCCTCTTACCGATGGGACAATAAAATTGGCATGTGAACGTCTAGTATTAGTAGCAAATGAGAGTGAATCCGTAAGATAATTAGGAGAGAGTCCAAACAGAATTTTTTTTTACAAAACATCCATGGCTCTCTTCCTCCTGGGATTGTCAGTGCTGCCTCTGCAGCATCATAGGAGCCAACTTTTCAAAATGTTTGGGGGTGCTCGACTCACCACAAATTGCCAAGTCCATATAAAGGAAATTAAAACATGGTAAGTTGTGAATACAACTAGCCAGGCTGTCCTTAAATGAAAAGCACAGCAGGTGGCGCCATACAGGGAGGACTTATGGGTAAAAGAAATGCTAGGGGTAGCACTGCAAGTCCCACTAGTCTCTCTTCCTCCCCAACCCCAATTCATCACCACAGTTCACCATCCTATTCCAGAACATCTACACCAGTGTTTCTCAAGTCGGTCCTGGAATACCCTCTTGCCAAACAAGTTTTCAGGATATCCTCAATGAATATGCATAAATTTGGTTTGCATACACTGCCTCCATTATATGCAAATTTATTTGATGCATATTCATTGTGGATATCCTGAAAATCTTATTGACAAGGGGGAACTCCAGGACTGAGTTGAGAAACACTGATCTACTCATGCTATGCCATTCAGTCTACCCTGGTCCATTTATACAAGTCATATTATCCCCCTCCCAGCTAGTCCTCAATAGTTCCTCTGCCCTTACAAACCTGTGTACACCATACACTTCCTTTTCTCTTAGACCATCTCTACTTCTTAGTCCCTCCCTGCCTTAATATCTTCTTCCTTCTCTCATTTTATTCAGTTTTTCCTTCACTTCAATAGAGTTTGATTTTTATTTTGGTGCAGGATACTTAATATTACCCAAGTACCTACTCCAAACCCCCCCATTCTATAATCCTCTACTCTCTACTTCCTCCTGACTGGACCTGCCTTGCCCCCTACTAATTCCTTCCCTCATTGGATTCCCTCTCACTCTACCTGGGTCAGTGCCTCTCCTCTGCAGATTATGCACACCCATCCCTCATACTTGCTAAGCAGATTCATTGCTCATTTCAAAATTTGTATTCCCACCCTTCCTGGCATGGATCATATTCCTATTCCCAATTCCCAGAGACTCAGACATCATTCATAGGGTTACAATACATCTGGGAAATTTCAGACTCTTTTTAGAGGACTGTCTGGTCTCCCAGATGGACTTTCCAAAACCCGGCAGTTTGTCCAAGTTTTGGAAAATCCCGTGATCCAGCCATGTCTGGAGGGCCTTCAACAAGCATGCGCTCTTAGAGGTAATCACTGAGTCTCTCTTAGAATTGAAAATGGAGCAGCTGCAGTCTTCTATGGTTCATTGTTCACTTAAGAGCGGCACTAAAGCACAGACTATGTGCTTTCCCTTGCACCTGGACATCACTAGAATGCTCACAGACTATTGGGATGTTCCAGAGGTGCTATATAAACCAAATTCAAAACAGTATATTGTAAATGTACTATTGCAGTACTCCAGTCAATATGGTGCAAAATCCACAATGCTGCTTTCAATGAAGTTTCTGAGTGGTGCAGGAGCCTATGATCCCAAGTAGCCTGTTCCCTACTAGTGAGCTTGAAAGCTAGTTTTAAATGCATCATCCCGCAAATTCTATATATGGTGCCCACAGCTGCATGCACAAATTTGGGCACACACCCCAATGTGCATGTACAATGTAATTAACAGGTCAATTAGTGCCAATAATTGAGTGTTAACAATCAATTATTGGCATGAATTGCCAACAATTTTGATTTGCTGTTCCATAAAGATGTGCATGCAGATCTTTTAGTATGTAACTGAAAAGGGGGTGTGGCCATGGGAGGAGCATAGGCGTAATATGTATGTAAGTGACATTGCTGAAGGGCTAGAAGGAAAAGTGTGCCTTTTTGCAGATGATACCAAGATTTGTAACAGAGTAGACACCGAAGAGGGAGTGGAAAATATGAAAAAGGATCTGCAAAAGTTAGAGGAATGGTCTAATGCCTGGCAACTAAAATTCAATGCAAAGAAATGCAGAGTAATGCATTTGGGGATTAATAATAGGAAGGAACCGTATATGCTGGGAGGAGAGAAGCTGATATGCACGGACGGAGAGAGGGACCTTGGGGTGATAGTGTCCGAAGATCTAAAGGTGAAAAAACAGTGTGATAAGGCAGTGGCTGCTGCCAGAAGGATTCTGGGCTGTATAAAGAGAGGCGTAGTCAGTAGAAGGAAGAAGGTGTTGATGCCCCTGTACAGGTCATTGGTGAGGCCCCACTTGGAGTATTGTGTTCAGTTTTGGAGACCGTATCTGGCGAAAGACGTAAGAAGACTTGAGGCGGTCCAGAGGAGGGCGACGAAAATGATAGGAGGCTTGCGCCAGAAGACGTATGAGGAGAGACTGGAAGACCTGAATATGTATACCCTAGAGGAAAGGAGAGACAGGGGAGATATGATTCAGACGTTCAAATACTTAAAGGGTATTAACGTAGAACAAAATCTTTTCCAGAGAAAGGAAAATGGTAAAACCAGAGGACATAATTTGAGGTTGAGGGGTGGTAGATTCAGGGGCAATGTTAGGAAATTCTACTTTACGGAGAGGGTGGTGGATGCCTGGAATGCGCTCCCGAGAGAGGTGGTGGAGAGTAAAACTGTGACTGAGTTCAAAGAAGCGTGGGATGAACACAGAGGATTTAGAATCAGAAAATAATATTAAATATTGAACTAGGCCAGTAACTGGGCAGACTTGCACGGTCTGTGTCTGTGTATGGCTGAGTTCAAAGAAGCGTGGGATGAACACAGAGGATTTAGAATCAGAAAATAATATTAAATATTGAACTAGGCCAGTAACTGGGCAGACTTGCACGGTCTGTGTCTGTGTATGGCCGTTTGGTGGAGGATGGGCTGGGGAGGGCTTCAATGGCTGGGAGGGTGTAGATGGGCTGGAGTGGGTCTTGACGGAGATTTTGGCAGTTGGAACTCAGGCACAGTACCGGGTAGAGCTTTGGATTCTCGCCCAGAAATAGCTAAGAAGGAAAAAAAAAAAAAAAAATTTAAATTGAATCAGGTTGGGCAGACTGGATGGACCATTCGGGTCTTTATCTGCCGTCATCTACTATGTTACTATGTTACTATGTTACTATGTAACATAACATAAAACCGGGTTTCTATACCGCATAACCATAGAGTTCAATGCGGTTCACAAAAGATTAATTAAAGAATAAATGGAGGACTCAGGAAGAGCTAGTTGATTATAAATTTTGAAAAAAGATAAGTTTATAGTTGACTTCTGAAATGTAAATAAGAATGTGAAGGAAGACTTTGTCATGAGAGGCCACTTGAGAGTGTACGATCATGGTATTTCTTACTCTTACAACCCTTAATGGGCGGAAATACGAAAAGGGCATGAGATCGTCTGCTATTCTTCTGGGAAGTCATAAAGAATATGTTAGCCAAATATAAAGGAACCTGACCAAAAGCAACTTTTTAGTAAATATAGTCCAGGTCAAGAGTGTTCACTAAAGATGGACACAGTATCATAGAATTGGGGGGATTTGTTCCTAATTTACGCTTGAGGATTTACACCAGGTTACAGTTGGTATAAATCCTCGCTTCCAAAGTTGGGCACAGATTCTGACACTACTCAGAGTGCCTTTTATAGAATAGTGCTCGGTGCCCATTTTTTGGGGCACCCAAATTTGGGTGCCATTTACTGAATTTAGTCCTATAAGACTATCAAAGGGTGGTCATTGTGGTGTGCAGAGAAAATCTTGCCTAGGTCTCCCACAGTGATTCATTTCATGTTATGGGGAAAGAACCCAAGCACAGTACCGGGTAAAGCTTTGGATTCTCGCCCAGAAATAGCTAAGAAGAAAAAAAAAAAAAAAAAAAAATTTAAATTGAATCAGGTTGGGCAGACTGGATGGACCATTCGGGTCTTTATCTGCCGTCATCTACTATGTTACTATGTTAGATCAAAATACCAGGGTGGTGAGGTGATAAGAGGGATTTGCTGCCACCATCAGCATGAATAAGTCCTCACCGACTTTGTGAAAAAACTGCCTCTATAGAAAATTTCAGATCAGCTTCCATTACAAATATCTGCACAGCAGTCACATGGGCCTCTATCCATATTTTACCAAACATTACTCTCTGGCAGTGGTGTAGTGAGGGAAGTTTGCACCTGGGGTGGAGGCGCACGGCCTTGCTATACCAAGCACCCCCCCACCCCCCTCCCCAGCTTCTCGGCTCTGTGGAAAACTAAAAACTGATGAATCCACAAGCCAATGTTGGGCAGGAAGGTACTGGCATGCACACGTTATGGGCACTGCCGAAATATTTTAAGTGACAGTGCACTTGGCAGTGGCCGTAATGGGTTTTGTGGATGACATCACCCACATGTGAGAATATTATGTCTATGTGTCCTTGGAGAAGAATAAATATATGAGTATACATACATACATAACGTACTTTGAGGTGAATGGGGACCCCAAAAAGTGCACAAATTTCTTTTAACATTCAGATTAATTGTCATCTGTCAATGCAGGTGAAACTTTCATTTGCTTGTGCTTTCATTTTCACTGACCTTTCTGTTCAGTGGGCTGAGCCTAGTCGTAATTATGATTTGGTTTCTATGGCAACACATTGGCTTGGGCCATCCCAGGTTAATGACTTCTGTGAAAGAAATGATATAATATTCCTTCTGACAGTGCCTTTTGTGATGCCTGCCTGCTAAGAGTCTTCTGAATTACTGTTGCCCATTCCAATACAAGTTATTCAGGCAACTTAATGATGCACACAACTCCTAATGCACTTGTGTGGAATACTGCAAGCTATAGTAGACATGATGACAAGGGTACATCTTTATCCAGAAATGCCCATTCTTGCTTCCCACAGTAAGCCCTTTTCAGTTGCAGTAAGCACAAGCTGGTGTTTACTACGGGTATTGTAAAAAGTCCCTCATATAATTTGCCTGCACTGCCTTCTTGGTATGCAAATCTCTCTCATGCATGTTCATTGTGGATATCCTGAAAACCTGGCCTGCCAGTAGATCTCGAGGACCGGAATTGGGCAGCCCTGCCATAAGGCATTATAAATAGTAACACTTTTCTTTCATTGGCAAAAAAAAAAAAAAAAAAATCAAATCAACATGTGATGTAAACCATATAATTGAACATAAACCAG
Source organism: Geotrypetes seraphini (assembly GCF_902459505.1). Lineage (NCBI taxonomy): Eukaryota > Metazoa > Chordata > Amphibia > Gymnophiona > Dermophiidae > Geotrypetes > Geotrypetes seraphini. The sequence continues at coordinate 204,647,786 of NC_047089.1, forward strand.
CACTTATCTTATGTCCCAACAGGACCTGTTTCACTGGCAAGCTTCCTCAGGGGATCCAAGTGCGGCGTCTAAGAAACAAACTATAAGTCACACACTGAGCAGAGAAATTATCAGTATAGACTGTCACAACCCTAGGCCCGTAGCTCAGCGTTTGCCAGCTGTGGCTCGGTCTAAACCTAGCCCTGCTATCAGAAGGGCTAATCAATGCGATAGGGTTGTGACTAGTCATAAGGAGAAGCCTACCTTTCCCTTTAGTTCAGACTTGGCTGATCTCCAGGGAGGAGAGGAGTTGGAGCAGAACAGCTCACAACAGCTTGAGAGGGACTTCCCTCCCCCTGCAAACTCCCAGCTGAAACAGTTAATGAGGAAGCCAAGACAACCCAGGCAAATTCGGCAGGCAACTCCGCCCCCTCAGAGAGCAGGGCAGGTTCGTCTGAGTACTTTAGAGGCTGCTCTTAAGAGGAGGAGGGCAGTCTATCCTGAACCAGCCCAGGGAAGGGTCCCTCCCGAATGTGCTCTTGATTCCCAGGACTGGGAAATGCAAGAGCCTGACACTGACCCTTTGGCCAACCAGCTAGCTACTGAGGAACCTATGGATCTAGGTGAAACTTCCAGTCTGCCTGAAGACGTACCCATGGAAGACAGCTAAGTGGCAGGGCTGGGAGGTGTAAGGTTTATTAACCTACTATGTTTGTGTTTGGACTGTTTGGGAAAAGGTGCTTTTGTTTGGAAGCCCTTGGAGGACTTGTGCTGGTTGGGGCTGTCCCTGTTTGAGTAAAGCAGGAAGAAAAAAAAACAAAAACGTTTTTCTTTTGCAAGTTTAATTTGCTGGCTAAAGTTAAGCTGGCTTGGACTGCCATGGTTTGAATGGAAGAGAGGGAAGTAATGTGGGGAGAATCTACTTACCATTCCAGGTTGGGTTAGTGGGGCCATTATTGGCATTCTGTGAATCAGAAAGCAATTAGTAGATTTGTTTACTCCCCTCCCCCCCCCACCATCTCCTTTAGAGCTGGTTGGGGACAAGCCAGAACACCTTAAGGCTTGTACACAAGAGCTTTTGGGCAGTACTATGAATATGGGTGTTGTTTTGCCTATAAAGTTAACAGCCTTTTTGCTTTTGTGATTTATTTTGTTTACTTACCTGATTAGAGGGCAGAGCTGTCCCCTTTGCTTTTGGGCAGCTCTAAATTTTGGTTTCCTGACATAAATTGTTGTTTTTTTATGGCAGAGAGTTTGGGACTGACTGTTGGCCAACTCTCTTTAACCCACCACTAAATAAAGTGAAGATTTCAGGACCAGTGAAGTGACTCTTTTGTGTTTTGATTGCCTGACAAAGCAGTGAATATTATCCAGCAGGACTTCCCTCTACCTAGGGAAGCACGTCGGAGCAGCGCGAACGTGAGCGTGGGCCGTACCTACTGCAACCACGGGTGCCGGCCCCGCCACAATTGGTATCAGGAGTGGGATATAGCGCCTCCTGCTGGACATTTGAGGAACTTGAAAAAAAAAAAGTTTTGGGACTTTCAACTAATTTGTTGTTTTAGCTTGTTATTTTAGTTTGTTGTATTGGTTCCTGTCCTTGAGTGCCTGCTTCCGGAGTTGTATGCCAGGAGTGCCGAAGAAGCACGAGACCAGAGGGATCCTGCTTAGCCCACGGCGAGCCTGAGTTGGCAGAGGACCGAGGAGGACTGGAAGCTGAAATAAGAGGACAAAAACGCAGACAAGCGACTGGGGGCCAAGGAGGCCTACAAACCAAAGGCTCTGACTCACCAATCGTTCGGTAAGGTACCTGACCAGGGGATTGGTGAGGGAGATTGGCTACCCTGTTGTTTGTACCGCACTTGGGTTGGTCTCTCTTTTTGTTTGATTCCAGGTGTCGGGTCAGGATGGACCAGCAACAGCTCATCGCTTTTCTGACTGCTGAGAGGCAAAAGCAGAGCGAGGATTTACAGGCCGTCCTGAAGACCAACCAAGAGCTGTGGTATCGGTCCCAGGAGCTGTCTCGGCGACAACACGACGAGATGGTGCTGGCAATGGGGGAGCAAACGCAAGTACTGTCAAAAATTTTGCAGAACCCCTCGCCAGTCGCAGGCGGTGAACCCGGACTCAGTAGCACACCGCAAACCGCAGGGGCAGCTAACCCTCTCGCTATGCTGAACCTGTGCAAAATTACGCCAGCGGATGCACCGGACGAGTTCTTGTCCGCATTTGAGAGGGTGGCTACTGCTGCTGGTTGGCCTCAGGGTCAGTGGGCCGTAAGGCTTCTCCCATGCCTTGCAGGCGAAACCTTGTCCGCATTCCAAACCTTAGCTCCAGAGGTAGCTAATAATTATCAGGTTGTGAAAACACATATACTGGAATATCTAGGCTACACCCCTGAGCATTATCGTCAGAGGTTTAGGGCAACGGTTATGCAGGAAAGGGAAAGGCCTAAGGCACTGGCTCAGAAGCTTTCCAAGTTGGCTGAGCGGTGGCTTAGTCCTTGGCTGGGGGATGCCAGGGCCTTAGTTCTGGAAGTGATCAGGGAGCAGTTTCTGCAATCCGCTCCAAGGAATCTGCGGGGCTGGGTGCAGAAACAGGGGTGCAAAACCCTGGCCCAGACATTAGAAGTGGCAGAGTCCTATATGGATGCTCAGGGCACCTATGAGGAGGAAAAGGCAACCTCCCGACAGAGGCCGGAAAAGGGTAAAACCAGTAGAGGTCAGGATCAATCCGGCAAGACTGCGGGGTTTCCCAAGTATAAGGAGTCTACCCCGAAAGAACCCCTCAGGTGTTATCACTGTGGTAAAACAGGGCACACTCAGAGGTTCTGTGCGGGAAAAAGGGGTTTAATGGTAACACAAGGGGCAAGCACAATTTCTCTCTACACTTGATTTAACGAAAGGTTATTGGCAAATTCCATTGACTCAGAGCGCTAGGCCAAAGACGGCCTTTAGCACCCCTCATGGACTCTACCAGTTCAAACGCATGCCCTTCGGACTTCACGGTGCTGCTGCTACTTGCCAACGCGGAATCACCGAAGTGCTAAGAGGACATCATCAGTATGCTGAAGCGTACTTAGATGATATAGTAATTTTTTCCTCGGACTGGGCGCAGCACTTGAAGCACGTAAGGGCAGTGCTGGAGTCCCTCAAAGATGCGGGTTTCACAGTTAACCCTAAAAAGTGCTATTTAGGACAGCGTGAGGTAAAATATTTGGGGTATGTAGTGGGCCGAGGGAAGGTCAGGCCTATAGTGGACAAAGTGCGATGTGTAAAGGAGTTTCCACTTCCATCTTCCAAGAAGCAGTTAAGGGGATTCCTAGGGCTGCTCGGTTACTATAGGCGGTTCATTCCTCAGTTCTCTGCTAGAGCTGCTGTTCTCACTGAAATGCTCAAAAAGGATAAGCCTGACAGCTTACGGTGGACAGCGGAGGGCGAACGGGCTGTAGAGGATCTAAAAGAAGCCTTATGCACCAATCCGGTGCTCACAGCTATTGATTTTGCAAAGCCCTTAATCTTACAGACCGATGCCTCAGGAACAGGATTGGGAGCCATACTCAGTCAAGAGGTGCAAGGAATGGAGCACCCAGTTCTGTTCCTTAGTCGCAAACTACACCCTAATGAGCGAAACTACGCAGCAGTAGAATTAGAATGCTTGGCAGCCAAGTGGGCCATGCAGACACTTGAGCACTATCTGCAGGAACGCGAGTTTTCCCTGGTCACTGACCATGCCGCGTTAAAATGGCTAAATACCATGAGAAATAACAACGCAAGGTTAACTCGGTGGTATTTGGCCCTGCAGACGTTCAGGTTTAAGGTGTTGCATCGACCCGGCAAGCTAAGTACAAATGTAGACACCTTGTCAAGGGTTCAGGAAGATGAGGGAAGGCCTTTACAGACTGGGGACAGTCAACATCTTAGGGTAGGGGTATGTCACAACCCTAGGCCCGTAGCTCAGCGTTTGCCAGCTGTGGCTCGGTCTAAACCTAGCCCTGCTATCAGAAGGGCTAATCAATGCGATAGGGTTGTGACTAGTCATAAGGAGAAGCCTACCTTTCCCTTTAGTTCAGACTTGGCTGATCTCCAGGGAGGAGAGGAGTTGGAGCAGAACAGCTCACAACAGCTTGAGAGGGACTTCCCTCCCCCTGCAAACTCCCAGCTGAAACAGTTAATGAGGAAGCCAAGACAACCCAGGCAAATTCGGCAGGCAACTCCGCCCCCTCAGAGAGCAGGGCAGGTTCGTCTGAGTACTTTAGAGGCTGCTCTTAAGAGGAGGAGGGCAGTCTATCCTGAACCAGCCCAGGGAAGGGTCCCTCCCGAATGTGCTCTTGATTCCCAGGACTGGGAAATGCAAGAGCCTGACACTGACCCTTTGGCCAACCAGCTAGCTACTGAGGAACCTATGGATCTAGGTGAAACTTCCAGTCTGCCTGAAGACGTACCCATGGAAGACAGCTAAGTGGCAGGGCTGGGAGGTGTAAGGTTTATTAACCTACTATGTTTGTGTTTGGACTGTTTGGGAAAAGGTGCTTTTGTTTGGAAGCCCTTGGAGGACTTGTGCTGGTTGGGGCTGTCCCTGTTTGAGTAAAGCAGGAAGAAAAAAAAACAAAAACGTTTTTCTTTTGCAAGTTTAATTTGCTGGCTAAAGTTAAGCTGGCTTGGACTGCCATGGTTTGAATGGAAGAGAGGGAAGTAATGTGGGGAGAATCTACTTACCATTCCAGGTTGGGTTAGTGGGGCCATTATTGGCATTCTGTGAATCAGAAAGCAATTAGTAGATTTGTTTACTCCCCTCCCCCCCCCACCATCTCCTTTAGAGCTGGTTGGGGACAAGCCAGAACACCTTAAGGCTTGTACACAAGAGCTTTTGGGCAGTACTATGAATATGGGTGTTGTTTTGCCTATAAAGTTAACAGCCTTTTTGCTTTTGTGATTTATTTTGTTTACTTACCTGATTAGAGGGCAGAGCTGTCCCCTTTGCTTTTGGGCAGCTCTAAATTTTGGTTTCCTGACATAAATTGTTGTTTTTTTATGGCAGAGAGTTTGGGACTGACTGTTGGCCAACTCTCTTTAACCCACCACTAAATAAAGTGAAGATTTCAGGACCAGTGAAGTGACTCTTTTGTGTTTTGATTGCCTGACAAAGCAGTGAATATTATCCAGCAGGACTTCCCTCTACCTAGGGAAGCACGTCGGAGCAGCGCGAACGTGAGCGTGGGCCGTACCTACTGCAACCACGGGTGCCGGCCCCGCCACAAGACGCAGCCAGTTGGAAAATATATTAAGGAATGGAAAGTGCAACAAAAAGGATAAATATACCGCGATCTAAGGCAATGATAATGAAGAAACTTCAAACACTCACCATGGGGAGAAAAGGAAACACTTATAATATTCCCTCTTGGTAGTTCACAGGCAAACAGCAAAAAAAATGGCGTGTTAAAAAAAAGACGCTGGAGATAACCCCTGCCCACTGCTGGGAGAAGACAGTGAGCACAAACACTCTGGAGCCAAATGGAAACTCACCGTTAAATAACTATTGCATACTGTTTTATTCATATTAAATAAGTCTAATCTAATCTAATCTAATCTAATCCTTAGGTTTGTATACCGCATCATCTCCACGTTCGTAGAGCTCGGCGCGGTTTACAGTAGATGAAATAGGAAGGAACTACAACAAAGGGTTAGAGGTAAAAGTGAGAAGAATATTTAGAGGACATGGGATGCCAGATATAAGAGTTTTGATACCAAGGTTGGGGAGAGGCTTACATTTTTGAGAAAAGCCAGGTTTTCAGATGTTTGCGGAAAACTTGGAGAGAGCTGAAGTTTCGAAGAGGGGAGGTAAGGTTGTTCCAGAGCTCAGTGATTTTGAAGGGGAGGGAGGTCCCTAGCTTTCTTGTGTGGGAAATGCCTTTTAGCGAGGGGAAGGATAGTTTTAATTTGTGGGTGGGTCTGGTAGTATTAGGGTTTGAGGAATTCCAGGAAAGAGGGATAAAGGGAGGGAAGATACCTTGTAGGATTTTGAAAGCTAAACAGGCGCATTTATAGTGGACCCTGGCGATAATCGGAAGCCAGTGATGCTTGGCTAGGAGCGGGGAGTTCAAAAAATTATATTGAGTTTGGTATATTGAGTACAATAAATGTTAACAAAGCAAGAAACGTGTGCTGCACCAATGCAATGAATCACAAGAAATTATCCACATAATGTGATACAGCAGGCAAACCCATGCCTATTTAGAAAGAGGGGAGTAGCAGCACAACACTTGAACTTAAAAAATAAAAAATAATTATTGCCTTGACCATATCATAAAAAGATCCCACTGGTTCAAAAAAAAACTATGGACTCCTTTTACTAAGGTACGCTAGCGTTTTTAGCACACGCTAAAGATTAGCGCGCGTAAACCACACGCTAAAATTAAAATACTAACGCAAGCTCTATGGAGGCGTTAGCGTTTAGTGCATGCGATATTGTAGCGCATGCTAAAACCGCTAGCGCACCTTAGTAAAAAGAGCCCTAAATGAAACTATCAAAACAATCACATTGATGTCCACGCATGCGCAGAGACCCTCCAGATGTAGCCTTGAGCTCGGACCTTCCAAAACCCAGGAAATCCCTCCAGTTACCCAGACAATCCTCTAAAAAGAGTACATGTCCAGGTTTTCCTGGACATCTGGTAACCCTAGCCATGAGTTTATTGTAATTCTTTTTTTAATTCAGTAGGAAAATACCTTCACACTGAGCCTTTTCTTACCTTAGTTTAAGGCAGGCTTAAAGGCTTATTATTTTTGCTCAAATTTATGTAGAGCAAATTCCCTTGTCTGGCATTGTTGAAGTTGGTGGGGCCTCTAGGCTTCAGATGTTTTTTCCCTCTCTCACCTTTTGAGGAGTAGTGGCTCGTGGCCAGCAGGAGGTGATGTTTATGGGACGGTAATGGAATGGATGTCAGAACATGATAAGTGCAGTATTTTTGTGGAGTTTTTCTACAAAAGCGCCTGTTTTTCGGATGATTCTGGGTAATTCTAGTTAGATACAAGCATATATGTTAGTTAGGGACACGCCCAGTAGAAGCGTATGAAAAATGGGTGAATAAAAATCTGAATAATATGTAGATAAAGCCAGAAAAACACACTATAGATTAATATAAGGGAAAGAATGGTGTTTTTTTAATGTATTTTGCTGTTGGGTCAGATCAGAAAGGAAACCAGAGGACGGAATCCATTTTGTGTTTCCAGGTCTTTGTTCTCAGCATCGTGGTGTTAATTAATACCACATGTGCTTGCTTTAGACTGGTAAAGAAAGATAACATGTCCCAAACTAAGATACAGGAATTAAATATAGTTTTGAATGAATGGATATGTGGGAGGCTTGGCCAGGCAAAGAGTGAATGAACAAGTGTGATTGGAGTGTGTGTGTGACCGTGTGTTTGAACAGGGGACTGAGTTTTGAAGAAACATATTTATGTGTCTTTGCGGCCTGGGGAGGTCCTGGAGCAACATCTGGAAGTGGTTGGGTCAGAGACTCCTGCTCTTTGTGTGTGAGACTGTCAGCTTAGGAGGAGAGGGGGAGACCAGCCCCTCCTCCTCCAGGCTAAGGCTATGTAATTTGAACTTGTCAATTTAGGGAGAGGTTGAGAACTTCTCAGCACCATGTTAATAATTGTAGATTCTCTTGAATATGTTATAATGTTAATTCAGAAATCAAGAGTAATTTTCTAAAACTGTCTAACTTTGAAACATGGAGGAATTTTTCCTTGTCTAACTTTTAAGACCACCCATATTATTTTATTGTTTGTCAACCTGATGATGTCACAATAAGCCAAAAGTATATAATAGAATGAAATGAGATAGTAAGATGAGCTCGTTATGAGAAGGCCAGCATTTGGCAACTATAACGATCTCCCATTAGCGCAACTGTTAAGCAATATGCTTGATTCTTTTGATCTCATAATGGAAAAATAGAAACAATAATTCAATAAATCTTAATTATAATTTTGAAAACCTTGCGCTGGTGTCATTTTGCATGTGTTATTATTTTCAAACCTAAGCTTTCAAAGAGGCGTCGATGTCCCTTGCTCACTTTTTAGTTTCTTTTTAAATTGTTTCTGATGAATGGTAATAGAAGCAAAAAAAAAAAAAACCCAAACCCAGCACCAAGAGCACAAAGGGACCAATATTTAGATGGGAGTTAGCCAGGCTGACACCCTTGGTTGACGCTGAGCCTCGATATTCAATGTTGAGCCATTTCTGGTGACAAATATTAAATATCTGGTTTATTTTTTTGCTGCTACACACTTAACCAGCTATATCATCAATATTCAGCGCTGGCCAGCTATGTTTATAGAAACCGAAGATAGACCACCAAACTCAGTCAGCTGACACTACATTTTGTAGATAGCTGGCAAAGTCACGTGACCTAGTCAGCTAGCTGCTAAGCGCTAATATTCAGCAGTCATCTTTTCAGAATACGGCTGCAATATTCATTATAAGGGGGAAGAGGTGGATAGGATACTGGTTACCACCACCACTAAGGGCTCCTTTTACGAAGCCGCATTAGTGGTTTAATGCGCGTAATAGCGCACGCTAAACTTCCAGCCACGCTAGCCGCTACTACCTCCTCTTGAGCAGGTGGTAGTTTTTCAGCTAGCGCAGGGGTTAGCGCTTGATAAAAAGTCACGTGCGTTAAAGCCACTAACGCAGCTTCATAAAAGGAGCCCTATGTGTAGTATTCAAATTACTGGTGATAACCTTTAAAGCTATCCGGGGAATGACACCATCTTATTTGTGTTCAGTCATTGTAGTGTATGTACCAAGGGACTAAGGTCATTCATAGACTGATTGTAAACTGAAGATTCCTCAGTCTGTTAAGTATTGCAGAATTTCTTCCACTTTGATGAAAACCCTGCAGGGAAGGGTTTTGTTTTATTAAATTCTGAAGACTCTGTCTCTTCGATTAGAGACTAGCTATTATTTAAAGCCTCACCTACACCCAACACATACAATATTCAACCACTGTTGAATCTAGAAATCCAATGCTGGGTCATATCCAGTTACTGGCATTGAATATATATATATATATATATATACATTTTTTTTTTTTTTATAACCAGCTACAGTAGCACATAATCTGTTAACTTGATATTCAGAGCTAATAATAATAACTTTATTCTTTTATACCGCCATAACCAAAAGTTCTAGGTGGTTTACCGTGCATTCTTTAGCGCATAAAGATATGACAGCTGTTTATGCGATCTTATTTATGCGCTAACACTGGCTGGTTACCTCTGAATATTGGGAGATATCCAGACTCCATCCCTGAAACGGCTCTGGAATGTCCCCAAAACAGTTGATTTGTATTTCAGCGCTAACTGGTTATTGTCAGCAAAGACAACTGATTTTAAAATGACCAGATAGCCACCGATAAATGAGTGTAGAATGGTCGGGGGCCATTCTGCTGGTTAACTTGCTTTGTATATCGGCCAGACAATGACTTCACAAAACTGACAAATAGCCCAGAATGCTAGGAAATACGCGGTCTGTTCAAAAAGTTTCAGGACTGATTTTATAAAAAAATTATTAAACAAACTTACAACTTATTCCATTGGGTCCCCTTCAAACTACTACCCTTCCTTACATATACACTTTTCCCACGTCGTTTCCACTTCTGGAAACAGTCCTTAAATGTATCTTCAGGAATTGCCAAAAGTTGCTGCATTGAATTTTGCTTTATGGCTTCAATGGTGTCAAATCGCTTTCCTTTCAGCATGGATTTAAGTTTAGGAAACAAGAAGTCAGCAGGGGCCAAGTCAGGACAGTCAAGTGGTTGGGGAAGAACTGTCATAATGTTTTTGCACAAAATTTGTGAATTTTGACGCATTCAAAACACCTCCATGACTCATGACATGTTACCCATAAGCCACTTTCAACATTTCATAAGTTTCTGTAGCAGTCTTACTCAATTTAAAACAGAATTTCATGCTGTAGCGCTGCTCATTGAGGTCACACACGATGAAAAATAGCTGATTACGAAAACACACTTTCATAAAAACTGCTGTAGCTCAGAGATGAAAAAAAAGAGGTTACTAATGAGGTTTCAAGCTACGCAGCGCCATCTAGTGCATCACATAAGAACTTCCCATTTGGTGCGCAATTCAAACAGATCTCATATACATAAACCACATTTCAGGCATTTTGGCCCAGATTCTATAAACGGCGCTGTAAGTTAGGTGCCTGATCTAGACGCCTGACTTAATTTTTTTTTTAATTGGCTTAATCAGCACTGATAATAAAGCACCATGAAAAAAACCCAATTTGAAAAATGAATTGGCCAGTAAGCTCCTATCTCAGTAGACGCCTACCACTTTGAGGTAGGCATCTACACCAAGGCGCCTACCTGCAAGTAGGCATGGTTAAGGGAGGATTCGGAACAGAGTTTGGGCGTGGAATAACTTAGGGGCTTGTAGGCGCCCACCTTAGGTGCAATGATTTAGGCCAAGAAAACCCTGGCCTAAATGGCAATGTGCCTAAGGATTCATTGCCTAAGAACACATGGATGCAGCTAGGCATGAATTTATAAACAGCGTCTAGCAGATGATTGCTTAGGACTTAAATACCATTTATAGAATCAGCGCCTGTGTGCTATTTTCCCTGCAGACTAGATTTTTGCAAAGTGAATCTGTTTCCCAGTAGTAAGCATTTGCACAATGTTTATCTTACACGAAAATTTATTTAAATGCAGAATTACTCTGCTGCTGCAATACAAGCTCCTGCAAAGTGGCTCAATGCCAAAAACAACAGCTAGGGGTCAGGCTGCCAAAAATGGAAGTAAATCCAAGAATTCAGTGGGACTTTGATTTGATCACATAGAATCACCCAGAAGCTTTAATCCAAGATATAGATCTCCAATTACTCATTTGCTTCTAATAGAAAACATATTGAGGGGGAGGGGCAAGAACAATTAAATTAATAAAGCACAGAGCCAGTGTACTACCAGTAGTGCAACAGGTCTTTACATTCTTTACAATGCTTGATTATAAAATGTACACCTGTAGCCTATTAACAATGTATCTATAGCAGCAAAGTAAAACACTAGACTGAAATTTAACCTGCTGCAAAATTATTGTTCTCTCCTGTGAGCTGTTAAAGACTTATGTCTCCATCTTTTCAGAACACCTGCAAGTCCTGCAATAGGTGTCATCTAATGAGAAATGAGCTATCCTGGAATGCAATACAATGTGAAAGGTGCCTTCTCTCTCCATCTTCAGCCCAGCTGTACTCATCTGTTCTTCCCATTATAGCTCTGTGAATTCTCGCAGACCAGCATGGCACACAGGTGGTACATAATGATGGGGGTGGGGGTGGGGGATAGTGAAGGGCAGAGGGACTTTGAGATGGTGAGTTATGTACTGAGTAAATGTAATCAATTACCTTAACGCCTGTGCTAAACTCTGTACATAAATCGAGCGTGAAATTCAGTAGACTTTAAGATGCTGTCGCACACTGAGCTACTATGGGCTATAGCAGGGGTAGGGAACTCCGGTCCTTGAGAGCCATATTCCAGTCAGGTTTTCAGGATTTCCCCAATGAATATGCATGAGATCTATTTGCATGCACTGCTTTCAATGCATATTCATTGGGGAAAACTTGAAAACCCGACTGGAATACGGCTCTCGAGGACCGGAGTTCCCTACCCCTGGGCTATAGGATAAAATACATGGGGAAAATGTCCTATCAATCTACAGATATTGCCTTGGTAAGGGACATTTTTATTTTATTTTATTTTTACTCCTTTTGTCAATCCATGCTTTCTTTCTCTGTTTCTGACTCTGAAATAAAGTAAAACCTTGGATTGCAAGTAAATTGGTTTACAAGTGTTTTGCAAGACAAGCATAATATTTTATTAAATTTTAACTTGATATACAAGCAGTGTCTTACAATACATGTACATACAGTATATACGAGTCACAACATCACAACTGAGCTGATGGTTCTTCTCTCTCGGACGCTGCAGGAGTTTAGTGACTGTTCTAAATGAGGGATGGCTTGCAATACAAGAACGTACAGTATTTTGAATTAAAGTTTTTGGGTTGTAGAACGAATCGTCTGAGTTTCCATTATTTCCTATGGGGAAATTCACTTTGATATACGAGTGCTTTGGATTACAAGCATGCTTCTGGAACGAATTATGCTTGCAAACCAAGGTTTTACTGTAATATAAAAACAGTAAGAATGAGAGCGTGCAGGCGCTTTCAAGATTGCATAAATCTCTGAAGCAGGAAGATGTGAGTGGGCTCTAAAACCCACTGTTCTTATGTGAGAAGGTGTCACAGTCTACCACTTTTCTCCAGGACCAGCTCTACCAATGTTGGACAGACTTCTATAGTCTCTGTCCCTCAAATGGCAAAAGAGATGAAGATTTGGCAACTCCATTATTTTATATCACTTTATTATCATATGCTACATGTGAGGGTGCAGTACAGCTCAAGGAGTAGGAATAGCAAGTTAGCAATACTTTGGTCATCACATATATTATTCCAAGGCTCCTCATATTTAACTGCCTATGGGGCTCTTTTTCAAAAGAGAACAATGTCCAAAAAGTGGAATAAAGTGTCAGATTGACGTTTTTCTCGCCAAACCGTGCAAGTCGCTATTTTCAAAATCTAATTTTTGGACAGATTTCGATGCTGCTCATTTGCAGTCCATCTAAATCTCAAGGGGCATGTTAGAGGCGTGGTATGGGTGGGATGGTGTCAGGTCAAAAGTGCGCCGGGACAAAGGCGCGCGCAGACAATTGAGTGCAGCGCGGAGGCATGCACCGAAGAAAATTACTGTTTTTAGGGGCTCCGACGGGGGGGCGTAGGGGGGAAGCCCCCCACTTTACTTAATACAGATCGCGCCGCATTGTGGGGGGTTTGGGGGGATTTTAGGGAAAAAGTTAAGTTTCCAGTAAAATGGGGGGTTACAACCCCCCCCCCAAGCCCCCCACAACGCCGCCGCGATCTGTATTAAGTAAAGTGGGGGGCTCCCCAACAAAACCCCCCATCGGAGCCCCTAAAAACAGTAATTTTCTTCGGCGCGCGCCTTTGTCTTCCGCGATTATGTCTATGAACCGAGTGGGACAAAGGTGGACTTATGACTTGGATGTTTTTCTGCCATAATCAAACATTTTAGAAAACACCCAGGACACAATTTGAAGGTTTGGGACTAGACTTGTTTTAAAAATGAATAAGTACCAAAAAAAAGGTGTCCAAACTGACCAGATGACCACTGGAGGGATGGAAGCATGACCCCCCAAACTCTCCATCCCCCACCCCCCAAGATGTGAATGAAATAGTGCATACTTGCCTTGTATGACAGCTAGTGGTCCTTGAGATCATTACATACTATCACACCCAAGTCCCGCTCCTCTTTCATGCATAAAAGTTCTTCACCCCCTAAACTGTAGCATTCCCTCGGGGTTTTGCAGCCCAAATGCATGACCTGGGATTTCTTAGCATTAAATCTTAGCTGCCAAATTTCAGACCATTCTTCAAGCTTGGCTAGGTCCTTCCTCATGTTATTCACACCATCAAGGGTGTCTAGTCTATTGCAGATTTTGGTATCATTGCAAAGAAGCATATCTTGCCAGTCAACCCTTCAGCAATATCACTTACAAAAATATTAAAAAGAACAGGCTCAAGAACAGAACTTTGAGACACACCTTCCATTCTACCAGTTCCTGACCCAGTCTGTCACTTCGGGGCCCATACCAAGAGCACTCAGGTTATTTATTTATTAGACACCTGTGTGGAACACTGTCAAAGGCTTTGCTAAAATCTAAATACACCACTGCTTCTTACAGAACAAAAGATGAGCACCTCATATTTTGATTGTTTTCCTATGTTTAAGGATTCCCTCTTTCCACGAAATGCATGTATGTTGCATATATAGTGACGGGGAATATTCATAATGACAGACCCGAAGCATGGATGACATTTTAGTTATCATACACTATAATGCTTATTGTGGAAGCGCTATTTGTATTTTCAATGTGTATAAACCAGCAATTAGACATTTATATGCATAAACATCATAAGAACATAAGCAATGCCTCTCCTGGGTCAGACCTGAGGTCCATCATGCCCAGAAGTCCGCTCACGCGGCGGCACAACAGGTCCAGGACCTGTGCAGTAATCCTCTATTTATACCCTTCTATCCCCTTTTCCAGCAGGAAATTGTCCAATCCTTTCTTAAACCCCAGTACTGTACTCTGCCCTATTACGCCCTCTGGAAGCGCATTCCAGTAGTCCACCACTCGTTGGGTAAAGAAGAACTTCCTAGCATTTTCCTAGCATCTAAATTCAAATTTTAAAAAACTGGGATTTAGGCATCTAAAACTCAACAACATTCATATGGCAAGAGAGTATGATCTGGATGTGTTTTGCCTGGGATTTTATGATGAGTCTAAAAACGAAATATAAATGTGTATTCCCATGTCTATGTCCAAAAGGATCACCATCAGGGTTTACACCACACGTAAAACTATATTTTCGGTTGTGGCTTCCACTTTATAGAATGCCCTTCCTACTAATCTGAGACAGGAAGATTATTTATCCAAATTCAAATCAAATCCTAAAACATTTTTGTTCAAAGACACGAGATATAAGCTGACATTTCCTTCTCATGGATAAGTGTCCACATTTGTTATCCTATGTCCCCCCCTGTGTCAAGTTTTTTTCTTGTGTCTATTGTGGACTCCATTTTTATTACCCTTATTTTATATTTTTAAACTGAATTGTAAACCATTTAGACTTTGAGATAGGCAGTGTATCAAATAGAAAATAAATTTGAAACTATGGGTCTCATAATCAAAACAGAAATGCATCTAAAACCCACCCAATTTGGCATTTGGACGATCAAAAAGACAGGTCATCCAAGTGCAGATAATTGAAATGGGTTTTTACTCATATCCAGAGACATTTTAGGCCTTTGAATACCACTGTGCGCCCAGAGCAGAAAGGGGCATTTGTGGAGGAGTGGTTAGGGCGGGATGTGGGCCGACCTAGACTTAGTCGTACTGCAGGGATAATCGAAAGTTTGATGGGACTGCTTAGATGCAGGGCAGGATTAACCAATAGGCCAACTAGGTACATGCCTAGGGCCCGAAGTTGTCAGGGGGCCTTGATGAAACAGAGGACTCGTTTTGGTTTTTTTCCCCCTTGGCAAGATCGGGAAAGATCGGCAATGCTAAGACCCCCCCCCCCCCGGAAAATTCACCAGCGCTGGGCCTCCTCCCCCAGGAGATCGACGACAACACCACCCTCCCCCGGCATCTCCATCAACCAACCTGAATAAGTGACATCGGAGGGGGTGGACCGGCAGATGCAAAGATTTGCTGCAAGGTCACGTGATGATTGTGTCTGCCGGCTCTGCTCAGGGAAGAGGGTAAGTGACGTCGGAGGGGTTGGACCAGCAGACGCAATCATCGCGGGACCTTATAGCAACTCTTTGCATTTTCCAGTCCATCCCCTCCAATGTCACTTATTCTGGTTGATTGATGGCGATGCCAGGGGAGAGCAATGTTGTTGATCTCCCAGGGGGAGGCCCAGCACTGCCAATCTTTCCAGGGGGTGCCCAGCGCTGCCGATCTTTCCCGGGGGGCCAGCTCTGCCAATCTTTCCTGGAGGGCCCGCATTACCAAGGAAAAAAACACCAGGTCCTCTGTTTCTTCAGCGGGCCCCCTCTGACCTAGAAGGATGGTGGAAGGAGAGAAAGGGGCAGATGCTGATGGAATTGGTGTGCAGGGGAAGGGGAGAGATATAAGGGGAAGGATACTGGATGGAATTGGGTTTAAGGGAAAGAAAGAGGGCAGATGCTGATGGAATTGGGGTTCAGGGAAAGGGAGAAGGATACTGGATGGAATTGGGTTGGAGGGAAAGAAAGGGGTCTGATGCAGATGGAAGTGGGAGGAAGGGAGAGGAGAGAGTGAAATTCCAGACCATGGGGGTGTGGGTGTGGGAGAGGGAAGGGAAGAAGAGGAGAGGAGAGAGATGCCAGACCATTGGAGGAGGGAATGGAAGAAGATGGATTCCAGACCAATGGGAGTGAAGGGAAAGATGGAAGGGGGAGGCATACAGTTTCTGGAAGTGGCACAGAAGGACAGAAGATGAAAGGAAGAGAGTGACAAGAAGATGAGGAGAGCTGAAACCAGACAAGACAAAGGTAGAAAAAAAATTTCTATTTTTTTATTTTTGTGCTTTAGGGGACATGCATTGCTGTTTCTGTGGGGTTGCATTGTATGCAGAGTCCAACATCTTGGTGGTTTTATTTAACCTTTGTCTACGTATTTCTATTTTATCCCCCTTTTACAAAACTGTAGAGCATTTTTTTAGTGTTGGCTATGGCTAAAAACTATACAACAGTTTTGTATTAAACTGTTTTGTACAGTTTGTATTTGTACAGTTTTACAAAACTATACAACAGTTTTGTAAAAGGAGAGAGAGGTTAGTTTGTGATTACTTATTCCATACTAGGTGAAGGTGTTTTCTGTGTTTTGTTTGTATGAAAGACATGGTTTTTTGTTAGCGTTGACTAGCCTTGTTTGGTGAAATGCATCAGGCATGATTCTTGGGAGCACCATGAATTAACCTGATTTGAATCTCTTTATTTTCTGCCAATCTTCTTTTGTTTCACGTTGGATTCTTTGGTGGACTGCTTGCCTTGTTGTTTCATTGCAAATTAACATACATGGAGTGGAACGTACTAGAGGAGTTACAGATTTGGTTGTTTATATATACATATGGGTTGCAGTTTGTTGATGTAGAGTGAGGCAGTTGAGAGGCGTTGTAAACTTGGTTATTAATATAGACTTATATTTCAGATAGTATTACTGCTTTATAAATATTTGAACAGTTTCATATAAGCATGGGAAGGGTTCAGAGTTAAATTCCTGGGTAAGTAGGTGGGAAGGGAAGGAAGGGGGATTTGTTCAGAGATGTTTGGGGGTTGCATAGAAGAAAAACTGTGCACTGGTATACTAATCTTTGTTTTGAATTTTAAAAAGATAGAAATACAAGTGGAAATAAAGAAGTAAAGAAGAAAACAGATGGGTGGGAACATGGGCGGGGCAGGGCCAGAGGGCCCAATGTACTTGTGTGCCTAGGGGCCCTCGAAAAATTAATCCTGCCCCGCTTAGATGGAACTTATACGTTGTGACTTAGGTGATCTAAAAACAGGTATAAGTGCCCAAAAATGATCCTAAGTAACCAGAGAACCACTGCAGAGACAAAGTAAAGACCCATACACACTCCTTCCATGTTCACTGACCCCCTCACACTTCCACAAAAATCAGAATAAAAACGTACATACCTGCCTCCAGAACATCAGTACCTGGCATAGGAAAGCCTAGTAGAGCTGCACAGAGGTGACTTAAGTAGCCTGGGGGTGGGCTACTGAACCATAGAGCCTGAGTCCTCTAACCACTGGGCACTCTAACCACTGCATTCAAATTAGAACATGTGAGCCCACCAAAACCCTACTATACTGCCGTATAGATGCCACCTACAGCCATTAGGGCTATTGGGGTTGTAGAAAGATGGGTATAGTGGTTTGGGGGTGTTTGGGGGGGCTCACCATGACCTATAAGGGAGTTCTGGTGTGATGTTTATGTGGCACCCTTTTTGTGAAGTTCAAGGCAGTGCCCTGTAAGTTGCCCTATTGCTCTCTTGGGTAGCCAGTCCATCACTTTGCTGGCCCCTTCCAAGTCCAAAAGGTCTTATTCTGGACGTTTCAGACTCGGATGAATTTGTGGTTGAAAATGTGGTATAAAGATGATAGTGGCAGTCTGGACAATCAAACATTTGGACGTACAGATGGACGATTTTTGAGAAATGGTATACTTTAGATGTATTTTTCAAGAATGGACATTTTACCGCTGCCAACTTTGGGCGACTAGCACCCTACTACAAATCGGACTTAGACATATTTTTTTATTATGCCCTTCCACATTTATAAAATGGCTGGCATAAATGTTTATGCACTGGCATATATATGTGTATGTTGGCATGTGAGAACATAAATGTTTATGTGCCTGTTTTGGCCCCCTTGATATCTTAGACATTTTTGGATGCATGTTGGAACAAGCATTGCATGAGCAGATCTTTTAAAATACTAGCAGTACCTTGACATACCCCGACTTGCACATCTCAGTTCCAGTTTAAACGTCATTTCTAAAATGCTGCTCCACAGCTCTAAATGCCTCAAACTCTGCCATAGGAAATAAAGGACCTGTTTTACAAAGCCGCGCTAGTGGCTGCAGCGCGATAACGGCCCCGAAGCCCATAGAGATTTAAAGGGCTTCAGGACTATTGCTGCGCGGCTTTGTAAAACAGGCCCAAAGAGTTTTCTGATAATTGTTTATTGTGTTTTTCCATTTACCAAATTAGCTTAAAACACAAGATAGTGTTAAAATAATAGCCCTTTGTTTTCACAACAGAAAAAAATGTGTTAAAAATGCCAGCATTATGTAAGCAGTGGCAGAGGAACAAAATAATTTGCATTTTTAAAAATATACTGTGTATAGCATGCAAGACACTTTTTTTTTTTTTTTAAATAATTCTTTATTGATTTTTAAACAAGAACAGTGTTATATAAATAAAAGAACAGTATATTATTGCATTCAGTCATAACACTAATATCTATATAGATAACAGAACTATCATTCAATAATTACATTATTTTGCATATAGTAATAACATAAGAACCAAGTAAATAATATAAAATGAAACCAAGTTACCTAAAATATCATTATCAATATTTCCTCCCAACCCCCCAATCCCCCACCCTCCCTGGATGTGTAAAGATAAATAAACCAAGAAAAAAGTAAGACAAAATACAGTATTATATTTGTACAAATGTAGTCAACGGGCACCAAATTTTATTGACACTTAATTTAGCATATTGGGTCACCTGTGTCAATATAACTTACAGTGCATTCATAGGCACTACCAAGTGCCAGCAAGATCATAGATGTGCACCCTGCAGGAGAAGGTGAATAAGACAAGAATCAGTTCAAAGGGCAGGCTAGGCTGGGTCAGGGAAGAAGGTTGAAGAGAGGGCACTTATAAGCATAGAGCATGTATTTATAGGGTAATTGGAAAGGATAGAAATAGCTTTGATAAGCTCTAAACACACTGTAAGAATAATTTTATGAGAGAACCTAGGTTAATAGGGTTGAAGTGGCTATTTAAAACCTATTTTATAAAGACACAGGTGCTCATGTGGTCATTTTAGAAGCTCTATTCCTATTTTAGATGTCTGAAAATTGGCATTTAGACGTCCATAATGCATGGACTTCCAAATCCCAATTTTACAAAGGCAGGATATGGATGTCTGATACTGCAGTACATCCACATGATAAGGGGGTATGGTCTGGGAGGGCCAAAAATATGGGCATCCAACTGATCACAGAAGGGGTTAAGGGACATCCAGGTCTAGAAAGATGGTGTTGTTATTTAAACCTGGCACTTGTGTCATATCCAGGTTACAGAAAAGTGCTCTGATAGAGCAGGCTTTGCACTGAAAGAAACAAGGCTCTACAGCTCTCTAATCGCCCACAGGTTGCATTCCCCTTCCTCTCTCCTGAATGTGAAACCAGCAAGGGATACCAGGTCGGATAACAACCTTATGTGTTATGGGCATTCTCAAAAAAGTAGCACATGTATTAGACTGTTTAGGAGTACTCTATCTAGTGCAG
The DNA here is from genome assembly GCF_902459505.1 of Geotrypetes seraphini. Classification (NCBI taxonomy): domain Eukaryota; kingdom Metazoa; phylum Chordata; class Amphibia; order Gymnophiona; family Dermophiidae; genus Geotrypetes; species Geotrypetes seraphini. The sequence goes on from NC_047089.1 coordinate 204,667,493, forward strand.
TGGATTGGGAACCATGAGAGCTAGGTTAAAGCTGAAGCATCAGCACTCTACGGTTGTGGGTTCAAGCCCACGCTGCTGCTCCCGTTGTGACCCTAGGCAAGTCACTTAATCCCCCTATTGCCTCAGGTAGATTGTGAGCCCACTGGGACAGATAAGGAAAAATGCTTGAGTACCTGAATAAATTCATGTAAACCATTCTGAACTCCCCTGGGAGAACTGTATAGAAAAATGAATAAATAAATAAAATAAATTCCACTTAGCTTCCCACCCACCCCTATTTAAATTGTGAGCACTCCAGGGTTAGAAAAATACTTATTACACTTGAATATAGAGCATAAGACATTTGCATGCCTGAAGGTTATTGAAATGGTATGCATTCAGGTACAGTAGGTACTTTTTAAAATCATAAACAGCTGAAGTAGGATTTCCACCTGGACTCCTTGATTCACAACCTACTGCTCTAACCATTAGGCTCCCCCTCTGCTCTTCATAGACAGTCATGTGTCCATTTTATAAGATGGACGTTCATATGCTGCCACAAAGATGGCCATGTCCCTTGTTCCCCCACCCCATCTATAGTATGGATGTTCATGCTGGACATTTCCAGCAGTGGATGTTCATCTCCCATGGATTTTACAATAGGCTGTATCTTGTTCTAAAATACATGCAAGATGGGTATCCGTCTGACTTGGATGTTCATATACTGAGTTGGATAGCCTTTCTAAATGCCACTCCACTTGTCATAATAAAATACCGTATTTTTTTGCTCCATAGGATGCACTTTTTTCCCCAAAAAAAGTAGGTAGAAAAAAGGGTGTGTCCTAGGAAACGAATACACCCCCCTCCCCCTGTGGCTGTTACCTTATTTCGACCGCTGTCCGCTGCCGCTGCTCCTGGGCTCTGCTCCTGGCGCTGCTTCTGCCCGCGTAAGTAGAGGAAAGGAAAGGCCAGGCAGGTGCAGCGATTGTACGCGGGCAGGCAGGCTTAGGGGGGTAGAAGAGGACAAAGGCTGGAAGGCAGTGAGGGAAACATAGGAAGGAGGGAGGAAGGAATACCTGTAATTGTTGGGCCTGAGTTGGGGGGGGAGAGGACAAAGCCTGGAAGACAGTGAGGAGAACATAGGAGAAAGGAAGAAAGGGACAATTGTTGGGCCTGAGGAAGGAAAGAAAGAAATCATTAGACAACCAAAGGTAGGAGAAATTATTTTATTTTCAATTTAGTGATCAAAATAGGTCGGTTTTGAGAATTTATATCTGCTGTCTATATTTTGCACTATATTTGTCTATTTTTCTATAGTTGTTACTGAGGTGACATTGCATATTTTAAAAAGTAATCTGCCTTGACATCTGTGCCCTTTCCCTGCCAACCACTAGACCACCAGAGGGGAGACAGGGTACAAAGCCTGGCAGGGAGGGGGGACAGGGTGCAGAGCCTGGTAAGGAGTGTGGGGTTGGGTGCAGAGCCCGGCAGGGAGAATTTGGTTCAGAATGTCTTTTTTCTTGTTTTCCTCCTCTAAATTTAGGGTGCATCTTATGGTCAGGTGCGTCTTATGGAGCAAAAAATATGGTACTAGCACAAACACTACCAAAATAGTGACTAAACTGAATGTGCAGAAGCTATCAAGACTAGTTCTCTAAAGAATCATCTATATTTAGGTGCCAAGAAGGTACCTATCTGGAACATTTCTGTTTAAAGATGTATACAATATGCAAGATAATTTTGTCAAAAGCAAAGATTTCAAACACACCCCTCCCCCCTTCCTTTTGTGCTGATCCTTCTCCCCTTCTTTTTCTTGAAACATTGTATTTCTCCCCCTATTCCCTTTATGTTTCTCGTATTTGGTTTTTACTTTTCTTGGAAGTGTGTTTAACTTTTAAATTATACGTATATTTAATATGGTGTTCTGTACACCACTTAGATTCTCCTAGATAGGTGGTCTATCAAATACTAAAACTTGGAAACCTATTCCATAAATAAATCTGCCTATTTATTTACTCAATTTTTTAGCCCATCCTCCCAATGGAGCTCAGAATGGTTTCCACATCAGGTACTTGAGCATTTTCCTTATCTGTCCTGGCAGGCTCACAATCTATATAACATACCTGGGGCAGTGGAGAATTAAGAAACATGCCCAGGGTCACAAGGAGCAGCGCAGGGTTTGAATCCACAACTTCAGGGTGCTGAGACTGTAGCTCTAACCACCTAGCTGCACTCTCTTCCTATTTTCCTTTAAAATACTTTCACAGCAGGGGAAATACACATGCATAATTTAGGTATGACCACTTACACCAGCCATAGAGCTTGTATAAAAGCTTGTGGCCCTATACAGACTCTGCCTCGCATCTTTTTGTCCAGTTTGTCGGTCTTAACTATATTGTAAACTCTTTTGAGCAGGGAGTGTCTCTTCCACAGGTCTTTATCTGCCATCATCTACTATAATGTACAGTGCTGCGTATGCTTGGTAGCACTATAGAAATAAGTGGTACTGTATATAGTAGCAGTAATTAGCAGGCAATGCATTATTAATTGTGATTTTAAAAAATTAATCACATTGCAAGGTTTCCTGTCTCCTCCAGTCCCTCAACTGCTTACTCCCAACCAGTGGTGGTGTAAGGGGGGGCATGGGGGTGGACTGTCCCAGGTGCCATCTTGATGGGGATGCAGGCATTTCTCTGCCCTCCCCCCCCTCTTTTTCCCACTCCTCCCCGGCAGCGTGTGTGTTTTCAATTCCCATACCTCAAGGTCTTTGCCGGAGCAAGCATCAGCTCCAAGCTTCTGCTCGCACTGGCCTTGGTGCTTCCCTCTGCCATTACTTCCGTTTCCCGTGACTAGGAAGTGACATCAGAGGGAGGAGCCGACACTGGTACAGGCAGCAAGTTAGAGATGCTGCATGCACCGGGGACGCTAAACAGGTACAGGGGAAAGAAAGGGGAGCACATGCGACAGGGGAGGTGGGGAAGGAGTGGGGGGCAGAGAAGAGAGCGAGGGGGTACCACCGGCCTGGGTGCCTCCCATCCTCGCTATGCCACTGCTGTCAACCCCTGTCCTCAGTGCAATCTAGCATCTTTCTCTCCAACTGCGATTCAACAACACTCTGATGGTCCTCTGCAGTGTTACTATTGCACATACACTGCCTGTAGCCTGGTCCAAAACTTTCCATCTGAGCTGTCCTACCCACACAGAAACAGGAAGTGATGTCAGACGAGGTGGGACAAGCAAGAGGAAAAGCTTTGGAGCAATCTATAGGCAACATGGACTTGATTCTATTCATGGCACCAAACCACACCTAACTTGTATGCCACTGGTTAGCATAGTTGTCAATCAACCACTAGGCACTGCTTATAGAATCATGCTTAGCGGCACCTAGGCGTTACTAGGTATCCTTGTGGTAGACGCCAGTATATTAGGCCACGGTTTTCCTGGCTTAATATACTGGCCTAAGTCAATGACACCTATTTCTTCACCCCTAACCATGCCTACTTTTAAGGTAAGCATTGGGTAGGTGCCTGAACTTAGGCGTTGCTAGCTGACACTCCAAGTTCCATGTGGAACTCTTGATTTTTTTTTTTTTAATTAACTTCAATGCTGTGGTCAATTACCATGCTAATTAAGCCAATTTAGATTGCACGCGGATTTCAGTTAGGCATCGCATGGCCCTATATGTGCAGCACTGCTTCCAGGTACAATCAGGGGACTACCGTTAAAAGATACTGTCAGGCGGGGGATCATGAGGAGGTCAAATGCCGAACCACAATTGGGGGAGGGAAGTGAGCTTCAGACCCATGAGCAGAACTGCAGGGGGCCACTGGAAAAATCTATGGCTGAGGTGGTGAGCTCCCAGCAGCAGCGATAGTGCTGTTCACCACCAAGTTTGTGTCACTGTTCTTGAGCATGGAAGGGAAAGGTGCTGGACAATGGGAGGGAGGGAGAGAAAGAGAGAGAGAGAATGGACCTAGGGGAATAGTAGAGGGAGGGAAGGGAGAGATGGATCAGGGATAGGAGGGAGAGAGTGAAATTATCAGTCCTTTAGGGAAGGAAAAGGGGATGGAATGTGATATACCGTGTTTCTGTGGTTAAAATCAAAACAGTTTATATATTATATACAGGTACTTTTTTTGTACATGGATCAATGGAGGGTTAAGTGACTTGTCTGCACTGGGAAATAAATAAATAAATGAAATACCTTTAATTGTGTAATTATGATTATACATTTTTAATCCCATAATAAATCAATATTAAACATTTTAATCAAAATGCAGCCCTTGGAGACATTGCAGACCACATGCATATTAAGGGAATGGTATAACTTGTGGCTTCTACAAATGGCCTCCTTGCCAGTGGTTGGTCTAATAGCAATGTGTGTGCATATGAGAGGACTTCCATCCAGTTTATTATCTTAGTCGCTCTTCTTTTAACATTTTCTAGTACTGCTATATCTTTCTTGAGATAAGGAGACCAGAACTGAATGCAATACTCCAGGTGAGGTCACACTATGGGCCTCTTCTATCAAACTGCGCTAGCAGTTTGTAGCGCAGAGAGCAACACTGAATGGCCCGTGCTGCTCCCGACGCTCATAGAGCTCCTTTGAGAATCGGGAGCAGCACGGGCCATTCAGCGCGGCTCTCTGTCCTATAAACTACTAGCGCAGTTTGATAGAAGAGGCCCTTAGTCTTGTTAACCATCCCTTTTTTAATAATTCCTAGCATCCAGTTTGCTTTTTTTGCCGCCGCCACCACACATTGGGCAGAAGGTTTCATTGTATTGTCTACAATGACACCCAGATCTTTTTCTTGGGCGCTAATCCCCAAGGTAGACCCTAGCATCTGATAACTGCGATTCGGGTTATTCTTCCCAATGTGCATCACAGGTTTGAGCCAGGATGAAATTTGCCTGCCTAGAAATATTCGCACAGCTCTTTGCCATTTTCCGGATTGTGTCTGTCATAAACATACAGTCACAGCTGAAGCTATGGGCACCGTAAATGTCAAACTAGCCTTTTGACTATTCTCAGGCATTTTAAAAACCTTTAATGTTTGCCTCATTGAACCATGAAAATATTTATAAATTCATATTTTTGAAAAACAATTACACTAGGAGAAACTTATAACCTAATGCAAGACACAAATTATGATCACTAGAGCATAAAATATCCTTTTGAGTCAATGTGTATATAATGAGGAAAAAAAAATACATCTTTAAAATGAATTCTTAAAGGTAGTCATTAGATTCGAGGTTAAATAATGAATTATTTACAGAAGCTTTGCTTGTATAAGCAGTGCAGTAATGCCAACTAATAACTTATGGATGTCTCATTTTCAAGACTTAAATGCACATCATTTAAGAGTTGTGTGGCATGTGTACTGTTTTAGCGTGGACTATATTGTATCTTATCTCTCTCAATTTACTCCCTTCACTATCCCATACGAAGCTTGTTCCTTGTTCTTATAGGCTTTTATGATGTGCATACTAACATGATTGATATACTGTTTACTGTTCATTTATCATGTTATTGCCACTTCTTATTATGTAATTGAATATACTGGATGGGTGTCATCACCCGGTTTATAACCTGTGCTTCCTTGGAAGCTCTTCTTTTTGTACTTCAGTTTTTTTTTTTTTTATGTTTTCCAAAAACCAATAAAAAATTTTTTTGAACTAAAAAAAAAATAAATTTTATTTTACTATTACAAACCTCCAATGAAAACCTGACAGTATAGTATATTGCATGAAGACAATAAGGGGCTCATAATCGAAAGAGAAAAACGTCCAAAAACCAGCCTAAGTCAGCACTTGGACGAACATTTCTCAAAAACGTCCAAGCGCCGATAATAAAACCGGATTTTGGACGTATTTCTAAACGGCCTAGGCCTTCATAGTGCCGCTCAATGTCCAAAGATAAATGGGGCGTTTCGGGAGGTGTGTCGAGGGCGGGAGTTGGACGGGACGTGGGCCGGCTTAGACTTAGTCGTACAGCATGTATAACCGAAAGTTTAACAACAGAGCTTAGACGGAACTTGGAAGTTGTGACTTAGACCATGTAAAACATGGTCTAAGTCACAAAAATCCACCTAAACTCACCAGATAAGCACTGAAAACACATAACACAGACCCCCAAACACTACCCCAGTGATCACCAACCCCCCCTCCTATAAAAATTTTATTCACACCTTTAAAATTCAGCCTCCAGACCATCATCACCTGGCCGCCTGGCATAGGAAAGCCTAGTCGTCCAGCCCAGAGGCAGCTTAAGTCATCTTGGGGTGGGTTAGGGACCCATAGATAGGAGGACCCATGCCCATATGCCCCTGTAATCACTGCATTGATACTGAAACATGTGCACTGTCCTATACACCTCCAAAACCCTTTTTTACTGGCATATAAGTGGCTCCTGCAGCCATAGGGGTTATTGGGGTGGTAGATAAGTGGGTCTAGGGGATTCTGGTGGTGGTTTGGGGGGCTCACCATAACCTATAAGGGAGCTGTAGTGAGAAGAAGACATGACACCCTTTTTGTGAAGTTCACAGCAGTGCCCTGTAAGGTACCCCACTATTTAGGTGGCATGTCTGGGTGTGCAGTCCATCACTTTGCAGACCCCCTCCCACGTCCAACAGGGCTTGTTCTAGGCGTTTTGGACTTGGACGGAAGGTTGGACAGAAATGTGGTATAAAGATAGACTATTTAGTTGCTTGGACGATCAGATCAGCAGGACGTATAATTAGACGATTTTCGAAAGTAAAAAAAGTTGGACGTATCTTTCGAAAATGTGTCTTGGGCTCTTTTTAACTTTGGACAACTTGCGAGATGGACGTAAACGGACTTAGGCGTCCCTTTTGATTATGCCCCTCCAAGGTTCTTCTAGTCTGCTATTCTTTTTTCCTACTTCAATACCAGAGACCCTAACTGAGCTAAGGATCTGCTGTGCTTGTCTCATTCTTTTAATTTAATTCCAAAGCAGTATTTCCAGTGCAATAGGTGAGACATTCTAGACATCTGGGTTATTTCCCTATATCCGCTTGCTGCAGAAGGAATCCACTCTGGATTTTTCACTCTGCCTCTGGTGTATTTTGCTGTGCTGTTTAGCTCCCTCTACAGTTTTTCCTTCTGCACGCATGACTGCAGTTGTGTGTTCTGCTCTCCCCATTTTATTATTTTATATTCGATGTAATTTTGTCCCCTTTCAGGGTAATTTCATGCTTAATGCAAATTTGAAGCTCTGCCTTCTTAAGAATTCAGACAGGTCAATCCCTTTTTGGGTACCTGTTGGCCAGCCTGCATAGTTTTATCTGGAACTCAGGGCTGTCTCTGAAGTGGCTCACCTACTGTTAAGCAGGGGTTGAGCACAGGCTGTTAGGTGCCCTTAGGAGGCTTGGCAGTATCTCACAGAGTGCCAGTTGCATCTTCGCACCTCCGCCCATTCCTGTGCACATCCATTGGTTCATAGGGGTAGAGGTATCTGTTCTTCAGATAAGTTGCTTTTATCTGTACCCTTCTCCTCCATTGCCAATTCCCACTGCCTGAATGCCTGAAATCTATGCATCATACCTAAATCTATGCATCATACCTTAATCTATGCGTCATATCTTCCCTTATCTTGTTCAAATGTAGGCTGAAAACCCACCCTTATCAGATAGCCTTCAACTCATAACTCCATTCCCCACTACCCTCTGCTCACCACCCTAGCCAGTAGTTTACCCATCCCTGTTAACTGTAACCCCTACCCTGGCATCCTGTTTATCTGTCTTCATTGATTAGATTAGGGGTGCCCAAAAGGTCGATCGTGATCGACCAGTAGATCGCGAAGGCAATGTCAGGGGAGGAAGGATGGTCGGCCTGGCGCTTCTGCGTCAGGAAGCAGGGGGAGCTTGGGGTGGCGGTGGCTTGGGGGAGGGCAGGGAGACAGAAATAAGGGGGTGGGGCAGGGAGACAGAAAGAAAGAAGGGAAACAGAAATAAAGAAATAGGGCACAGGGAGACAGAAATAAAAGAAATGGGGGGGACAGGGAGACAGAAAGAAAGAAAAAAGGGGGACAGGGAGACAAAGAAAGAAAGGGGGCATGGAGAGAGAAACACAGAAAAAAAGGGGGCAGGGAGACAGAAAGAAAGAAAGGAGCGACAGGGAGACAGAAAGAATGAAGGGAAACAGAAAGAAAGAGGGGCAGGGAGACAGAAAGAAAGAAGAGAAACAGAAAGAAAGAAAGGGGGGCAGGGAGACAGAAAGAAAGAAGGGAAACAGAAAGAAAGAAAGGGGGGACAGGGAGACAGAAAGAAAGAAGGGAAACAGAAAGAAAGAAAGGGGGACAGGGAGACAGAAAGAAAGAAAGAAAGGGGGGACAGGGAGACAGACAGAAAGAAAGAAAGGGAGCATGGAGATAGAAACACAGAAAGAAAGAAGGGGACAGGGAGAAAGACATACAGAAAGAAAGAAAGGGAGAGGGAGAAAGAAAGAGGACAGGGCAGGGAGAGAGGAAGAAAAAGTTGGGGGAAGGAATGAGGTCTGGAGAAGAGGAAGCATACAGTAGGCTGAAAAAAGGGAAGAAATATTGGATGCACAGTCAGAAGAAAGTGCAACCAGAGACTCATGAATTACCAGACAACAAAGGTAGGAAAAATGATTGTATTTTCAATTTAGTGATCAATTTATATCTGCTGTCTATATTTTGTACTATAGCCCCCTTTTACTAAACTGCAATAGTATTTTTTAGCGCAGGGAGCCTATGAGCATCCAGAGCAGCGCGGGGCATTCAGTGAAGCTCCCTGCACTAAAAAACGCTATCGCAGTTTAGTAAAAAGGGAGGGGGGTATAGTTGTCTATTTTTGTATAGTTGTTACTGAGGTGACATTGCACAGAGTCATCTGCCTTGACCTCTTTGAAAAAACCCCAGAATATAAATGTTAATTAACATTTTCTCTGCGTAGTGTGTGCTTTGTGGGGGGTTTTAAATTTTATTATTGGTAGATCATTTTGACTTGGTCATTTTAAAGTAGCTCACAAGCCCAAGAAGTGTGGGCACCCCTAGATTAGACTGTGAGCTCATTCGAGCAGAGACTGTCTTCTTCATGACTCTATACAGCGCTGCATAGGTCCAGTAGCGCTCTAGAAATAATTAATAATAGTAGTACTGGTAGTTGCTCTGGGGGGCCTTACTTTGCTTGGGGGGTATTAATTTCAACTGCTGCCAGTGTCAGGATTCTATATCTACCTATGTTCTTATGAATCTGAATGTTGTTAGAGATCTATTTACAATTGTACCTGTTATAAAGACATTCATTAGCAAATAATTTTATGTTTGAGCAGTTGTCAATTTGGGGCATAATTGTGCTGAATGTTGGAAGATTATAGATATGAGAAGAGAATCTAAAGACATAAAGCCCAACAAGATCTCAGAGCTGTGCCGCGCCCCTTACCCCCCTACCCCCCCCCCCCCCCAGTATCCAATAGGCAAACCTTGAATCCAGTGAAGGAGTAATCCAGAGCTACATCTGTACTGAAAAATGATTATAGAGAAAATAACATATATATTCCAAACCAATTCTCCCAAGGACAATTTAACTAAAGTTTAGTGATCCAGTTACACATGAGGCCTAATTATACTGCTATCTGCAGATTTATCTCAGCAGTGGGGCATCCTGTAGCAATCATCTCTCTTCCCTAAGATACATGTCTTAATGGATAAACAGCTGAGTGAGACAGCTGTTTAAATAGCAGAAATCATAACTGTGAAATATTTTTCAGTCCAATAAAGAGTAGCAAGTAGGACACTCCAGGTTTAACTGTGTCTATGAATACTCTAAAGCAGTGTTCTTCAACCTTTTGACACCTATGCACTGGCGGAAATAAAATAATTATTTTGTGGACCGGCACCGGTCCGCAGACCGGAAGTTGAAGAACACTGGGCTAAGTCATGGGCCAGACCCCGCCCATCTCCACACAATCTCTGCCCCAGACTCCTCCCCCATAATAGTACTAATCGTAACACCATTTTTTCCATTCATTTTTCATATATATACACACACAGGGCTCGGTCTTGGGCCCGATCCTATTCAACATCTTTATAAGAGACTTGGCAGAAGGCCTTCGAGGTAAAATAACATTATTCGCCGATGACGCCAAACTAAGTAATGTAGTGGGCAAATGCACAACGGACGAAGATTCAATGCCCGACAACATGATGCACAACCTACTCCTACTAGACCGCTGGTCTAGGGCCTGGCAACTTAGCTTTAATGCCAAAAAATGCAAGGTTATGCACCTAGGCAACCATAATTCATGCAAGACTTATACCCTCAATTGTGAGATTCTAGCAAGAACGGTAGCAGAACGAGACTTGGGGGTGATCGTCAATGAGGACATGAAGGCTGCCAGTCAGGTGGAGCAGGCCTCATCCAAGGCAAGACAGATCATAGGTTGCATACGCAGGGGTTTCGTCAGCCATAAGCCGGAAGTCATTATGCCTTTGTATAGATCCATGGTGAGGCCCCGCCTGGAATACTGTGTGCAATTCTGGAGGCCGCATTATTGCAAGGATGTGCTGAGACTGGAGTCGGTTCAGAGAATGGCCACCCGGATGGTCTCAGGACTTAAGGATCTCCCGTACGAAGATCGATTAGACAAACTACAGCTATACTCGCTCGAGGAGCGCAGAGAGGGGGGGGACATGATCGAGACGTTCAAGTATCTCACGGGCCGCATCGAAGCGGAAGAAGATATCTTCTTTTTCAAGGGACCCATGGCAACAAGAGGGCATCTGTGGAAAATCAGGGGCAGGAAACTACGAGGTGACACCAGGAAATTATTTTTCACTGAAAGGGTGGTTGATCGCTGGAATAGTCTTCCACTGCAGGTGATTGAGGCCAGCAGCGTGCCTGATTTTAAGGCCAAATGGGATCGGCACATGGGATCTATTCACAAGGCAAAGGTAGGGGAGGGTCATTAGGGTGGGCAGACTAGATGGGCCGTGGCCCTTATCTGCCGTCAGTTTCTATGTTTCTATGTTAATATAATCGTATTAACAATACATAATGGTTAACCATAAAATTAAACTACACAAAGCACACTGTATGCTTCTCAATATTCATTCCTACCAGAACACAAATAACCCCATGCAAATATAGGACCAAAAACTAAAAGTACTAATAAATACAAACAAACCCTAAGATGCAAGACTCTGCATGAAGTACTAACCCAGAGGAAAAGAAACAAATGCATTTCTTCCTGAATAGACAGCAGATGTAAATCAATCACTAAATTAAAAAATAAAATCATTCCCCCTACCGTTGTCTTCCTCCCTCCATGCTGTGCCTTGCCTTCTGGCCTGCTCCCCGGTGTTATCTTCGGACCGGCTCCCTCTTCCTCAGTGCTGCAGTGCACAAAACCGTGGGCAGCATCGCACACCTCATCTGGAAGCCTTTCCTCTGATGTTGCGAGGTCAGAGAGAAGGCTTCTGGTTCAGGCGCAGGATGCGCGTAGGAACTTCTGCCCACGGCTTTGTGCACTGCAGCACTGAGGAAGAGGGAGCTGGCCTGAAGACAACGCCGCATCGATCGCACCGTGGACTGACGGCTGAAGAACACTGTCTGGGGCCCGATGCACATGTCGGCCCTGCGGACCAGCAGGAAATTTCTGCGGACCGGCACCTGTCCACGGACCAGCAGTTGAAGAACACTGCTCTTAAGGAATGAGAGAGAATCCACAGATGTTTAAACCACCTAGATGATATTTGCTGATGATACATTATACTGAATAAACTGATGATATATTATACTGAATAAACTTGAAGATTGATTGGCTTGAACCAGGACACAGACTCCTGGTTTGATCCAGTATAGACATTTGTAGGTTTGTATATTCTTTTCCAGTCTAAACATGCCTCCAGAAACTCTTCTTACAATCTGGTTAAAAGTGTACATATACTTCCAGCAAAATAAGTGAGAGCATTTACTGACAGGACAATTTAGCCTGGGGAAGAGACAGGAAGGATGATGGAAGCAGAAACACTTTGGAAAAGTTTCATAAATCTTGAAATTCTCAATTAACCATCTAAGTTTCAAGTTAGATCTGCTATTGGGCTCCTTTTACTAAGCTGCGTTAGGGCCTTAACGCGTGGAATAGCGCATGATAAATTGCCGTGCGCACTAGACCTTAACGCAAGCATTGAGCTGGTGTTATTCTAAAAGCGTACCGCGCGATTTAGCGCGCAGTAATTTTGTGCGTGCGCTAAAAACTTAGTAAAAGGAGCCCATAGTCTAGCAGATATTCAAAGCTATTTAGCTAGCCAGGAATCAGTGGCATAGCAAGTTTATTTAAAATTTGATTGATCACCTAATCATATATTCAAGGCGATGCACAATTCTAAAAACAGTTTATGACAATGTACAGGGAAACAAATATTATACCAGATGCATGATTTACAGGATAAACAGAACCAATATGGAATGTAGGGATGGAAATACAATAATTGAAGGCAAATGAGGAGTTTTGGGGTGGGTTTTTTTTTTTTTTTTAAAGAGTTGAGTCTTCAACAGGGTTTTACGATGTCTAGCAGTCAAAAGCATCTTTAAAAAGAGAACATTTCAACTGGCTCTTAAATCTATCAATATTTCGTTCTTCCCTCAAATAAATTGGTAAGGAATTCCACAGTTGGGGAGCCACAACCGAAAAAATATATTGTCTTTGTGTATTAATGGTTTTAAGTGAAGGAACAGTTAGCAGTTGTTGGTCACTAGACCAAAGTATTCTAGTGGAAGCATAGGGAATTAGAATCCTATCAATGAAAGCTGGGAGCTTATAGAGCTGAGCCTTAAGTCTGGGGCAGTGTCACTCACTTCCACCCCCGCCCCGGTCTTTCCGCATTCCCATGCTACTCTCGCGCCTTCCCTTCCCACCCCTGTACCTTTTTTAATCTTTGTCAGTGCGAGCAGTTTCTCCATTCTGCTGCTCGCATTGATGTTGGCTTTCCCTTTGATGTCATTTCCTGGCCCCGCAACCTGGAAGTGATTTCAAAGGGAGCCCGGCTGCGCAAGCAGCAGGCTAAAGTAGTTGCTCACAGTGGTGAAGATTTTAAAGAGGTAAGGGGGTGCAGGGAAGGGAGGGTACAAGCATGGCATGGGGGGCAGAGAGGTGCCAGAAATAGCTCCTGGCAAGCTAAATAGTACATAGCCACCTAATATTCAGCATGAGATGGCCACTGAATATTAGAGGTTAGTCAGCTATCCATGAAATTCAGACTGCTGAATGGCTAAGTCGAGCAGCCAAAATGATCCACACAGAGCCTATAATGGCTAAGGCCAGCTATGGGCACTGAATATGGAGGTGTCCCCTGAGGATGGAGGTTAGTACTAACATATTTATCATCCTAAATCCAACATCTCCCTTCGCTTTTCCCCAGCTCCTCTCTATCCTGAGTCTAACATCTCTTTCTCTGTTTTCCCTCCCTCTTCCCCTTTTCTCTCAGTCCCTACATTTCTTACTTTCTCTTCCCTCTATGCCTCCCCTCGGCCCCAAATCTGGTATCTCCCTCTCTCTCTGAACTCCTCCTCCAAACACACACACGGTACCTCCCCCTCTCTGAACTCTATTCCCCCAATGGTCCAGCATTCCCCCCTCTCTTTGAAACCCCATCCTCATGTTCTACCATAACTGTATTTCTGGTGTCAGGTCAAAAACGCGCCGGGACAAAGGCGCACGCAGACAACTGAGTGCAATGCGGAGCCATGCGCCGAAGAAAATGACTGTTTTAAAGGACTCCGACGGGGGGGCGGGGGAACCCCCCACTTTACTTTATACAGATCGCGCCGCGTTGTGGGGGCGTTGTGGGGGGTTTGGGGGGTTGTAACCCCCCACATTTTACTGAAAACTTTACTTTTTCCCTAAAAAACAGGGAAACAGTTGTTTCTAGTATAATGAGGGGGGTTACAACCCCCCAAACCCCCCACAATGCCGCCGCAATCTGTATTAAGTAAAGTGGGGGGGTTCCCCAACAAAAAACCCCGTCGGAGCTCCTAAAAACACTCTTTTTCTTCGGCGCGCACTTCCGTCTTGCGCTCAGTTGTCGGCGCGCGCCTTTGTCTTCGGCGGTTTTGTCTATGAACCATATTTCTCCTTTGAGTCTAGAGCTCACGACCAGTGGCAGCAATTCACCTAAGCTGTTGGGGGCCAGCCTTGGAATCTTCCCTCTGTGGTTTCTCACCCCTGAGAAAACTACTACTACTACTAATCACTTATATAGTACTGAAAGGTGTGCGCAGCGCTGTACATTTTAACATATATAGCTGGTCCCTGCTCAGAAGAGCTTACAATCTAACTTGGACAAACAGACATGACATATAGGGTTGGGGATGCAGAACCCAAGGTGAGAGGAGTTAGGAGTCGAAAGCACTCTCAAAGGCTTTTAACTGGGCCTTGAACACTGCCTGAGACAGAGCTCACTGTAGGGATTCAGGCAGCTTGTTCCAAGCATATGGTGCAGTAAGGCAGAAGGGATGGAGTCTGGAGGCGGAATACCACAGTGTAGATGAATTGCTGCTGCTGCTGCTGCTGCTGCCAGCAAGCTCTAGAATCAAAGGAAAGACACTGTTTAACATAGAATATAAAGGGTCAATGTCAGAGAAAGAGGGGAGATGCCAGGGTGCAATATAGACATCTACATTCTTTTTTAGGATAGGTACCTCTTAGGTGCCCTCAGAGCACCTATTTAAGAATGCCAATTATAGAATATCCTTCATTATAACTACTTTTTTACTTCTTTTATTTATTTTTTATTTATTTATTTAATTTTCTCCCAGGAGAGCTCAGAACAGTTTATATGAATTATTCAGGTACTCAAGTATTTTTCCCTTTTTACTTCTTTTATTTACTCCATTTTAGGTCTTACGCTCTGTTTCCCCCTATTCAGCAGGACCATTTTCTGTTTTTTTAAACTGTAGTCCTCCTCCCCCATTTAAAGCAATAGGCACCCCCTATAAATTTCTTTTGTGCAGTGTCTTCGGGGTTACTCTTACCCTCCAGTTCAGAATCCAGCTACACTCTATAAATAGTTTGCCTCCAAAACCACAAAGGCCTTATGATTTGTTGGCAAAACATACATCATATAGCCTAGTCTTCTCCTGACCCTGATGCTATTCTCTCATGCTTCTGACAGTTCCTGGACTCGATGTGTTGTCTTGAGAGTAATAGCTCATGACAATATGTGGGGCACATTTGATGCACACAAACAGAATTGCTCATTTGGGCATGTTAAAGTTTGAAAGGTTCATACAGAGGTGTTCACGTTTCACATGCAGACATCCTGCTAATTCTAGCCTCACCCAATCGCACTGTACACATTCACTCAGTGTTAGAGGCAATAAACAAGCTGGCTGTCATATTTCTTGAAGGCCTTTGCATCACATGCAACCATTACTGCATAATTGAACTGTACAATTATCCCTCAGGCCCAAAGTGTTTCAAGACTCAATAGAAGCATTAAGGTAATTATGTGGCTGATTAATTAACAGTACTAAAGTGAAATGATTGCAATATTCTTTGTTAGCTCTTTAGCTGTTAAGGTCACCTTAGTTTACAAAGTGGTTTGAACTTTCTAATTGATAGCATAACAAAAAAAATATACTGTATAGATAGTAAGTCATTGGCAGGGCAATATCGCTAGCACCCATCCTATTCCCTCTTTTTACTTGCTCCCATTCCACTGTGTTCTGAGATTTGTAGCTATTGGAGAGGGAGCACAACCTCCACAGTACTTGAGAAACCAGGCATGGATCAGGCCAATATGATTGATGTGTATTGGGTAGCTGTAATATTTTTTGGAGCTCAGGGGTCATCCCCTCAGTAGCTACTCACATCCCTGATTTATCAGGAGCTTGAGCACAGGCTGTTTGGTTCCTTCCTAGCTTGGCCGGCTACATGGTCCTCACCCCGTAGCGGCAAGAAAGTTCTCAGGTGTTGAGGTTCAGTATATCATCAGTCCAATTGGCAGCCCGAAGATCAAGTTCATAGAGAAAACCTATGAGGTAGAGTTTGTCTCCATGTTCCATTTGTTCCAGCTGCACTTCTAAGCTGAGGCAGGCAGGCAAGCACCAAATGGCTATTATAGTCTAAGGGTAAAATCTGGAGGGGTCTGGAAAAATGAAATTTGAGGGTTTCTGGGGCCAGAGCTAGGGTTCCCCTCTTCCAAAACCCCTATCCCTGTAATTTATGAATTTCCGAGGAGCCACCCACCCTCCCCCCCCCCCACAGATTTCTTTCTACTGTCATGAAGAAATTTGCACACAGTTATGTGCAAGACTTTTTATAGTTCCATAGTTTATTAAAATTTGATTAAACGCTTTACATAAAATGCAAAGCATTGTACAATAAAAGTTGTTTAAAATATAATTAGGGAACAAACTACAAATAATAAACATAGTCGTACGAGCCAAACCAATTTGAGGGGGAGGAGGTTTGGAAAACAAAAGGGAAAAAAGGGAAGAACTATAATATGTAAGAAAAGAAAACATAAACGGGAAGAAACAGTAGGGTATGATAGGGTAGGGATTGGTAGAGAGAGAAGAAAAAAAAAGTGAAAAAATCCTAGATAAAGATTGTGTAAAAGGATTAATCAGTTGTAGGCATCTTTAAAAAGAAAGCATTTTAAACTACTCTTGAATTTATCCATATTATGTTTTGTTCTGATGTTTAGAGGGAGAGACTTGCAAATTGAAGGAGCAGTGACCGAAAAAATAGAACCCCAATGGATGCCAATGATTTTTAGTGATGGGACATTAAGAGTGTTTTGTGAGGCGGCAGCAAGTTTTTAGCGAGTGATTCCAGCTGCCATTTTACCCTTCCACTGCCATGTACCTACAGACCTCCAAACAGACTGGAGTATTTGCCTATCTCTGTGAAGAATATAGCAATTGTGTAAACATATAATGGGAGGCTCTCAAAAAATAAGATCTTCATGATAACTAACTTACACCAAACTCAAGATCTTTTAATCATAAAAATATTGTTAAATAGTGACCACAGTGCTCAGTTAAAGTAACACCTAAACACTGGTAAAGGTGTTAGCAAACACATCATAGCACTCCCTATCTGACAGTTTTACAAAGAAATCTAATAGTCACGGACCTGTTTGAGAACAGGGCAGTCTGTTCTCAATCAGGTCCGTGAACCCACTATATATAAAGGCACATGGCAGACCTCACAGCAAACCAAGAAGAAAACCACAGCATGATGGCTGAAACATCGGTTCTTTCTACACAGACGCGGCAAGACCCAGAAACCTACTACAATCAGGTTTAGGTGTTACTTTAACTGAGCACTATGGTCACTATTTAACAATATTTTTTATGATTAAAATATAGTTCTTGAATTGGGTATAAGAATATAGCAATCTCATATTCCTATAGACCTCCAATAGACTAAAGCTAATCAACCTTGACAACTTGGGATGGTTTCAACTTATTTATTCTTAATTAAACCCTTTGGCCCTTTAATAAGGACCTGATGAGGCACCAGAATTTAATTCACCTTGCTCTAATTATAGCATAATCAGGGCACCTAGAACATGTTTAAATTTTTGTACTGAAGAGAGATTATTAGCGTTTCAAAATTGATATGTTCATTAAGAACATAAAAATAGCCTTACTGGGTCAGACCAATGGTCCATCAAACCCAGTAGCCCATTCTCACAGTGGCCAATCCAGGTCACTAGTACCTTGCCAAAACCCAAGGTGTAGCAATATTCTATGCTACCAATACTCTCTAAAATTGAAAGGGGATAGATTCCGTACAATCATAAGGAAGTTCTTCACCCAGAGAGTGGTAAATAACTGGAACGCTCTTCCAGAGTCTGTCATAGGGGAAAACACCCTCCAGGGATTCAAGACAAAGTTAGACAACTTCCTGCTGAACCGGAACGTACGCAGGTAGGGCTAGTCTCAGGGCGCTGGTCTTTGACCAGAGAGCCGCCACGTGAGCGGACTGCTGGGCATGATTGACCACTGGTCTGACCCAGCAGCGGCAATTCTTATGTTCTTAGGGCAAGCAGTGGATTCCCCATGTCTTTCTCAATAATAGACTATGGACTTTTCCTCCAGGAACTTGTCTAAACCTTTCTTAAAACCAGCTACGCTATCCGCTATTACCACATCCTCTGGCAATGTGTTCCAGAGTTTAACTATTCTCTGAATGAAAAAAAATTTCCTCCTATTGGTTTTAAGATTATTTCCCTGTAACTTCATCGACTGTCCCCTAGTCTTTGTAATTTTTGACGGACTGAAAAATCGATCCACTGCCGTACAGAACAGCAGTTACAAAATCCAGCTCCCAAGAATTCATCACCAGATTCAGCTTAAGTAGAGGGTAACCAAATTTATGACAAATAGACTGATTAGAAAAACACACATGAAATTGTATCTCATGGATAACTGAAGAAAACCTGAAGGCCAGACCTGCTGGGGGGTTCTTGAAATTCTGATTTAGGAACCACTGTTGTAGGGGAACATGGAAGAGACCATGCTTTTTGCCAGTGACCTGGAGTCCCAGATAAGTGATATTCAGTCTGGGTGACAGTAGTGTAAAAAAAACTTTATTAATTTCTTTCCTCAAAACCAACAAGCTGCGTATATGGTGATTGATCAAGACCTCAGTACTGGGAAGACTATAATGGTGTTTCACAGTTTTTACCCCGGGCTGTAACGATTCATGTGACCAGCACCAAACGAATACCTAAATGAGTCTGCAATATACATCAAAAGTCTTGTCTTGATTGCAAATATATATATCTTCATGAAAATACTGTTTTATATTATTTTACACACAGCGCTCTTTTGAGTGAAAAGGAATAAAAAAATGCTTATAAGCAATCCACAAACTAATTTATCAAAAAAAATATATTATCCTTCAATATACAGTGGTGCCTCGCATAACGGACGCCTCGCACAGCGAACGCTGCGCATAACGAACTTTTTGTCTTGCTCCCTATAACGAACTTCGTTTCACACAACGAAGTCGCCCGAGGGGCCCGGGGGGGGGCGGAACTACTCTCGCCGCTTCCTAATGTGAGCCGGGAACAGCAGCACCCTCCTGTCTGAATGTAGTGTTCCATCATCTCCCTCCACCTTACCTTAGATGCCGAGTTTTCCGGCTTTCTTTTTCGGCCAGCCACACACTTTCAAAGAGCAGCACATGCGCGCATGCTCTGTTGTTCAATCTTCTCCTCTGACGCAACCGGAAACCGGAAGTTGCAGGAGAGGAGAACATTGATCAACTTCAGCAGCTGCGCGTGCACAGCTTTTTGAAAGCATGCGGCTGGGTGAAAAAGAAAGCTGGCAAACTCTGCATATAAGGTGAGGTGGAGGGAGGGAAATGTAGGGCTGCAGAACGAATTATTTTGTTTTACATGTATTCTTATGGGAAAACGCGTTTCACACAACGAACGTTTCACATAACAAACTTGCTCCTGGAACGGATTAAGTTCGTTGTGTGAGGCACCACTGTATAGTAATGAAACTGAAGCAGTGAGAAAAACTTAACTGAGTCCCACAGAAGTGTTGTTACTACTCGACAGAGCTCCGTTTCGCTTGCTTCATCAGGAGCAGAAATGGGTGCATGTCCGTGAAAAATGCATATAGAACGGCAGCGATCCTTCGCTGCTATAGTGTTCAGATGAACACTATAGCAGCAAAGGATCTCTGCCAATAGGGATGTACATGAGTGGAATGCAGGTGAACGCACAGATGTACTTGTAAATTAGAGAATACAAGAACTTATAAATTATAGAATACAAGAACTTAAACTTGTTCCTGCATATACATAGTTGAGGACATTGAAGCCGTCTGCGCAATGTGCAGTGGTAGCGAAAAGGGCAAACAGAATGCTAAGAATGATTAAGAAGGGGATCACGAACAGATCGGAGAAGGTTATCATGCCACTATACTGGGTCATGGTACACCCTCACCTGGAATACTGCGTCCAGCACTGGTCACCGTACATGAAGAAGGACACAGTACTACTCAAAAGGGTCCAGAGAAGAGCGACTAAAATGGTCAAGGGGCTGGAGGAGTTGCCGTACAGTGAGAGATTGGAGAAACTGGGCCTCTTCTCCCTTGAAAAGAGGAGACTGAGAGGGGACATGATCAAAATGTTCAAGATACTGAAGAGAATAGACTTAGTAGATAAAGACAGATTGTTCACTCTCTCCAAGGTAGAGAGAACAAGAGGGCACTCTCTAAAGTTAAAAGGAGATAGATTCCGTACAAACGTAAGGAAGTTCTTCTTCACCCAGAGAGTGGTGGATAACTGGAATGTTCTTCCGGAGTCTGTTATAGAGGAAAACACCCTCCAGGGATTCAAGACAAAGCTAGACAAGTTCCTGCTAAACCGGAACATAAGCAGGTAGGACTAGTCTCAGTTAGGGCACTGGTCTTTGACCTAGGGGCCGCCCTGTGAGCGGACTGCTGGGCACGATGGACCGCTGGTGTGACCCAGCAGTGGCAATTCTTTTGTTCTTATGTTCACTTAAATGTGCATGTATTTGTGACTACATATGCTAGTATTCTACAAAGAAAAGTTGAAAATGAGGCGTGTCAAGATGGCGACGATGTGAGGAGCAGTGAGAGACGCGCTGAGATCTCTCTGAGTTTGCTTAACTCTGACAATAATTATACCTCGATGCCCCATACAAAGAGGAAAGGGGTGGTTAAGGGTCCTTCCCCACCGGCCCTGGCGTCCACCCCGCTGCAGCAAACTATGGACCGCTCTTTTTCTGCTCTTCCGGCACCTGTAATTTCCGGAGTGGAGAGCCTGGCTTTGGGCGGCGAGGTGAGTGAGTCGCTTGACCTTTCGGGCATTGAAACATCTTTGTCTCCTCCGGTTGCCCTCACACCTCCATGTCCAGCGACCGCCGAGACGCTGAGGCGAGAGATACGCGATCCCGGAAGTGGATGCGCGGGGGTCTCCTGACGAGGGCACAGCATCCGAGCCTGGTCAGCTGATGGAAGCAAGCAAGAGTGGGGAGAATTTGTCTTCACCGACGGAGGTTTCCTTGCACAATATCTGGTCTTTGCTTCAGCGGAAGGAGACAAAAATGGAAAAATCGTCTGAGAACATAAGAACATATGCAATTCCTCCACTGGGTCAGACCTGAGGTCCATCATGCCCAACAGTCCGCTCACGTGGCGGCCCAACAGGTTCAGGACCTGTGCATTAATCTTCTACCTATACCCCTCTATCCCCTTTTCCTGCAGGAAATTGTCCAATCCTTTCTTAAACCCCAGTATCGTACTCTGCCCTATTATGTCCTCTGGAAGTGCATTCCAGGTGTCCACCACACGTTTGGTAAAGAAAAACTTCCTAGCATTCGTTTTGAATCTGTCCCCTTTCAACTTTTCTGAATGCCCTCTTGTTCTCTTATTTTTCAAAAGTTTGAAGAGTCTGTCCCTCTCTACTCTCTCTTCGCCCTTCATGATCTTGTAAGTCTCTATCATATCTCCTCTAAGTCTCCTCTTCTCCATGGTAAAGAGACCCAGTTTCTCCAATCTCTCAGCGTATGAAAGGTTTTCCATCCCTTTTATCAGACGTGTAGCTCTCCTTTGAACCCTCTCGAGTAACGCCATATCCTTTTTAAGGTACGGCAACCAGTACTGGACGCAGTACTCCAGATGCGGTTGCACCATCGCCCGATACAACGGCAGGATAACTTCTTTCGTTCTGGTTGTAATACCCTTCTTGATTATACCTAGCATTTTATTCGCTCTCTTAGCGACCGCTGCGCACTGTGCCGTCAGCTTCATTGTCATGTCCACCATTACCCCCAAGTCCCTTTCTTGGGTACTCTCATTCAATAAGATCCCTCCCATCGTGTAGTTGTGCCTCGGGTTTCTGCTTCCCACATGTAATACTTTACATTTCTCAATGTTGAACTTCATCTGCCATCTCGTCGCCCATTCTTCTAATTTGTTCAAGTCCCTTTGCAATTCTTCGCAGTCCTCTTTTTTCCGAGCTCCACTAAATAGTTTGGTGTCATCCGCAAATTTTACTATCTCACACTTCGTCCCTGTTTCTAGATCATTTATGAATATATTAAATAGCAGTAGCCCGAGCACCGAGCCCTGCGGAACACCACTCATAACCTTCCTCCAGTCCGAGTAGTGGCCCTTCACTCCTACCCTCTGTTTCCTATCCACCAACCAGTTTCTGATCCATCTGTATACGTCTCCTTCCACCCCATGGCTCTTCAGCTTCCGGAGTAGACGTTCATGAGGCACCTTGTCAAAAGCTTTTTGGAAATCTAGGTATATGATGCCACGGGGTCTCCTCTGTCCATCCGTTTGTTAATTCCTTCGAAGAAGTATAATAAGTTAGTTAGGCACGATCTCCCCTTGCAGAAACCATGTTGGCTGGTTATCAGAAGGTCGTTTCTTTCAAAATGTTCATCGATGTTTTCTTTTATCAGTGCTTCCGCCATTTTCCCTGGTACCGAGGTCAGACTAACTGGTCTGTAGTTTCCCAGGTCACCTCTTGATCCCTTCTTAAAGATGGGTGTAATGTTGGCCATCTTCCAATCCTCCGGGATCCCGCCTGTTTTCAGGGATAGGTTGCAAATTTGCTGCAATAGTCCCGCTATCTCCTCCTTTAATTCCTTCAGAACCCTTGGATAGATTCCGTCCAGACCCGGGGATTTGTCAGTTTTTAATTTTTCTATCTACCTGCGCACATCTTTAAGGCTCACTTCCATGGTTGTTAATTTCCCTGCTTGATTTCCATAGTACAATTGCTCAGGTTCCGGTATGTTGGTTGTATCTTCGTTTGTAAATACAGACGAAAAGAACATGTTACGTCTTTCCGTGACTTCTTTCTCCTCCTTCACCACTCCCTTCCTGTCTCCGTCATCCAGTGGTCCCACCTCCTCCCTTGCCGGCTGCTTCCCTTTAACATATCTAAAAAACGGTTTGAAATTTCGTGCTTCCTTGGCTAGCCTCTCTTCATACTCTCTTTTGGCTTTTCGAACCACACGGTGACATTCTTTCTGATACATCCTGTGCTCTTTCCAGTTCCCCTCAGTTTTGTCCTTCTTCCATTTCTTGAATGAATTTTTCTTATTGCCTATCGCTTTCTTCACTATTTTAGTTATCCACGCCGGGTCTTTTGTTTGACTCTTTTTGCACCCCTTTCTGAATCTGGGGATATACAGATTTTGCGCCTCGTTCACCATGTCCTTGATAAAAGACCAGGCATGTTTGCCATTTTTTGGAAGTGTTCCTAAGTTTCTTCCTTATCATTTCCCTCATTGCTTCGTAGTTTCCTTTCCTGAAGTTAAAACTTGTCGCTATGGTTCTCTTTCCTTTCGGTATTCCTACTTCAACCTTGAACTTGATCATATTATGATCACTGTTTCCCAACGGTCCCACTACTTCCACTTCTTTTGCACTCTCGCTTCATCTCGGCTTCCATTTCTTCATCGATATCTCCGGTTTGCCCAGGTGGATGATAGTATAGGCCCACCTTTATTTCAGGCCCTTTGCTTCCCAGTATTTTAACCCATTACGATTCCAGCTTGTTAGTTGTCTCTGCTGAGTAGATTCTTGTCGATTGTATGTTTTCTTTTATGTATAGGGCTATTCCACCTCCTTTCTGTCCTGACCTATCCTGGTGATAGAGCTTGTACCCCGGCAGTGCTGTATCTCATTTGCTTTCCTCATTCCACCATGTTTCAGAGATTCCAATGATGTCTATGTCCTCTGCATTGGCAATGACTTCTAATTCCCCCATTTTGTTTCTTAGGCTCCTTGCATTAGTATATATGCAATTTAGATCCTGGTATTGTGATTTCTTCATTGCCTTTCCCTGTGCTTCGGTTTTTAGTTTCTTCTCTTTTGTTACAAGCCTTCTAACCTCTTCTTCTTGGTTAGATGACTCCTGTAATTTGTCCCTTGTTTCTTCCCAGCCTTTATTCCCCTTAGTATCTTCATGGGATACCTTCTTCCGAATGGTCGATGCTTAGTCGACTGTCGGCTTTCCCCTTCCTTTTAGTTTAAAGTCTGTTATATTCCTCTCTTGACGTTGTTTGCTAGAAGTTTAGTTCCTGCCGCACTCAGGTGCAGTCTATCTCTCCTGTAGAGCTTGCTCTTGACCAGAACGTTGTCCAGTTCTTCACAAAGTGGAATCCTTCTTCCTCATACCATTTCCTCATCTACGCATTTATTGATTGTAGTTCCTCTTGCCTTTTCACATCTGCCCTCAGTACCGGTAGGATCTCTGAGAACGCTATCTTCTGGGTCCTCATCTTCAGCGTCCTTCCCAGAATCTTGAACTGGCGCTAAATATCAAGAAAACAAAAATTATGATCTTTAATTGGAAAAACAATCTTAATCTCAAATCCCCATTTATTCTAAATAATACTATAGAGATTGTTCACAATCTAAAAATTTTGGGAGTTATAATCGACGATAAACTGATTTTCCATGAACATATCAATAATATAGTCAAATCCTGCTTCTATAAACTGCGGCTAATAAGATCGATCTCTAAATTCTTGGAACCTAAATCTCGTAACATTCTCATCCATTCTTTAGTTATATCAAAGATCGATTATTGTAATTCCTTATTAATTAACATCACTCAAAAAGAAAAACGACGTCTTCAAATCATACAAAATACCGCTATCAAATTGATTTACAATGCAAAGAAATTTGATCACGTTACACCTTTATTGATCGAAGCTCATTGGCTTCCTATAAGCCATCGTATTTTATATAAGGTATTGTTGCTTATATTTAAAACTCTAACCTACCATGAGCCCCAGTTTGTATCAAGAATGTTAATCCCTTACAACCCCATTCGTTCTTTAAGATCATCCTCCCAAAATTTGTTAGTCATACCCTCTTTGAAAACAATAGGAACAAGAAGATCAGACATGTTCTCTGTCATGGGCCCACAATGGTGGAATTCTCTTCCTCAATACATTACCATCGAAAGAGATTTACATTCTTTTAAAAAATCCTTGAAAACATACCTTTTTAAAGATGCTTTTAATTCTTAATATTATTTAATCTATTCTTTGCATTTTAAATTTTAATCTAACCCTTTCCCTATGTTTTTCCCCCTATATGTTTTCTTAACTAAGACAGATGTAATCTTTTCCCTCTCTCTCCCTCCACCTCAAGTTTGTCCTGTCTCAAATTATGTTATTGAGTTTTAATTTTACTCTTAATATTTTATGTTTTATTTTTGTACATCGCTTTGTAAACAGATTTAGCGATATATCAAATGTTAATAAACCTTGAACCTTGAACCTTGATCAGCGTGCTTCTTCTGTAGTCTCTCCTGATGACATCATTCATCTCCGCTCCTTCCAGGATCTTTCCAATTTTGTCCACGATGTCCTTGGTTCTCGCTCCTGGGAGGCAGGTCACCAGTCGATCCTCTCTCCCTCCTGCTATGTGGCTGTCCACATGCCTCAGGATCGAGTCTCCCACTAGGATTGCTGACTTACCCTTCTTCAATTTTCGCTTCGGTCTCAGGTCAATGTCCTCGGTGTGCTTCGCTCTTTCTTCCTCAGGGCATCGACTAGCCAATTTCTCCTCCTCTTGCGCTATTCATCTGTGGGTGTCTTCTTCTTCTTTGAGGTCATCTGCTTCTTGTTCTCCTTTCCATGTTGGTGTCGGTGCAACTTCATCTTTCATCTGAAGTTCATTTTCTTCCACCCTCCTCCTGTATGCTTCCTCAATGAATTTCTCGAGTTCCCTGACTTCCTCCTCAATGCGTCTCTCACTCATGAAGTCTTCAGCTGTCCTGGTTGGGTCTTCCGTGGTAAAAAGTCCTTGTAGTTCCTGTATCTTGTCCTCTAGTCACTTGACTTCCTTCTTCAAACTTTTCAGCTCCTGACACTGACCGCATACATATGACTGTCTCCCTTAGGGGAGGTAGTCATACATATGACAGTCTGTGCAGAATACTGGAAAGCTCATCTTCTGATTTCCCTCTGATTCCATTGTCGTTCCTGCTTTAAGATAACAGTTAAGATTACGTTGTGACCTGTAAGTGCCCTCTCTGCCTGCTTTGTGCCCCCTTTCTCTCTCCACCTGCTGCTGGTATCCTCTCTCTCTCTGCCTGCTGCTGGTGTCCTCTCTCTCTCCGCCTGCTGCTGGTGTCCTCTGTCTCTCTGCCTGCTGCTGGTGTCCTTTCTCTCTCTCTCTGCCTGCTGCTGGTGTCCTCTCTCTCTCTCTGGCTGCTGCTGATGTCCTCTCTCTCTCTCTCTCTCTCTCTCTCTGGCTGCTGCTGGTGTCCTCTCTCTCTCTGCCTGCTGCTAGTGATCTCTCTCTCCCTACCTTGCTGTCTTTTTCTTTAGTGTGCTGTCCCTACCTTACCTTTACTTGTGTGTGCTTCTTTTATGCCTGCCGCGTCCTTACTTGCTGTCCTTTTCTGCTGTCTTCTGGTGTTGATTCGGCCCTTCTTGAGGCTCTTCGCAAAGGCGCTCTCGCCGAACAGCTGCGCGCCGTTGGCTCCTCCCCTTTCAAGAGGGAGTTCGGCTGATGACCCTGTCGATGCGGTGGGGGTGGGCAGAACTTACTCTCGCCGCTGCCCCTAGCTATCCACTTGTCTCTGCCTCCCTCCTCTGCTCGTTGGTTTGCTGTTTAGCTTGCCTTTTCCTCCTCTCTCAGCTGCTTCTACCCTCCTCTCCTGCTGCTGCTGATCGCCGCGTGTGCCGTTGGCTCCTCCCCTTTCAAGGGGGAGTTCAGCTGATGACCCTGTCGACGCGGTGGGGGTGGGCGGAGCTTACTCTCGCCGCTGCCCCTAGCTATCCACTTGTCTCTGCCTCCCTCCTCTGCTCGTTGGTTTGCTATTTAGCTTGCCTTTTCCTCCTCTCTCAGCTGCTTCTACCCTCCTCTCCTGCTGCTGCTCCTCTCCTGCTGCTGGAGAAATTAGACTCATTGACTAAAACTGTGGAAACAATGAAATTGGACTCTGTGGCTCAAACTAAGCAGATGCAGGAGGAGATACTGCATTTACAACAGTTTAAGGTGACTTCTATTAAAGATAATACTTCTATACATAAAAAATTAGAGCAATTTGAAAACTTTAATAGACGCTTGAACCTCCGTATTTTAAATTTTCCCCAAATTCCGGGTATATTGCCCTTTGACTTATTGAAAAGATATTTGATTGAAAATTTAAAGATTTCCTCAAATTGTATTCCTCCAGTAAATAAAATTTACTATTTACCAAATAAGAAGATACCTGGAAGAGAAGGAGGAGAGAATGAGATTGAGAAAGATAAAAAAACAAAAAATAATGAAATAGAATTTGCTAATGTGACTGCTCTTCTTGAACAAACAATAACTTGACACTGATAGAGCTACGCTCTTAGTATCATTTGTTTTTGAGCAAGATGTGAATATGATTATGAAATTGTTCTTTAAAAACTCACAAAAGAGATTTGGGGGTACTGATTGACAGAACCCTAAAGCCTTCGGCACAATGCGCGGCAGCGGCGAAGAAAGCAAACCGGATGTTGGGCATGATTAAGAAGGGGATCACGAGTAGATCGGAAGATGTAATAATGCCACTTTATAGAGCAATGGTCAGACCGCAATTGGAATACTGTGTACAACACTGGTCTCTGTACCTCAAGAAATATATAACTCTGCTGGAGAGGGTACAGAGGAGAGCCACTAAACTTGTCAAGGGATTAGAGAATTTGAGCTACAAAGAGCGCCTTAGGAAATTGGGACTGTTTACCCTCGAGCAGAGAAGACTGAGAGGGGATTTAATAGAGACTTTTAAATTAATAAAATAGACCAAGAAGAAGCATTACTAACTTTTTCGGAGGTGACACGGATAAGAGGTCACAGACTAAAACTGAGTGGCAGCAGGTTCAGGACGAATGTCAGGAAGTTCTTTTTCACACAGCGAGTGCTGGGAATTTGGAATGCTCTCCCAGAGGATGTTGTGACAGAGATTACTGTTCTGGAATTCAAGCGCAAGTTGGATGCACACCTTCTTGCAAATCATATTGAGGGCTACGGAATATCTGGGTCTCCAATCAGGAGTAACTAAATGGGCCGCCGCGTGTGCGGATCACCGGACTGGATGGACCTCGGTCTGATCCGGTGAAGGCTTTTCTTATGTTCTTATGTTCTTATGGGGAACAGAAAATATGGATATACCCTGACGTCGCAAAGACTGCGAAATAACGGAGGAAAGAATTTCTTTCTATGCGTCAAGATACTATTAATTTGGGAGCAACTTTTCTTCTAGCATACCCCTGCAAATGCTTGGTTAAGTATTTGGGAGTCAAATACACATTTTTTTCTCCAAACCATCTGAAGGAATTCTTGGATGTGAAGAAGATCATCAAGGACTGAGGGATAACGAAATTTTAATCTGGTGCTTAGATACATTAAGCCTATTTGTTAATTAAATTCTTCTTTAATTTTTCTCTCATATATTTTCTTGATTGACCACCCCCCTAAAATTGTGGTCTAAGAAGGGGATAAAGAAATACTTTTTATTTCTATAAGTATGAGTTTATAATACATCTGTGCTGTTTTTGCCTCCCTGTGTTTATTGTAGCATGATATATTCATGTAAATTTTGTTGAATAAGAAATAAATAATTAAAAAAAAGAAAAAAAGAAAAGTTGGTGCCTACTTTTTTTATAGAATGGGCTTCAAGTATATGCTGTGCCTAGTGCCATACAATTATCCAAGATCACTCATGTACATCATTCTATTATGTGGATGACATTCAAACCTTCTGTTGTATCACTGACTTTTCTTCCATCACTGATCTCAATGACTGTCTTACTCATGTCTCAACCTGGCTAAAGTCCAATCATCTTTTCTTGAATTCTGCTAAATGTGAATCTACTCTATTTTCTATGCCTTGTGATTCTGCACCCCCCCCCCCTCCCACCTTTCCCTTTATAGATGGTCACCTTCTCCCCTACAAGGAATCCACCAAAATTCTATGTATTCACTTTGTCTCAAAGCTTACTTTCAAGCTTCAAATAGACAGCTCCTGGCTGGTTAAATCACTTGTTCAAGGCTTACGCATTATATTAAGCAGCTCTTTAACCAGATGCGCCTCTGAAAATATCTGACTACTGCTCAACTCAAAACCAGCTATTTGGGGAGCATTCTGGGGTGGAGTCAGCACATAGCCTATTAATTGCCAATATTTAGCACTTAACCAGCCATGGTTACTACATAAATAGGACCGCATGTAAGTCAGTCCTACATTTATGTGGTTTATCATAGCCAGTTAAATGCTGAATATCACACTAACATGCTATGATTTTGCTAGCTCCATAAACCTGGGAATTCAATGCCAGAGCCCAGTTGTGGCATCGAAATTCTAGAGATAATGCTGACAGCGATCAGCAAAATGCTGATCACTGCTAGCTGAATATCTGGCCCAAAGATTATAAGATTCTATAATATATGCTTTCATAATTTAGATGCAAGCATTGGCACCAGCTCTATGGCAGTGTAAGTGCTCATGTCTGAAATATACACTGTAAATATTCATCTCTCTGCAAAGGGAACTTGTATACTGCCTTTTTGTTGCTTTGGCATTTCAAAGCTGACATTCAAAGTGGTGGGCACTGGAGGATTAAGTGACTTGCCCAGGGTCACAAGGCACAGCACTGGGATTTGATCTTACAACCTCTACAGCCCTTCCCATGCAGCATTCCCCTTTGTGTCCCTGTTCCTATGCTCCCATCCATGCCCACTTTTTCCCTGTGTTCAGCTTCTCCCCTCTCTTACTCCCTTACATCAATGTGTCTCTCACCCTCTCTCTTTCCTCCCTCCCTCCGCTATGTTCAATATTTCACTCCCTCTTCCTTCATCTCCTTGACTCAGCTTCTCTCATTCCCTTCCCTTCTCTCTCTTCTTCTCTGCAGGTCCTGCACCTCTCTCTCTTCACTTGAGTCCAATACCTCTATCCCCTCCCTTCAGCACCCAGGTGTGGGTCTAGCACTTCTCCCTTTCTGCCAGCTCCAGTCTCCCCACCACATGGGCCCAGCATCTCTTTCCCTCGCCCCCTCCTCCCCCCAATCTCCAGACCAGATCTAGCACCTCTGTCTCCCTTCCCTTCAGCTCTAGCTCTGGGGCCAGATAGTCAGCAGCACCCCTGCCCCCCACCCACATATACACACACAATGGGTCCAGCAACCCAAGCAATCCCCCATTCATTGGTGCACCAGCCTCAGCAAACCCTCCTCCATGGTAAAAACAACCCATCAACTTCATAAATGTTTAAATAACCAATTCTCCAGGACCTCAGCGACACCATATTTTTCTCTAAGAAACCCCGGACACATGACCCTGTCCTGTTCCACCTCCAGCCCCACCCTGTTCTGCCCCAAGCCCCGCCCCCACAAAGCCTCCTCTCTTCTTCCTGATGAGCTCGCATCTGGAGGGCCTGGAGCATGTGCATGTGTGTGTGACATTATCCGCGCATGCTCAGAGGCCCTCCAGGTGTGGATAAATGTTGGGTTTTGAAAAGTCCATCCAGGAGCCAGGACAGTCGTCTAAAAAAAGGACATGTCCAGGTTTTTCTGGATGTCTGGTAGCCCTAGGTTTTAAGGTGGCTCTGTCACTGTGAGGGGGTGCAATTAAGGGAGAGGAGCAGCATCCTATACACTCTTTCATATATTCTTCTGTAGCATTTCTAACCAAACAGAGATCAGAAGATCAAACCCAGGTCCCTCCACATTGTAGGATGCAGCACTGCTACTGAGCCATCAGGTTTGGTTCTTCTGCTGAGCCATATGTGGTACCCTCTACTTTTCAACTATATTTCAATGTCATCACTCCAGTTTCTTCTCCCCCCCCCTCCCAAACTGACGTAAAAAAATATTGAAAGGAGTTCTTAGTTGCACAGAACACCTCATTATAAAGCAACAAAAGATAGAATATGAACCACTGGAAGCCCTACAATTACTTTTCCTTAATTAGGCCCATAATTAAGAAGTGAACACACTGAAAAAGACAGATTCGTAGATGACAAACATTCCGTTTTGTTTCAGTGTCAGTCACTAATTACAGACAAAGGCAGTCACAACTGATCTATCTGCTACCAATTATGATTCTGATAGAAATCTTTTTATTCTGCTGTATGTACAGTGAATAAAAATATCCATTTCTGGCACTTATAACAGCTACGGAAGGTGTCAATATAGTGGTTTGGCATATACAAGTGTTTTCCCATCCAAAGGCTCGATAAATGTTATTATAGTTGACCAATCCATCGCAAAATTCATGTGAAGACCAACCATGATTTGCCTTACTGAAAATCATCAGCAAGAAAAAGTGTAATAAAATATAGGTGAGTGTCAGGTGGGTTAATAAAAGTTTTTTAACTGTTTTTTTTGAAGGTTAGGGGTCAGCTGGCACTTTATCCACACTCTCCGCACATCTCTATCAATCAATAAAACAGTTCTGTACGATGAAGGGTTTATTCAGATTTGGAGTTCAGATAATTGAGACTATTCTTCAGAGCAACTATGTGCACCGCTTCTATCAATCAGGCAGATATAGGCAAGTTAGATAATACATGCTGGGTTTTACTAAACAGCGCTAGAGATTTTTAGTGCGGGCCGGTGAGAAATGCTCTGACACTCATAGAAATTGTATGAGCGTCAGAGCATTTACCTCGCTGGCCCACACTAAAAACCTCTAGTGCTGTTTCATAAAAGGGTTTCATGGTTTTTACTGTATATTCTCTAATCCTCTATTCTTAGTTGTATTTCTTAGAGTAAAGCTGATTCTTCCTAGAGGTGATATTTGGTGTTGAAGGCTTTACCTTGGTTGAACTTCTGGGACTGTTTCCTGCAGTGGCATACCTAGTATATTTGACATATGAGGCTGATCATTTTTAACACTCCCTCCTATAAATTAAAAAAAAAATTATTTTTAGTAATAATCCATGAGTCACACAGCAAGGGCATAACTAGGAAAAGGCAGCATCTTAAACACTGCAGTGAGCACTAGAACATCAATACACTGATTGTAAAACTAAACAGCCAGATTAGTAGAGATCGATCCTACACAGTCAATGTTAACAGAAAACCGTGTCTTTTTCATTCACGCAGAAAACAGATGCACCCTTGTCCATAATGGAACAAGTAATCACAAACTAAAATTAGAAATATGTAAACAAAAGTTAAACCGAACCGCAAAGAAGACAGACTTTGCATTCGAAGGGATGCTGAAAGATTTTCAGCCCAACCAACTTCCTAAATTTTGGGCGCTATTTTGCCACTGCATTGTCTGCCCTGTTTTTTTGTCCCTTCCATAAACTATCTACCCTCTCCCCTTCCATCCAGCCTGAGCCCCCTCTCTCCTTTTTACATGATTCATTCCAGCTTCACCCCTCTCTTCATATTAGACCTATCTCGAACACCTAGCAACGTTTATGTTTACCATGCCTATTCTCCACCCCCTAACCACACCTACTTTTCAGGTAGGCATCATTAGGTGTTGGAGGGCAACTCGACTTAGGCATCACTAGGCCGATATAAAAATATACAAGCATAACACCTATTATCAATTAAAATAATTTTTTAAGAAGTTTTTAATGGCCTAATCTAGATGCCATTTATAGAATCTGGCCCTGTATTCTAAGGTGCCCACAATGATGCCTGTCTCATCTTTTCTCTGCACAGTAGATTTGTATTTATTTCTAGCAAACAAACCATAGTGAGAAAAGGCTGACAAAGAGGATTTCATGGACAGCAAATCTAATTACTACATGAAATAAAATGATGTAAGTATCATGTATCCCAATGTTCTACCATTGCTCTTAGCATTAAGCATCCAGCAGAAGAGATGCAATTGTATAGGGCATTTAAAATTAAATGAATACTCTCCAAATGAAAATAGCATCCTTTCATTGTCTATAGATTGTTTCATTGAAATAATATATTTTATGCTCCACATAAAATTCTGAATCCTAATTTGCTGGCAGTTCATAGATGCAATTGAAAGAGAAGAAGAATTATGAGCACACAATTCAATGGGATTAAACTAGACCTGGCTTCAACCTGTCCCTCACAACAGAGTTTTCTCTAACCTGTCCTGAATAGCTGTAGTAGAAATCGTGAGATAGAGTTGCCTGCTGTATAGATGCACTATAGGTAAATCATTCTCATGATCTGAATAACCTAGAGCCAGTCTGATTTGAAGGATCTATTACTAAAGCTTAGTGTGCATTAATGGAATTAATGCTTGCTGAATGCTATGCAGTCTATTTTATATCTATAGGCTACATGGCACTTAGGCCCTGATTCTATAAAAGATGCCTATAGTAAGGTGCCTAGGTTGACGTGCTTAGCCGATCTAGACACCTAAATTATTTTTTTAATTGGCTTAATTAACACTAATTGAAAGTGCCATTAAAAAAACAATTGAAAAAGATTTTAAAAATTAATTTGTCGGTAGGTACCTAACTCAGTAGGGGCAAAGTTTGGACATGGGTTGATCTACCTTAGGTGCACTCATTTAGGCCAAGGAAACCCTGGCCTAAATAGCAGTGCGCTGCTAGATGTGATTCAATACACAGCAACTAGTGGTTGATTGACAACCACTCCAAATAGCACTTAGGAGTTAGATTCCATTTATAGAACCAGAGCCTTGGCATGCACTAATTCTATTAATATGCACTAAGCTTTAGTAAAAGAGCCCCTAAGTGTACTTTCAGGGTAAGGTTTGGAAATACTGTCTTATGACATAGAGATTATGCAAGATTGGATACTGAGAAGCATTAAGTGACAATAAGTTCCTAGGATCTGCAAGCTTACAGAAAAACTTCTATCTGAGGAGGGGGCTAGGAAGGTTGAATAAGGGTATTGCAACTAAAGACTTTTATAGGCGCCTCCAGAAAGCAGAACCTCATAGAAACTGGTGTTACTCATAACAATTTTTGCTTAAGCCTTTGCTTATACTGTTTTTATTTGGAAGTTGTCTCCTTTTGCCAAAAAGATTCAGGATGCCAGATTCTAGCCTGAACTAACTCTTTATATGATAGAGGTGTGTGAAGTGGGTGGATCACCAGTACCAACGAGCACCCAATGAAATTGCTTCTGGCCCTGATCCACCAAGAAGCCTTATATATTTTTATAAAGTAACTCTCCTAAGACTTCTCCAGGTAAAATATATCCCCCCTTTTACAAAACAGCGCAAGAGGTTTTAGCACCAGACGGCACACTGAATGCTCTGCGCTGTGCCAATGCTTATAGAAACTCTATGACCATCAGCAGCGCTGAGCATTTGGCACGCTGGCCAACACAAGAAACCTCTTGTGCAGTTTTGTAAAAGGTGGGGGTGGACAGTATCATAG